>NC_042619.1:231226282-231535740 GCF_901001135.1 Rhinatrema bivittatum
TACGGAAGCTCGAGACAAAGCTCCAGGCAGTCCAGTCTGTTAATGCTGCAGTTATTCAGGAGCGAGAGGAGTGGCATTTAGTGAATATTGCCTTACTTTTGAATTTGTGTGTTTTGAATTTTCCAAGAGTGGTTGGGGAAATGCCACGTATGACTTTGAGAAAGTACTTAACGGAAGTGCTGCATATCTTCTGAATATATTGCCCCCCTTTTTAATAAGGTTTGTTCTTCTGTGAGGAGGGTACAGGGCTACCTTACTGGGTTCTTGGTCTCTGAGCTGGATCTAGGCCTCATTATCGAATCTTACTTTCATAATATGAATGATGATTTATGGGTCAGGTGGTCAGAATCTGCCCTTATCTTGCTGGAGCCACTCGAGAGGAAGGGTTTTCTTGCTGTACTACAGGAGGTCTGTGATCTGGGGTCCCTATATTTTTTTTTTCTTCTTTTGAAATACTCTGTAAATGCATAATTAAATATAATGATTTTTTGGATGTGTTTGCCCCAAAACTGCTGAGAGCGTTTGTTGATTTGTAGAAAGTCAGTCTCTGAAAGTAAATGATCTTATTTTTCTTTCTATGCTCATGCTGTTTCTTTAATTTTTATATTTGTTACTATAACCCCTCTGTTATTTCTCTCCACCTGATATCATGGGCTGCAGCAGTGAGATTTTGTTACTAATGTGGATTTTCCTTAATGGTTTTGTCCTTGTTTGATTCTCACAGTGTTTCTGTACAAAGTTGTTAGTTTTTGGTTTTGTTTTTTTTGCTTTGTAAAATGTTTGGGAATCCAGTACATCTAAAGTTAAAAAGTAATAATGGAGTAAATATTCAAAGCTGGCCATGTAAGTAACTTAGCCAGTTACAATGTGTATTCGGCACCTCGGTGAAGCCACAGAATATATCCATACTTAGCCAGATAAGTCTACCCGGCTAACTTTAGACCTGCTCTATGGGGCATCTAAACTTACATGTATACTTATACAGCTAACTCTGAATATCGGTAGTTAACCATATAAGTTATATGGCTAACTCACTCCACCCTAAATCCCCCTCCCCAGTACACGCCTTCTTTTTGTGCATGTGACTTTTAGCCGATAAGGGACTTGTACAGCTAAGCGGCGGCCGCTGAATGTACATGCATATTCAGCAGCTGCTACTTAGCTGCATTAGTTCCTCTTATCTGGCTAAATGGTACTGAACATGCTTTGAATATTGGGCCCAATAACAATAATTGCTGCAGAAATTTGTAACTGTTGCCACAGAATTTACCCTTGAGCTGCTCTCTACTCAAGCAGAGCGAACAATCTTTTTTAACAGGAAGCTATCGTGTTAATTATTGCAATTCCCGAAGATTATGAAATTGTCGGATTAGAGCTTTGCGGCTGCTGTAAAATGCTGCAGTGCACTTTGTATTGGGCTGATCCATGAGGGATCACATGACACCCCCCCCCCCCCATATGTTAAAACATCTGCATTGGTTGTTCGTCAGATAAGGATAAAGTTGAAAGTCCTTTGCCCAGTTTTCAGAGCCATTAATCAGGAAGAGCTAATTTGCCTTGCAAATTTAGCACCTTATGTTCCCTCACTAGGCCTATATTCTGTGACCAGGCGGCTATGAATGATTCCGTCTGTAGAGTGGGTACATCTACAGGCCACACAACACCGAGCCATCTCTTATAGATCCTGACTTCTGAAACTATATTCAGCCTCGGAAGAGGCTCAAGTGTCTGGTTTTGGAAGCTTTTTCCTAGGGTCCGTCCATTTGTGGCAAAGATTTGTTATGGGATATCATGTGCCAAATGAGTCTGTTTGAGCTGCTGCTATTATGATGTCAACAAAAACATAAGGTAGTAATCTGCTTAGCCCAACCTGCTAAATGTGGAATATAAGTGCTTTAAATAAAGAAATATTCTCTATATATTGAATTGTAGTGTTAAAGATTATATATTTATTTTTTTTTCTTTTGTGGGTGAAGGAAATGCCACAGCAACACAATGTATCCTATTGGAGGGCATGAAGACCCTGAGCTTCCCTACAGTAAGAGCCACTGGAAGGAGGGGTCAACATGAACCAAAGGGCAGGGATGGGGTGAGGTGGCGGGTGTCTGGAGCCCCCTGAGATTGAAGAGTGGGGGGAGGGAGTGCCATCTTATCCAAAACATTTGCACAGTGCTGGATGCTGCAGTAGCTGGCCCCGCAGTGCTGTTGTACACCACCAGCAACTGCGGGAAGGAAGGGATGTAAGATACCAACAGGAAATTCTGCCATGGCGCTAATCTAGTGGTGTGAGGCCTAGGGCAGTCTGTCTGATATGTGCTACCTTCAGCTCCCCCCTCCCCAGGAATCCCTCTTAGTCACATTACCAGAATATTTTGGCCTCCAGTGGGGGGGTGTACTTGTATTTCTAATATGGGGAGACTTTTAATTGATTTAACTTTTCTCGTTTGGTTTTGTTTTGTGGTGTTCAGTGGCTAGGTAAAACATTGTAGTATGACATCACAAAGTGCTGTCGGTCTTTTTTTTTTACTTATAAGCCTCCCAGTGCCAGTATTTCAGTATCTCTTGTCCCAGAGCCTGCTGGCGTTGCCTAGTGCTAGAATGCTGAAGTTGTGTTTAAAGTACATTTAAAGGTTTCGGTATCTGCAGTCTTGCTGCATTCACACTAGAGCCTTGGTTTTTATAGCTTGTACAAAATGATAAGTAGCTTACCAAATATTACAGCTGGACTTGTCTAGGCAGGAAACTATGTACAAAGGACATACTTAACAATCCTTGTAAAATAGTCTGGATTGGGATTTCTGTTAAGCAGTCTTATTCCTGAACTGGATACACCAGGTCCACTGTGAGTTAAATTATTAGAAAGGGAATAGTGAATAAAACGGAAAATGTCATAATGCCTCTGTATCGCTCCATGGTGAGACCGCACCTTGACTACTGTGTACAATTCTGGTCGCCGCATCTCAAAAAAGATATAATTGCGATGGAGAAGGTACAGAGAAGGGCTACCAAAATAAGGGGAATGGAACAACTCCCCTATGAGGAAAGACTAAAGAGGTTAGGACTTTTCAGCTTGGAGAAGAGACGACTGAGGGGGGATATGATAGAGGTGTTTAAAATCATGAGAGGTCTAGAACGGGTAGATGTGAATCGGTTATTTACTCTTTCAGATAATAGAAAGACTAGAGGGCACTCCATGAAGTTAGCATGTGGCACATTTAAAACTAATTGGAGAAAGTTCTTTTTTACCCAACGCACAATTAAACTCTGGAATTTGTTGCCAGAGGATGTGGTTAGTGCAGTTAGTATAGCTGTGTTTAATAAAGGATTGGATAAGTTCTTGGAGAAGTGCATTACCTGCTATTAAGTTCACTTAGAGAATAGCCACTGCCATTAGCAATGGTAACATGGAATAGACTTAGTGTTTGGGTAATTGCCAGGTTCTTGTGGCCTGGTTTTGGCCTCTGTTGGAAACAGGATGCTGGGCTTGATGGACCCTTGGTCTGACCCAGTATGGCATTTTCTTATGTTCTTATGTTTAGGTAATTAATAGACTTTAAAAGTATAGAGAGGGATGGGTGTCTTCAGACATGGTGTTTAGAGACTTAAATTGACAGAATTGACCCTGTAGTTACTGGAGGAGGTGGGGATAACAGGGGAAGAATGGACTGGGGTTTGAGCGGAGGGGATCGGATAGAGAAGAAACTGGGGAATGAGGGGAATAGGGCATGGGTGTCTTAAATCTTGCTGGCTACCAAGTGTGTTTAAAAAAAAAAAAAAAAAAAAAAAAAAGAATTTGAACCCCTGGTCCTAACCATATTCAGATTTCTGTACCAAAGAAAACTGGCCCTTTTCTTTACTTGTGATTGTAATTTTATGATTGAACAAAGCTTCAAGTATTGTTTTATTTTGAACTTGAAAATGTGTTGTGTGAAGGCCTTCACATTTCTAATACTTAAAGATCAGGGAAGGAAAACTCTGCCAAGTCGTCATGCTCGTGGGCAGAGTCCTTGTCTGCGTGGCAGAAATCCCTCGGAAGGGAGTCCACATGAAGACGCAGCACGTGCATACAGGGTACTTGCAGGCTTTGCGCCAGTGCTGACAGGAAACATACACGCATACTCTTTGAA
This sequence comes from Rhinatrema bivittatum, assembly GCF_901001135.1. NCBI lineage: Eukaryota > Metazoa > Chordata > Amphibia > Gymnophiona > Rhinatrematidae > Rhinatrema > Rhinatrema bivittatum. Next base: position 231,230,410 of record NC_042619.1, read on the forward strand.
AATTGCGTAGCGTGCAAAGTTGGCACAACCCCTTGCGTCTGCTCTTTCAGAGAATTGGAAGCGCCGTCTGTGCATTTACTGGTCTTTTCCTCCCGGCCTGCATGCATCCCCGGGAACGCTGCCTTTCGTTATGGGGTGATGCCCAGACTCTTAGCCGCAATGAGGGTGAGCCGTTTTCTGGCAGCCTGCTGACGTGAATTAGCCTTTCCATTGGACACCTAATTGAAAACTGGGAAGCAAATATATTTTTAGGTGTATTTTTTTGGTGTTTCAAGCAAAAGTTTCTATGATGCTCATCCTGTCTGGCCATGGCAGGGACACTGGCTGGATAAATTTGACTGAGTTTGGTTTTGAAGGCTAAAATAGCATGAAACCAGCACAAAATATACTTGTGAAGAATTCTTGCTAGGTCCAGTTTTCAGTGCTGTTAAAAGTGCCCCCTTGGTGGCACGCAGCCAACGGACACATTACCAGCATGACATGGTTAGCATTGGCCACCAGGTTTCTGCTGTACTGGTTACAGCTGTAGTTGCCTACAGTAAATGTCCTCTGCCACTGGCTATAGTACTATCCTCATCTAACTGCCATCATATTCCCTTTTTCTATGTAAATGGAAAACTTCATTGTACTTGCGTTTTCAGCTCACGTACTGAAATGCATTTCAAGTTCAAAATCCTTTGAAGGGAAGTCAGATTAATGTTGTCTTGTGCAACTTCCCTGTTGCTTAATTTAATTCCCTGAAATCATCCTTCTAAGAAGTTGTGCAAAACATGATACAGGGATGTTTACCCCTTAACTTTTCTAGGTGCTCCCATGATTTAAAAAATGTGTGTATTAGTTCCTAATTTTTTCTCTCTAATTTTTCTGCCCTGTGTACAATCTGAATACCTGTTCTTATTGTATTTTTGTCAGATTCTTGCTTGCAGTGTATTAGTCACAAGAGAGCCCTGCATTTCCTGATGTTAAAGATAGTTTGAGACTATCCGAGAACCTAGTGTCGGATTGCAAAATTCTAAGTATGCAATAGTTTGAAAAGATGAGAATCCTAGAATATCTACCACTTCCTCTTTTTTTCCTCCCTCCTGTGCCCTCCAAGGATAGGTTCCGCAAAATTAGAGCATGCATTGGCTGAGTGTCCTATTGAAGGGATAGTTTTGTGTTTCATGTAAATGATTGACACACTTTGCAGTATTGCAAAAATCTTGGGTGTATTTTGTGATTCCAGCCTCTTCACTGTATATGGTCTGGTTTTTCTGTAATATAATCTTTGTTTATAATTCGGGGGTCATTCTCTGGTACAAAGAAGAGATTCTCTCCACTGCTACCACTTTGGCTTCTTATTTCTGTAGCATTGAACTTACTCAGAGCTGTACAAATGTGTACAGCTCTGGGTAAGTTAGCGTCTCTTCTCTAGAGAAGAGACGCTAGTAAGATAAATAGGCTTTCAGGAGACAGACTGAAACTGTTCTTCTGTGATGAATGAATATTGTGGTATTTCCCATTTTCTGGAAGGACGAATGGTGTTGTAATCTGTGCAGCCTGCTGGCAGTAACGCTGAAAGCTAACCAATTTGGTAATGCAATAATGGGAGATTTCAGTTATCACAGTGTTGACTGGGTAAATGTAACATTGGGACATGCTAGAAACGTAAAGTTCCTGGATGAAATAAATGACTGCTTCATGGAGCAATTGGTTCAGAAACAACTGACGCGAGAGGGAGCTATTTTAGATCTAATTCTTAGTGGAACGCAGGATTTGGTGAGAGAGGTAACAGTGGTGGGACCACTTGGCAATAGTGACCATAACATTGTCAGATTTGATCTAATGACCAGGAAGGGGGACAATATGTAAATTTGCAGCTCTAACACTAAATTTTCAAAAGGGAAACTGATTAAAAATACTGAAAGGGAGTGTGAGGCGCGTTTCCTGGGAAAGGCACTGATGGTGGCGGTACAGACGATCATGTCCCAGTGGATATCTGAAGACCGGCCCTCGGGTGGGCAATGGCATGCTCGTCTGGTGTCGCTATTACAACATGAGTTTTGGACAGCACAAACGCAACCGATGACAAAGCAGGCCCTGTGTGCAGGGGTATGGAGCAAGTTTTGGTGGTCCCTACCTGGCTCTACAAGAGACTTGATTCTTAAGGTTACTGGATACAAATACCAATCTTCGGGTGCGACTGGGTGCTAAGTCTCGAAGGACACTGAAGGGTCAGTACTGGAGCTCTACGAAGCTTGTGACATGCTTATGGATTGTGGTGCATGTGGGGGGGGGGGGTTGGGAGGGGGAGGGGGGAGGGAGATTCCTTGTGTTCTAATGTTCTCTAGTGTTTGGTGTTTTCTTGTAAAATTCTAATAAAGAAAGAATTAAAAAAAAAAAAATACTGAAAGATGCAGCTGCAAAGGTTGTGTACAACAGGTATGCGTATTGTTTAGAAATACCATTTTAGAAGCACAGTCCCAGACGTACTCCACACATTAAGAAAGGTGGAAGGAAGGCAAAACAATTACTGGCATGGTTAAAAGGTGAGGTGAAAGAGGCTGTTTTAGCAAAAAAAAAATCCTTCAAAAATTTGGAAGAAGGATCCGTCTGAAGAAAATAGGAAAAAGCATAAGCATTGTCAAGTTAAGTGTAAAACATTGATAAGGCAGGCTAAGAGAGAATTTGAAATGAAGCTGGCCATAGAGGCAAAAATTCATAATAAAACCTTTTAAAAATATATTTAAAGCAGGAAACCTGTGAGAGGGTCGTTGGACCACTAGACGACTGAGGTGTTAAAGGGGCTCTTAGGGAAGATAAGGCCATTGCAGAAAGCCTAAGTAGATTCTTTGCTTCTGTGTTTACTAATGATGATTTTGGGGAGATGCGGGTTCCAGAGATGGTTTTCAAGGGTGATGAGTAAGATGCATTGAACCAAATAACAGTGAACCTGAAAGATGTAGTAGACCAAATTAACAAACTAAAACGTAGCAAATCACCTGGACCGGATGGTATGCACCCCAAGGTTCTGAAGGAACTAAAAAAATGAAATTTCAGATCTATTAGTTAAAATTTGTAACCTGTTATTAAAGTCATCCATTGTACCTGAAGACTGGAGAGTGGCCAATGTAACCCTAATATTTAAAAAGGGCTCCAGGGGTGATCCGGGAAACTATAAACCAGTGAGCCTGACTTTAGTGCTGGGAAAATAGTAGAAACTATTCTAAAGATCACAATCAGAGTATATGGAAAGACATGGTTTAATAGAACATAGCATGGATTTACCCAAGGGAAGTCTTGCCTCACAAATCTGCTTCATTTATTTGAAAGGGTTAATAAACGTGGATAAAGGTGAACCAGTAGATGTGTATTTGGATTTTCAGAAGGTGTTTGATAAAATCCCTCATGAGAGGCTTCTAAGAAACTAAAAAGTTGTGGATTACAGACTGGTTAAAAGACAGGAAACAGAGAGTAGGATTAAATGGTTATTTTCTCAGTGGAAAAGGGTAAACAGTAGCACGCGCCTCAGAGATCTGTACTTGGACCAGTGCTTTTCAATATATTTATAAATGATCTGGAAAGGGATACGACAAGTAAGGCAATCAGATTTGCAAATAATACGAAATTATTCAGATTAGTTAAATCACAAGCAGGAGGATCTTGCGAGACTAGAAGATTGGGCACCCAAATGGCAGATGAAATTTAAGGTGGACAAGTGCAAGGTGATGCATATAGGGAAAAATAATCCATGCTTTAGTTACACAATGTTAGATTCCATATTAGAAGCAACCACCCAGGAAAGAGATCTAGGCGTCATAGTGGATAACACATTGACATCGTCAGCTCAGTGTGCTGTGGCAGTCAAAAAAGCAAACAGAATGTTGGGACTTATTAGGAAGAAAATGGTGAATAAAACAGAAAATATCATAATGCCTCTGTATTGCTCCATGGTGAGACAGCACCTTGAGTACTGTATACAATTCTGGTCGCCACATCTCAAAAAAGATATAGTTGCACTGGAGAAGGTACAGAGAAGGTCGACCAAAATGATAAAGGGGATTGAACAGCTCCCTTATGAGGAAAGACTAAAGAGGTTAGAGCTGTTCAGCTTGGAGAAGAGATGACTGAGGGTGGATATGATAAAGGTCTATAAAATCATGAGAGGTCTAGAATGGGCAATTGTGAATTGGTTACTTGCTCTTTCAGATAATAGAAAGACTAGGGGGCAAGTCATAAAGTTAGCAAGTAGCACATTTTAAAACTAATCGGAGAAAATTTTGTTTCCATTTAGCGCACAATTAAGCTCTGGAATTTGTTGCCAGGGGATGTGGTTAGTGCAGCTGGGATTAAAAAAGGTTTGGATAAGTTCAAGGAGCAGAAGTCTATTACCTGCTATTAATCAAGTTGACTTATAGCCTCTGCTATTACTGGCATCTGTAGTGTTTGGGTACGTGCAGCCTGGATTGGCCACTTTTGGATGCTGGGCTGGATGGACCCTTGGTCTGACCCAGTATGGCAACTTCTTATGTTTTAATGGACAGAGGAGTTCACAAAATACAGCGACACTCAGAGCAGGGGGAACAACAGTTCTGGGCTAAGTCTTATCATTTTGATGCAACACGCTTTAAAAACTCCACAGGGGGCCTCCCTTTTCAAAATTTGCTTGCAAGTTGATGGATGCAAAGTATCGAAGAGCCTGCAAATAATGCAGCCAGTTTAGAAATTGTTCCAATGGTAACATAGTTCATGACAGATGAAGACAAGGTGGCCTGCCTAGTTGTCCCTCTCAGCCATACAAGCTTTAAATCCTGCTGGAGATTGCTCTTTATCCAAGTCAGTTTTCTGGTCTCTTGTTTTTGTCCCTCTGCTTATTCCTGGGGGAATTCTGCAAACTTTATATTTGTCAAAATAACACAATATACAGCATAGTCTTTGAGTAATTAACTTAATGTAATACCGAAAAAAATCATTATTCAAAGATGCAGAGTTTAAAATATTTTGAGCAGAATTCCCTTAGAAAAACACTGTAGGCGTGTCCCTTCCACCTGCTCTTCTCTGTTTCCTGGCCAGAACCTTTCACTCTGCCCTCTCAGGCTCTAACTTCTGTCTCCCCTGCTACTCCAGGCTCAACACCTTCCTCAATCTCCAGCCTGCAGCCCATTCACTCCTAGAATTTGACCACTCTCTCATACAGCCTTTTCACACAGTCTGTGTCTATCCCTCTCTCCCTAGGGGCTTCACACAGGCTCCCTCTCGCTTGCGTGCGCCTCCTCACACAGGCAGGCTTGATCTCTCTCTTGCGCGCACACACACACACACATATGCACACCCTCCTCACTCAGGCTCGCTCTTTCGGCGCGCACTCGTACACCTCTGCACATAGGCACTCTCACTCCCAGATGGTGGGTATCTGTGTTTCCTCATCATCCGATGATAATGGAATTGGTGTGGAAGGCACCGGACCTATAGGTGCTCTCGGTTCCATCGGTGCAAGCGCTACGGGAATTGGATCGGTGACCAGCTCGGGGACTGGTACCGGCATCGATGGAAGCCCTGAAGTGCTTTACCGATGGCCTCTTGGATCAAACCAATTCCTCACGGAAGCCTGGGGCGTGAAACCCTGGCACTGGAGTAGAAGACAGCACTGGTGTAACAGGAGGGTCCACTGGTGAAGGTGGAATCGCGGATCCCGGCACCACTGAAGGTGGGGAACGCCTCAGTGACCCGGTCGCATTTTCTGGACGGGGCTTCTTTGTTGGTGGCTGTTGACGTCGATGCAGAGGACTTGCCTGGATCTTCAGACTGAGCCTTGCGATGATGGTGTCGACGTTTTTCACGATGATCCCCTCTGTCCTTTTCTTGAGGAGGCAAGGAGGAAATCGACACCTTTGAAATCGTCGATTCCCTCCTTGCCTCGGCTTGGACGAAGTTGGAGTCGGAGTTTTTGACTAAAAGAGAAACTCCATTTTCTCTAAACGAGCCTTACGGCCCTTTGGTGTCATTTTGGCACATTTGGTGCAAGTTAGGACATCATGGTCGGACCTCAAACACATAAACACAGACCCTGTGCGGGTCAGTGATGAACATTGTTAGAGTACAGTCGGGGCACCAACGAAAACCCGATGCCATGAATCTGACAAAAATTTAGCTGTGGGGTGGTCTATGGCCGGTAGGCCCTGAAGGGAAAAACTCGACAGGAATCGACCGCAACAAGGGTAAAACCTTATCTTTCGACCGCAGAGTATGAATATCGATAGGGAGAACCCCTATGGGGTAGAATATTTTGAAAAGCTCTGTGAGGAAAATTCCTGTCAGAAATCCCAAGAGAGCTGCTTAACCCGCATGGCTAGTGCTGCGCGGAAAAAAGAAGACTCTGCTGGCTGCAGGGTTAGTGCCATGCTGGACATGCCCAGTAGGTGCCAGTCAAAGTTTTAGAAACTTTGACAAAAGTGTTCCATGATTGGGCTCCATCCTGTGATGTCGCCCATATGTGAGGGCTAACATCCTGATGTCCTGTGAGAACACCTGTTACAGGTAGCTTTTTTCCCCCCACTATAACGTTAGAGCTAATGTAAATTATTTGCAAATTTGGAGAAATGAGAAAATCAGCAAAGTAAGGTAGAATATGGTTTTCAACGTGTTTTTAATTGGCACACATACACACCTTGTGCCTGTGACTGAACATTATTATATTAATGAAAAATCTTTCTTTTCTTTGATCCTAAATCTTATTTTATATAATTGGGGCCCTTTGTTTTCCGTTTTTTTTTTTATTTTATTTGTTTAGAGGGGTTTAGCAACGTTTCCTACAACAAGGACAAACATGATATGTACTCTGAGAAATGTCAGGTCATTATTTTCCACTGATTTCTCCCAGTTTTGTTCTTGTGGTAATAAACACTGATAAATTAAAGTGATTAGGAATTTTGAAACAAACACAAAAATACAGGATACTAGTGGTATGAGATTGCTCATCCGTTGCCAGGCAGAATCCTGCTGCCCCTCTGCCAGTCTTCGCACCACTCCAAGACCTTGCTCCCTCTTCCGCCCTCCCCCCACCTGATTTATTTGGGTGTTCAGGCACCCTCATCCTTTGCATTAACCTGTGCATTTCCCTTTGACCTGGCGAAGGGCGCATAGTCTTACAAGATTCTCACAAATGCTCTGTTAGTCCAGTAAAAGGTATCGTAGGACTTTTGTTGTTCTTGTTGACACTTATTTCTGTCATGCATATAAAATATTCATCCGAGTGCTAGGGTTAGTTGAGAGGTTTTTTTTTTTTGGGGGGGGGGGGGAGAATAAGGAGGTTAGCGTGTATCTCTATGTATTGCTTTTGTAAATCAAAACGTTAAATATCTGTAGGCTTGGGTGCTGTTGCCCCAGAACTCAGGAACCCCTCAGTGCCTGCACTCAAATAGTGTGTGTCTCTTGCACCACGAGGTTTTTCAGGTTGTACAGAAGAAAACGGACCGTTTTTATTAAGGCTGAAAGAATTGGAATGTCTCTCTGAGGATTTCGGTTGCTAAAATGTAACTCAACCAAGCACTTCTAAGTAGCAGAGGAGGTCTATTCTGTTTCTTGTATTTTTCCTTAAAACTGCTCTAACCAGGCACACTTTTTTGTTCCAGTCCATGTCTTTAAATCTGAAAAAAAAATACTAGTAGATGTAATGCTACCTGATGGACTAGAGGTTCTTTGATTCCATCATTTCTTGCTTACTCTGTTATGTACTTTTATTCCAGTTTTTGGCAGCTGGAGACCACTTGGTGCACCACTGTCCCACTTGGCAATGGTAAGTAAAAACAAGAGTCAAAACAGCAAAAGGAAAGGATAATTTACGAGGCCCGAGATTGTGTCCCATTCCTTGACTCGCTCTTGCAAGGGTTCTGAATCTGCAGCCGCCTCCGTGCCTCTGCCCTCTGGGAGACAGATGCAGTCTGAGTCACATCTTTCACTGGTATCTGCTTTAGTGCAAATAAAAAAAAAACCAACAACACACATTTTGGGTAATTCAGTTATTGGATAAAACAAAATCGACCTGAAGAGATGATGCTGGGGTTTTTAGGGGCAGGGTGCAGAGCATTTTCCTTCTGCTTCACTGAGCTTCCACTTCAAGTCAGAACCAGCCTCCTTTTTTATGTTATGATGCCGTGAGTCTTCATTCACAGCTACCCAGGAATTCCCTCCCCCACCCCCCCCCCCCCCCCCCCCCCCCCCCCCCCCTGTTTTTTTTTTTTTATATATCCTTCCTTGTAATTCGTTCACCCCAGCCATCAGGGATAGGAAATTATTTAGAAAATGTTGGCACCCCCAACTCAGATTGCAAGCTCTTTGGGGAAGTAACTTTGTACTGGAATTACTAATATTGCTGTAAGTTGCTTTCAGCATTATTTGAAAAGACAGGCTTAAAAGCCATATGATGACTATTTAGGAGCAAAAATGTTTTTCTTATTTTTATCTTTTGGGTTTTTTTGGCTATTTTTAAGTATGTGTGCTTTTTTCTTTTTTAATTTTGTATTTGCTCTTCTTTATGGTCTCTTCCCTTTCCCTTCATTCCTACTTCCAAGGACAGATTGACCATTATAGAAACATAGAAATGACGGCAGAAGAAGACCAAATGGCCCATCTAGTCTGCCCAGCAAGCTTCACACATATTTTCTCTCATACTTATCTGTTTCTCTTAGCTCTTGGTTCTATTTCCCTTCCACCCCCACCTTTAATGTAGAGAGCAGTGATGGAGCTGCATCCAAGTGAAATATCTAGCTTGATTCGTTAGGGGTATTAGCCGCCGCAATAAGCAAGCTGCACCCATGCTTATTTGTTTTACCCAGACTATGTTATTAGCCCTTATTGGTTGTTTTTCTTCTCCCCTGCCGTTGAAGCAGGGAGCTATGCTGGATATGCGTGACGTATAAGTCTTCTCCCATGCCGTTGAAGCAGAGAGCCATGCTGGATGTGCATCTAAAGTGAAGTATCAGGCACATTTGGTTTGGGGTAGTAACCGCCGTAACAAGCCAGCTACTCCCCGCTTTGTTAGTGCGAACCCTATTTTCTTCTCCCCTGCCGTTGAATCAGAGAACTTTGCTGTATATGCATTGAAAGTGAAGTATCAGGCTTATTTGATTTGGGGTAGTAACCGCCGTAACAAGCCAGCTACTCCCCTCTTTGTGAGTGTGAATCCTTTTTTTCCACATTTCCTCTTGCTGTTGAAGCTTAGAGCGATGTTGGAGTCACAGTAACCATGTGTATGTTTATTTAATAAGGGTATTGACTCCAGGCAGTAGCCATCATTCTGGCGAGTCACCCACTCTTCATTGGCAGCCTCTTGACTTTATGGATCCACAGTGTTTATCCCACGCCCCTTTGAAGTCCTTCACAGTTCTGGTCTTCACCACACCATTCGTACAATAGGGCAGTGCCAGAGAGCCCACTTTGCTGTAGCCTTGGATGGTTGGGGGGGGCAGTGACCCTTACTGCCTGGGGTTCAGTTCACTGTCAGTCTGCCCTTGCCTACCTCTCTGTTCTTCCACTCTCTCCAAACACTCTTGACTTCCCTGCCTCTTCACCCTGACCTGGAGCTCACAGGACAATTCCAGGCTACAGCAGCAGTAGATCCTTGGCCAAGGCTGAGCCGGTGACATTGGCAGTGGCAAAGCTTCCTGCCTAGTTGGGCACCTGACCTTGGGGCAGTGGCTTTTGGGTCTGGATTGGATCGTCTCTGATATTGGCAACAGCTCCTAGGCCTGGGCCATGCGTCTAATAGAAGCCTTGTTTGTTTTTTTTTGTTTTATTTTTTTCCAGCCTTGCAGCAATGCTCCTTAGCCAGGACCATAGACCACAGCTTTCTTTGCACTGTGGTAATGTGAGTCCGGAGTCTGTTTTGCTAGAAGTTGCTACTGAGTGATGACTGGCTTTCCCCTTCCAGGCCTGGCCCTCCAGAAAGCAGAAGCCTGACCTGAGAATCAAACCCGGGTCCTTCTGGGACACTGAACCAGCCCCTATTGTTTAAAATTGAAAGTCTCACCTACTTAACTAAGAACATAAGAAATTGCCATATCTGTCAGAGCGAGGGTCCATCAAACCCAGTATCCTGTTTCCAACAGTGGCAAATCCAGGTCACAAGTACCTATTCTAAATCAGATCTGCTGTGCAGATCCTCTTTGGAACCCCAAATACAATATTGTATTTATTTACAGTGATTTGTATTTCACCTATTATCAGGCCCTATTCTAGGTGGGTTAGAAGCACAGGTAGAACAAATTACAAAACATAAAATAAGTATGAACTGTTATACAGCAATAATCAAAAATAATGCACAGAATACGTTTTGTCTGGGCCTCAGGGATGGTAATTTTAAACAGCATCCATGCCTCCTGCAAGTTTTTTACCTTGTGGCTTGCTCCTTTCCATTTTTTCTCTACAAATTTCCTAATAAATGTATTTGTAAAGTGTAATGGCATGCTGTGCTTGCTCAGTGTATTTTGGTGTGGCTGAGTCTTGCAAGATTGACTGGGCGGCAGCTTGCATGTGGATTTTCTCTCTGATAACCTGCACACGCTTATTAAATTTGTTTCTGTGTTCTGGAATACTAACTGTGTAATTCAGACTGTCATTGGGTATGTAGTATTCATTTTACGAGCACTTTTTATGTTAAATCTGGTTTCATAAATCTGGCATGTGGAAAATTTGTGTTGGAGCCAATAAATATTCTACTTTAAAATCAAGGTAAGGAATTTGGATTGCTGTTCTGTCTGCTCCAGTACTTAAACATAGTGGGCAAGTGCCAAGTTGCAGTGACAGGAGTTTATTTAAATTGAGCTCTTGTAAGACTTACAAGCTGCTTTATTTATTTTTTTTAATTTTGAGAGAGTTTTATTAAATGCTATAAAAATGTAGCCTTAAGCATAATTTTTAAGAAATATATCAAAACATGTCACTAACCCTTCTCTGCATCCTCCCCAAAATCCTATAGGAAGGAATTTTCACATACAATTTAAAAAATAATAAAGTAAAAATATTTCCAGAGCTTATTAATTCAAAAAAACCCAGGAGCAGAGAAGTCTTGCAGAGGAACTGAAACAAATCTCAGTGAACCTGGAAAATGTAGTAAGTGAAATTGACAAACCAAAGAGTTGCAAATCATCTGGACCAGATGGTATACATCCCAGAGTGCTAAAAGAACTGAGAAATGAAATTGCAGACCTGCTATTGGAAATTTGTAAACTATCAATAAAAATCATCTATGGTACCTGAAGACTGGAGGGTTTGCCAATGTAACACCAGTTTTTAAATAGGGATCAAGGGGTGATCCAAGAAATTACAGACCAAGTCTATGTGCCAGGCAAAATGGTAGAAACTATCATAAAGAACAAAATTGCTAAACATATAGATAAACATAGTTTAATGGGACAAAGCCAATATGGAATGATGACAGAAAAGGACCAAATGAACCAAGCAGTCTGCCCAGCAAGCTTATGCCAGTATATTCTGCACTGTGCAGGTTACCCTCCTGCTTATGACTTTCCCAGACCATAAAAGTCAGTGCCCTCGGATGCTTTTTGAATCTAATTTCCCTTAACCCTTGCCATGGAAGCAGAGAGCAATGATGGAGCTGCATCAAAAGTATCAGGCTTAGTGATTAAGGGTAGTAAAAGCCACATCAGCAATTTGTTCCCCAAACCATAAAATTTGAGGTCCTTGTTGATTTCTGTCTGAATCCAATTCCCCCTTTCCCTCCTTGGATTTAGCCAAGAGAAGTCTTGCCTCACAAATTAGCTACACTTGTTTGAAGGCATAAATAAACATGTGGATAAAGGTGATCCAATTGATATAGTGTATCTGGATTTCCAGAAAGCATTTGACAAAGTCCTTCATGAGAGGCTTCTTAGGAAATTAAAATATCATGGAATAGGAGGCAGTCTCCTATTGTGGATTGCCAACTGCTTAAAAGATAGAAAACAGAGAGTAAGGTTAAATGGTACATTTAACCTTACTCTCTGTAATGGTAAAGGTTAAATGGTAATAATTAAATCAGTCACACCAAAAAAACCCACACACACCAACGGTGTATTCCAGTACACACCAATGTAAACAATCCAAAAACAACAAGTGTCCTGGTACTAAATTTTAAATAGCACCTAATACGCCAAACTACTTATGTATGACCCTCTATTCACGGGCAGACATTGTCAGTACTGCTCGTTTTGCATAGGGGTCACTAAACCTTTAATCAAATATAATTTTTTGTTGATTTTCAAAAATTTTTAGCAATTGCAATCGAGAATAAAAAAACGGATACTTATCCGCACTCGGAACCCAAACCCGACATGGCCATGTTTCGGACTTCTGTCCTGCTTCAGGGGAAAATATTCAAAAAGCCAATTCAGGTGGTAGAAAACATCTTCTTCTTTCGGCGAATTTACTCCGTGCCTATCCTGTTTGTCAACGCGGGCTGCATTTCACCCCGGGCTGCATTTCACCCCGGGCTGCATTTCACCCACTCAGCGGGGTGAAATGCAGCCCGCGTTGACAAACAGGATAGGCACGGAGTAAATTCGCCGAAAGAAGAAGATGTTTTCTACCACCTGAATTGGCTTTTTGAATATTTTCCCCTGAAGCAGGACAGAAGTCCGAAACATGGCCATGTCGGGTTTGGGTTCCGAGTGCGGATAAGTATCCGTTTTTTTTATTCTCGATTGCAATTGCTAAAAATTTTTGAAAATCAACAAAAAATTATATTTGATTAAAGGTTTAGTGACCCCTATGCAAAACGAGCAGTACTGACAATGTCTGCCCGTGAATAGAGGGTCATACATAAGTAGTTTGGCGTATTAGGTGCTATTTAAAATTTAGTACCAGGACACTTGTTGTTTTTGAATAATTAAATCAGAACATATTTCTGTTTAAAAGAATTATTTAATATATTCTGTTACAGTTATTTAGTTAAGCAAGTTATAAGTACCTAGTTAATCAGTTAACCTGTTACACTGTATCATGTCCTAACAAGGCTTGCCTTTAGACATCATGTTATATGTAAACCGATGTGGTATGCTAACTTGAATGTCGGTATAGAAAAATAAATAAATTAAATTTTCCCAATGGAGAAGGGTGACTAGTGGAGTGCCCCAGGGATCTGTTCTGGGACTGATGCATTTTAATTTATTTATAAATGACCTGGAAAAGGAAAACAAGTGAGGTGATAAAATTTGCTAATGACACAAAATTATTCAAAGTTGTCAAATCACAAGAGGATTGTGAGAAATTTCAAGAAGACATTGCAAAACTGGGAGACTGGGCATGCAAAGAAATTTAATGTAGACAAGTGCAAAGTGATGCACTTAGGGAAGAGTAACCCAAATTATAGCTACAAAATTCAAGGTTCCACTTTAGGAGTTACCACTCTGGAAAAAGATCTAGATGTTATTGTTGAAAATACATTAAAATCTTCTGTTTAATGTGCAGCAGCCAAGAAAGCAATTAGAATGCTAAGGAATTGAGAATAAAGCAGAGAATATCATAATGCCTCTGTATCACTCCATGATGTATCCTCATCTTCAGTATTGTGTTCAGTTCTGGTCACCACATCTCAAGAAAGATATAGCAGAATTAGAAAAGGTACAGAGAAGGGCGACCAAGATGATAAAGGGGATGGAACAGCTCCCCTATGAGGAAAGGCTGAAGAGGTTAGGACTCTTGGGGAGGGGGGGGGGATATGATAGAGGTCTATAAAATAATGAGTGGAATGGAACGAGTTAATTTTAATCAGTTTACTCTTTCGAAAAGTATAAAGACCAGGGGGGGACACAGTGAAGTTACTGGATAATACATTTAAAACTAATAAGAAAATATTTTTTTACTCAAAAGTATAATTAAGCTCTGGAATTCATTGTAGTGAAAGCTGTTAGTATTGCTGCGTTAAAAAAAAAAAAAAAAAAAGGTTTGGACAAGTTCCTGGAGGAAAAATCCATTAATTATTAAGGGAGAGTTGCAAACTCCACTGCTCGTTCTTGAGATAAGCAGTTTGGACTCTCTACCCCTTGGGATCCTGCCAGGTACTTGTAACCTGGCTTGACCACTGTTAGAAACAGGATATTGGGCTTGATGGACCCTTGGTCTGATCCAGTATGGCAAATCTTATGTTCTTATGAACCAAGACAGAAATTCCTCCTATTCCAGTCCAGAAGTGGTTTCCAGATTTCATCAACACATTTTCTTTCTTTTAATGCTCAACTGCCTACAGATCCCAGAACAATTGTATCCAAGCCTCTTGGAGATGCAAAAGGACTAATCCAAGTCACTAGCAATTCTCCTTGCGCAGCCAACATGTGCTTAATTTAAAGGGAAACCATTTTTGTTTTACTTGAAAACGAGTTCTCCCCTTTAAAGAGTCCAGCTGTAATACTGCAGCTATGCTGGCAGCACCTGTCATACTGGCTCATTTAAATGAATAAGTTTTAAATTAAAAAAAAAATCACCTCCTCCCTGATTCACTAGAACTGCCTGAGGCAATGCAGAATTGTTATAGATCAGAAACCAATGAAAAGAAGTAAAAATGCAATACTTATCCATACAATTAAAACCGCATCAAAATCACAAACCTAAACAGCTGTCCATCATTGCTCAGCCTTGTCCCACCACTAACTGGCTTAAAAAATCAATTGACTACGCATGCTCCCAAGTCTTGTCCCTTTTCTGGAAGGAAAGATGGCTTCACTCCAGCTGAACATCAGCGGGCCACGAATTCCAAAATGGAGGCACCACGGTCGAAAAGGCTGTAAACCATAATCTAATGCCTTTCATTTCATTGATACAAAACCACAAATAGTGACATATGTAAAGTTACAAATTTTATTTATTTTAAACCCCAAAAGCTCAATACTTAAATATTCTCAACATCACCCCAAGGAATATTTATCTAAAATCCCATATTTACTCACACACATTCATACCACACACTCACACTCATTTATATCTATTACCCCCCCAACATTTAAAAAATGTCTTCTACATTTTTGAATGTAGAAGACCTTTTTTAAATGTTGGGGGGGGGGGGGGGTAATAGATATAAATGAGTGTGTGGTATGAATGTGTGAGTAAATATGGGATTTTAGATAAATATTCCTTGGGGTGATGTTGAGAATATTTAAGTATTGAGCTTTTGGGGTTTAAAATAAATAAAGTTTGTAACTTTACATATGTCACTATTTGTGGTTTTGTATTTATAATTGTGTGATATATATTTGAGTAGCCAAAACAAGTAATATCTTTCATTTCATTGAAGCAAGATGCGACTAACCAAGATGTTCACACTCACTCAGGAGTTTACCAATTCAATTTCCTACTCAAGTAGTCAGGCCTTGCAGTGCTCTAAATGTCCAATCTAAAATCTGAAATTGTACTTGAGCTTCGATTGGGAAGCATGTAAAATAGGAGAAACTGGGGCCATGGGAGAAATCCCTGTAATTAACCGAGCCAGTGCAGGATTCTCAGGGAGGCTCATGCTACTGCCATTATAAATTAAATTAATGTCACAATGTCTGTCCATAAAGTTGCGCCAGTACCTAAACATGGTAAGCAGGTTGTCAACTGGCTCCAGATTTTCAGGACAGGCTAATCTGGTCCTGATTTTTAACCCATTGCATGCAAGGACTTGTAGTTCTGCTCTTCCCAATTACATGTCCTTAAAAGATCAAGACTACAAGCCCTTGCTTGCAGTGGGATAAAACCAGGACTGGATGAACCTGCCCTGAAAATCTGGAGCCAGTTGACAACCTTACATGGGTGGATGGGGTTGGGGTGGCATGAGTTTTATTAACTGAACTCTTAAAAGATTATTATGTAGTTGGTTAGTTTAAAAAAACAAACATTGTCCAAAACAAGTTTCCTGCCCTGAAAAGATCTTAATTCAACTATTACATTTCACCCATGTAAGCTTTTTTTTTTTTTTTTGGCAATTATTTTAAATTATTTTTTAATAACTTCATCATTTTTTTAAAAAAGCTCATATTTCACCTAGTTCCCTCCAGCACTCATTGTTTGAGCCTGAGGAACACAACCTATGAGAATGGCTCCTAAATTAACTCTTCCATGGTGATTTGAGTTGGCCACCATCCTGACAGTGGGATCCTCACGGTTGTATTAATGGCATTTTGCTACTTCTCACTGTAAAGCGAGCACTCAGTTATGTTGCCAGTTCTTGGTAATGGGGATTTATCTCAGCAGTCCTGAGACCACCTCAAGTCATGATGGGCCAGGTGCACTATAGGGGGGATTTCCCCATGTTGTGTCAATGGAGGGGAGACAAAGCATAGTACATCGTCCCTGCGCTAAGGCTGTGGTGGTTTCTTTTGGTTTGCACAGAATTAGCAACCTTGATACTTGACTTCTCTACCTGCTTGTTCTTTTTCTGTTTAAGGGCTGGTGGGGAGGAGTCAAAGGTCAAAGCTTACCTCCCAAAGGAAAAACAGTTTTTGATGACAAAAAATGGTAAGTCTGAACAGCCACGACAATGAGACTTGTAATAGGCCTGTAACCGGCGGATAATAAGGAGGGGACGATGGAGCTGTGTGTATAAAGAAGTGGTGGCAGGTGGGCTTGTCTTTCAGTAGATGTCTTTGCTCATCTCTGCAGTGCCATGCTACAAGCGGTGCAAACAGATGGAGTATTCAGATGAACAAGAAGCAATCATAGAGGAAGACGATGGTGACGGGGGATGGGTAGACACATTTCACAATGCGGGTATGTGACAGAAAATACCTAAAGAAACTTATTGGTTTGTTTTATTTATTTACTTTTTTTTTTTTTTTTGCATAAAAGGACAAGTGCTTAACATAGCTGGCCAAAATCAGGTGAATATAGTATGTTTTGTTTGAACATTGCCTAGTGTTTTATTTTAGGCGATTCATAGATCTGAATAAAGATAAAGCTGTATTTTGGGCTGAAAATCATCCTGAAACTAAGCTCTCTTAGAATTAGTGTGTTCAGCCGTCAGGTGCCTAAACGTTGCCTGCTAGCGCTGAAAATCAGCCCCAGCCAGCTTAAGTCCTCTCCGGGCTGATTCAAAATGAACTTGGGTCTGATTGCCCCCACTTACCCCTTCCCCTCAAAAATAAAATTGTAGGGGGCTGACAGCCTCCTGAGCCATCTGCCCACTCGAAGACCTGTAGTGGGCCAAGGATCCCCCCGGAGCCCCTCTCCCAGCCACCTGCCCGAAGGCTGAGGGGATTCCAGGGGGGCCTTGGCCTGCTACAGGGTTTTGACCGGGGGGGGCTTCAGGGGGACTGTTGGCCCCACATTTTAATTTTGAATTGGGAGGGAGGGATAAGGGGGAGGTTGGCTCAGCAATTTGATTTTGGATCCGGAAGAGGAATCTTGGGCGGGGCAGGAGGTGGCTGCCAACACGGATGCTTTACTTTGGCAGGAGGTATGAAGGATCTGGAGGCAGATTTAGGAGTCTAACTCCCTTCCTCTGACCTGATCCTGGTGCCAACTAAACCTGTGCATCTGAATTTAGGCACAGAGTACTGTCAGTTTTTTTTTTTTCCACTGGAGCCAGTTTAAGTGCTGAAAATGTGCCTCAGTGGCTATAGGTCAGTTATAGCCATTCTAGAGCAAAGGGGGCATAACACTTTCTAGGGCTATAGCAGGCAAATAAGGACCTGCTGTCCGGATCATTATTATTCTCAAGTTGTCTTTTTAAATGTAAAAAGAAAACAGAAATGCATTGAGTGTAACTTCATGTTTGCTGAGAGAACCTGTCATGCTACAATATCTCTACCAGTCCCATCTACTATAGGGGACAGCTTGAAGAAAAATCAAGTTCTCTGCTTTCTTTTCATCTCTTACCCCCCAGTCACCAGCAACAGTGTCCCTTATTTTATATCAACAGACTTAAGGGTTTCCACTTACTTTCCCATTACAAATGTATTTAAAATAGTACCCTAGGCATACCATGAGTCTTCCCTCACCACATTATCTATTAAACAAACAGCCGAATTCTCCCTCTTCTGTCAATATGTTTTCATTATTAGAGTTCAGGAGGATGTGGGGGGGTTTTTTTTTTGTTTTTTTAAAGTCCATAACTCAGTTGTTTCATCAGCTATCTGGATGTTGCAGAGCCTTGCATGTGGCTTTTATATCCATACATTTCTGACAATATACCTCTTTGGCTGGTTTTCAAAGTCTTAGGATTTTGGAAGATGGCAAAATTGCATCCCTGTGCTTTGCTCTCTTTAAAAATGATCCTACTGTAAGGACAATGGTGATATTTTGAATGCACACAAACATTTCAGAATATCAGACTGACCGTCCTTGGTGCCTGCAGACTCTCCAAGGGTTTTCAGAGTTGTGCAGGGGGATTTTCCAGCAGTGATGCAGATGTGTTGATGACTTTGGAGGTTGATGTGTCTCCTCATTTGCTGGAGACTCCAGCACAGGGCCAAAATGCTTCTAGCAAAACAGAGTGCTTGCAGGTTGTGATTCCTTTTATTTATTTATTTATTTAATATCTTTTATATACCGACGAACGTTGGGAACATCTCGTCGGTTTACAGAGAACAGAACTGAGCAACAGGCTTTACAATTATCGCATAGTTATATGAGGAACAGTAAAAACATACATACAATAACAGAGTAGATTATACAAGTAATAATTAACTAAGTGGGATACATGATTGAGGTTATCTAAACGGGGGGGGCAAAGAAAATCTGATAAATAGGAAGGATATCAATATTTGTAGGAGGCATATATACACGTGGTTGGGAATAAAATGTTCTTATATACAATATACAATAAGCTACGTTTGACCAGTCCTGATAAATTCACTTTACGGGATGGAGGGGAGATGGGAGAGTGTTAAGTAAAGTGGAAAGGGGGTGGATAGGAGGTGGAAAGGAAGGGGGGGGGGGAGAGAGGGGGAGGGATGTTATGAATTGGAGAAAATATGAAAATATCATTAGGAACTTCAAAAATGAAAACAAACAAAGAAAGTAAATACCTTTCAGCAGGAAGGCGACTGCAGAGTTGAAAGCTATATATTGTTCCTCAGAACCCTGCAGGTTTTTTTGATTTGTCTGCTCTGCTGTTCATCCCTTTTCCCAGGTGTTTCTGGAGTGACGGAGGCAGTGAAAGAGATCACGCTGGAAAGCAAGGTGGGGTTTGCCCTTTAATGTTCTGTACTGCCCTAAGGTTAGGAGAAAGCGTACAACATCCAATACCAAGCCAGGGCTCTCTGTCCTTCTGCGTGCAAGTAGTAGTGCATGTTTATTTGTTACTGGATACCATTGGCACCCCCTTTGTAAAGAATGAGCTAATCTCCTCTATGTGTGCCTTATTGTAAACCGTTATGATGGTAAATAACTTAATGACGGTATAGAAAAACTTTTAAATAAAATAAATAAATATTTGGAGTTAGCTGGTTAACTTATGCAGCTAACTCTGGTCATGCCACTGACCTGCCCCTAAAGTTGGACAGATAACTATATTCAGCTAACTTTAAGATAGCCGAGTATATTCAGCGATGCAACCACACTGCTGAATGTACCCTGATAGCTGAATATGTTTATCCAGCTAACTGGCCAAGATGCTCAGTGGCTGAATATTGCTCCCTGCAGCTTTTAGTTTTGTGGCAAAATGTTACATGAAACGTCTGCTTTCAAGCACAGTTCTCAGGTTGGAAAAGGGGTCAGGGCCTTTCCTTTTTATAGAAAACAGGGAAGGAGGCTCTGAGGAGCAGTAGATGTTTTCATTTTTAGAAAAATGTTTTGTGCACTTGTGGAAAGGTTTTCTAATGTCCTCAAGGGAGATTCATAGATGTAGGACAGCAGATTCTGCTCTAGGTGTTGCACTCCCACCAGCAAGATGGTGCAGGCAAGGGTCATGAAGTGTTAAAATAAATAAATAAATAAATTTAAAAAATAAAAAAAAGTACAAATAAGACGAGCCCTTTCCTATACTTCCTAGAGCTATAGTCCCGTCTTTAACCTTGTAGCACTAGATGGCTGGCCTTCCCCTAACAATAGACACCTTTGCCTTCAGCCCTAGGATTTGGACTTGCAGCATGGACAGTTGTAGTTGTAACCATTGCTTAATTTTTTTTTTTTCAATTTATACTTTATTAAATTTCTCATATTTTTCAATGAAAAGAAAATAGGAATTCTGGGATACCATATCATCAATTTACAAAAACAGAAAAAATAGAATCTATACACATTCCCATTATTTAAGTCCACATAATAGGGAGCTTACATCTAAGAAAAAATCAAAACAATAAATCATATCTTATGAGATTCATCATTTTTTTTTTACCAGTTTACAATTTATCCATATTTGGCTAATTACAATGCCTTCAACTACCTTTATCTATAAGAAAAACTTCCAGATGAGAAGGTTCTAAGAAAACAAACTTATTTTTTTGTAGTGTAATAATACACTTACAAGGGAATTTAAGAAAGAATGTGGCCCCTAGGGCCAACACTCTCTCTCTGTTTCATCGAAAGAAATTGTTTCCTTCTCATCTGTGTGTTCCTTGATACGTCAGGGAAAACTTGAACTAATTTACCACAGAACATGAAACGTTTGTTTTTAAAATATTTTTGTAAGACCAGATTTTTGTCCTGTTCTAATACAAAGGTCACTATCAAGGTTGCCCTAGTTGAAATTTCATCTTCAGAAGCCTCTAAGAAAGATGTTAAATTTGGGCTATTGGCAACTAACACATCCATTTCACCTTCTGGGGCTATACCTTCTCTCCTAGAATTAGATAAATAATATATCTTTGATATAAGCATTTCATTTGAAATACATAATATCTCTTTGACATATTTTTTAAATAACTCTTGCCCAGATAGTAATCTCGTATAAGGGAAATTTAAAAAACGTAAATTTTTCCTTCTCATATTTTCCAACCCCTCCATATTTTTATATATCATCAGAGAATCTTTTACAAAGGTAGCCCCTGCTGTTTGTAATGCTGTTATCTGAGAATTCAATACTACATTTGTTGCTTCAATTTGATCTATTCTTTTTCCATGGTCATCAAGTTTCCCTTTAATCTCATTAGAGAAAACTGTAGATTGGGCCATGGACTGGGATAGTCTCCTCTCCATGTTTGTAATTGCCTTCCAGATATCTGCGAGAGATATATTCTCTGGATCTGACACGGTCACCTCCCCCTCTGCTCCTCCAACACTGACTGTAGTCTGTTCCAGAGATTTCTTCTCTCTATCTTCAGATGTTATCACCTCTCCCAAGGTAGGGGTATTTAAGATATTTAACCCTACACTTCCTGAGGTGCTAATGGATAACTGGTCTTTGGGCAGGACTAGCTGTAGCCCCAGACGAAGGAGATAGATCTTGAGGAGCCTCTTTAGAGTTTTGACTCACCCTTCGCACTAAATGTGTGTCCATCGGTCCTCTTAAGTCCTTCGCAACCGGAGTTGATGTTATCACCTTCATTTTCCGCTTTTTTCCCCATTCAGAGTGAAGGCTACTTCCTCCTCAAAAAATGTTCTCCAGGGGCGCGCCGCTGTGCAGCTCTTTAAATACACTCAGCTGGCGTCGGGCACAGATGACGTCAGGGAGGGGCGGGAGACAATTC
Organism: Rhinatrema bivittatum; assembly: GCF_901001135.1. NCBI lineage: Eukaryota > Metazoa > Chordata > Amphibia > Gymnophiona > Rhinatrematidae > Rhinatrema > Rhinatrema bivittatum. The sequence continues at coordinate 231,251,988 of NC_042619.1, forward strand.
TCTCAGCTCACCTGCTCGGTCCCGTTTGCCCTCGCTCCCCTGCAGGTACGGCTCTCCTCAGCAAGGCTCCACCATTGCTTAATTTTAATCCCCATAGTATTGGCCTAGATTGCTGGGCTGAAAATCCTGTGTTAAGATTGGTTTATACTCATTTCCCTGTTTACATCAGAGGTCCATTACACCAAATTAAAATGTTCACCATGAGTTGTCTAAGATAGACTTTGTTAAAGCAATAGTTTAGTTACACTTTCATTTCAACTTAAAATTTCTGATGAAGGTGAACATAGTGCAGCACCTTGAGACCAAAATGGTCCGTCCAGTCTGTCGTGAAGAGATTCATCGAATTCCCTCATGTAGCCCATCCCCAACTGCCAAGTCCTTTGCCTACCCTCTCACCACTGTCCTGAGCATGTCCCAGATCAGCCAAAAGTGATGACCTCCACTTCTTCAGCTAGTAGACTGTCAGGCCCTCCCATCTTCAACTATTGTTTCTCACAAAGCCAGCTCCTTGATGCAATTATACCACTACTATTTAGATTTGTAGCAATCGCTCCATGCAGGTTACCTCCCCATGCATTTCTGAAAGCACAAAGCAGGCATGCCACTGCTGTTATGGGCTGAACTGCTGTTCAATGCACTTCACTCAGTGCTTCGTTACCATCGTCTGTGTTTATCCCGCTGTTTTGAATTCTGTTTTTTATCTCCAGCATCACCTCTGGCAGGGCATTTGCGGCATCTACTACTCTTGCCATAAAAAATAAATAAATAATAGGAATACTTCCTATCATGGTTTCAGTCACCCTCCTGGAAGCTTCATATTATAACCCCTAGTTTTACAAGTTCCTTGCCACTGAAATAAGTTTGCTTCTTGTGTAGTATGTTTTGTTAGGATGAAAGGTGCTGTATAAATCCAAGCCCTTGTCTGCTTTCCCTTCTATTTTGATTTTCCTATTGGGGTTTTTAATTTTAGTCAAGGAGAATCATCTTATGAATTTTACTAAGCGGTTATATGATGATCAGGCAGATGAAAATGTCATTGTAAGAAAGTGAATCTGTTATGGAAAACAGTTTTTCACCTAAGTGGGGGGTTTTTTTCTTCCCATTTGACATGGAAGGATTCTGCAGCACTAGCAGCAGGTCCAGGGACATGTGGCAGTGGGTATGACGAGGAGGACGACGAGGAAGGCGAGGCAGCGGATATGGAAGGTAAATGCCATGCTAAGAATTCATTTCCTTTGTGTGCTTTCTACGGCCAGCAGTAGATCCAGATCTCCCTTCTGGTCAGTTGTCAGCAGAGAAGCAAAGCTCTTACCACCCCTACAAGGGGATCCTCGGAGGGTCAGCCCCTCTACCAGCAGGAGAAATGCTTCCTGCTGATCCTATGCACTTACTGTGAGGGGGAATAGGAAGTTTGTGAGCAAATAAAAAGCAAAATAAGCACATTTTATTTAATAAAAGAATCCGGAAAATAAATTAAAATCCAGAGAGAAATATTTTGAGTGTTTTTGCTTTATTTGATGATACAGTTCAAGCTAATGCAATTTTTTTATGCAGCAAAACAATTTACCAGTCTGCTAGCTCTCTCACTTTGTTTTATCTCACTTCTAAAGCTTTCTGGTTTGTTCTAGTACATTGTCTTATGTTTTCACACGTTGTTGAAAAAAGAAAAAAAGTGCTGCTTTTATTTTAAAAATGCCTCCTTCCTGGAATCTGCTCTGTAAGCTGTCATTGCTGTCCTCCTGCTTCACATGGATCAGTGCGATGCCTTCGTGGGCTGTGATGAGGAGCCGCTCTTCGGCTATCCTTGCTGCATTCATGCTTCCTGCATCAGTGTGACACCTGCAATGGGGTTCAGAAGAGGGTCCACATAGGAGTGCCCCCATTTATTTAGGATCAGACTTAAGGATGTGGGAATAAAATTTCAAACACTTGTGGAAGAATTTGTCCAATACAGAAAGAAAAAAAATCCTGCAGTTTTATAACATCTTGCAACGTTAAAATAAAGCAGTACAGGATATTTTTCCCATGCACAATGTGAATGCAGAAATGTGGACTGTGTACAATTTTTATGGATGTTGCATTCATTTTTTTTTCACTGACTTCACTTGCATTGTTTGTTTGTTTTTTTTTCCCTTGATAACATCAAGGTGACTGTGCATGTGTAGTTGAGTTTGAGTAGCCTAGAGTAGCAAGAGAGAAAATTACTGCTGCCAGTTTAAACTACGATTCCCCCATTTTTTATCCTGACCTGTATTGCATTCCCCCAATTTTTTTTTTATTACTGACCTATATTCCTGAGGTGAAGTTAAGTGTGTGAACATTTCTGGAAGATGGCTTTACATAACCAGTTCCAGATTTATAAGCTCTTGTGCTATCCCTCAGTTTAATTTAAAGCATATTTTTCATCTTTCCTAGAAAGAATTTGTGTTCAAGGTGGATCCCCCCCCCCCATAACCCCTGGTCACTTCCAATTATAACTCAACAAAATAATAAACTATAAACAATACATAATAAAATAGAAATTCACATTATGGAAGGAATAGAGGAGAGGATCCATATCATAAAATCTATAAATCAACTGTATTTTTGCTAGATGAAAAAAGTTTGACGATATTAGAAACCCTCTGTCATCCAACAGCCAGGATTATGATGAAATTCTCCAAGGACAAGCAGAATGGTAGTCCTCACATGTGTGACATCAAAAATTCTAGAATTTTCAAACATGCCCTTCTGAGCATGTGAAGCTGTAGTTATCACCCTGCCCCCTAGGCAGAGTCCCTCGGTCCTTCCTCCCCCCGAGTCATATGTGTCATGGTTTTGGAAATTAATTTTTTTTTCTAGAGCTGCAGCTGTTTTTCTTTTCTCTTCTTTCCACTGTCTGCCAGCCACATGGTGGGCCTTAGTCACTGTGCAGCCTGGCAGAGTCTAATACTATCCCTTAGTAAATAAATACTGCAACTGCAGTTTAGTACCTGTGTCCTCTCCTTGCTCTGTCTTTTTTTTGTACCTTTGTCAGGTGTTCCAGGACTGTCAATGTAGTCCATGAATCCATGTAAGCTGCTGAGCCTGGGGACTCGCCTGAGTTCTACCTGGGCAGGAGTTTCATGTCGTTTCACTAATCAGTCGGCATCGGTGAAGAGATTGAGGACCACACCATTCCCTACATTCAAAGGAGCTAGTCTCCATGAGCAGGAGCTGAGGAAGACGTAGCCTCCCCGCCTGCTTGCCTGTGATAGTGCAGTTTCCTTGTGAGAGAGTGAGCAGGAGTGTGGGCAAGCAGCTTGAAGCTGCACCTTTGGTGCTATGTCCAGTATTGACTGCCCATGCACATCTGACGCCATTGAGGTGTCGGGGCATCCTCGAGTGTGACCTCCAATGCTATAAGGGCCACATGGGCTAACAAGCACCATGTACGCTTCAAGAGTGCTGACTGGGCAGGGGGGCGCTCTCGCTGCAGAGCAAGATGGCCGCATGACCTCGAGCTCCCGCCCACCCCGAGCCGTTTTGCAGCTTTTTTGCAGCGTTCAACCTGGCGAATTTGATTAAAATTAGCACCGTTCAGTCTCCGCAGCCTTCAGGATGGCTCAGAAAAAAAAGGGGCCGGATTTGAAGCAGTTTGCTTACGCTCCCGATGAGGCTGCTGACGGCGGGCCTGGTGCAGTGTTAGGAGCCCCGGACACGAGCAAACGCCATTTTGGGGAGGAGCGGGACCAGGGCGAGACGGACGCGGCGCCATCTACCCACCCGACCCGGGAGGAATTCCGATGCTGGTTCGGGGATCTGCGCCGCGAAATTAAAGAATATAAGCAGGAACTGCAGCAGGCCATGTCGGAGATTCGAGAGGAGATGGCAGAGATCGGGCGGCGTACGGATGAATGCGATGTGAGGCTGGAGGGACATGCCATCAAGCTTAAGGAGTTACAACACAATTCGGTCCAAACCCAGGCGGATTATACAGCACTCGCTGCAAAACTGGAAGATCTTGACAATCGTGGGAGGCGGCATAATCTGCGGTTTCGAGGTATCCCCGAAGATGAGAAGTACGCTGACTGTGGGGCCACGATTCAGAGATTTTGCTCCTTTTTATACGCTCAAGATGGCGGCGGGACTACGGAGCTATCAGCAGCTGATATTGAGTTGGACCGGGCTCACCGCTCTTTGGGCCAAAAATTGCCTGGTAAGCCTAGGGACATAATTGTCTGTTTTACTAAATACACTATTAAGGACAGCATCTTTCAAATTGCTAGAAAACGCAATTCCTGGGCATGGGAGAATAATAACATACAAATATACGCCGATCTGTCCCCCATGACTCTCAAAAAACGGATGGAATTTAAGGAAGTCACGGCAGTGCTGCGCAAGGAAGGTCTCCGGTATCGTTGGCTGTTTCCTTTTGGAATTGCAATTACCGTAGATGGTTCGACGACGAAAACAGAGACAGTGGAGGGCGCAGTGGCAGTACTCAAAGCAGCCGGTCACCAGGTGCAGCATACTGCTCCTGCAAAGAAGACCTCCACTTTCGTGCTGGAAACTCCACGATGGCAACGGGTGCGCCATGGAGGCAAACGTCTGCGGAGACAATCCGGAGAACGAGTTTCTGCCCCGGATAAGGGGGCAGGATGAGCAGTCTGTCCCAGTTCCAGGGATTTCCATACTTGGATGGACTCATGTCACGGGACGTGAGACTGTCTCGTATTTTGGGACTGAGTTTATTACCATTTCTTGTTTCTTTGGTTGATGGTTATATATCTATACCCAGGTTGCTTAGTAATGATGGAGGCTCGGGGGTGGGTAGGGGAGGGCTCTGCAGATGATAATGTCCTTCATAGCCTACACAGGGGTGCCTTTAGCACATGTCTGTGGAGTGCATTGGGAGTTGGGAGGGAGGGGGAGGGGGAGGGCAAGTGGGAACAGAAAGTATAGCACAGTTCCAGTTGCATGTGTATACCAGACCTTTGGGAGTTACTGTTTTCTTTGTTTCACATCCACTGCATCATTCTCACGCTGGTTTTGTCAAGCGGGCCTCCCACGGGGAGTCTGTGGGATTTTGTGCTGTGTGCGGGTCCCAGGCCCGAGTTTTTTGTTTTGTTTTTTTTTGGGGGGAATGGCTGAGTGGCGCCATTGTTCTTTTTAAATCATGGCGAAACTAACCATATGGTCCCTTAATGTTAGGGGGTTGAATAACCCTTATAAGCGGCGGATTCTCCGTAATGATGTGCAAAGGCTTGGGGCTGATATCTTGTTTCTTCAAGAAACTCATCTTAAGAAAAGATATGAGCATTTATTATCTTGGGCTCAATACCCGCAACAGTTTCATGCTGCTGCATCTAAATCTGCGAAATACTCAGGAGTGAGTATTCTACTCCACAAAGATATCCAAGGTACAGTTACTAAAACGGTGGCTGATCCTTTGGGGCGATATGTGGTTTTACAATTGTTGGTGGAGAAGACTACGTACACTTTCTTCAATATCTATGCTCCCAATACCAACCAACACGCTTTTATAGCTCAGATAGGAGAGGTTTTGAATAAACTAACCCCTGAACACCTCATCCTAGGGGGTGACTTCAATCTCACTTTACAACCTCATGTAGATAACTCAGCGGGTGGGGGTGGAGGACCATCATACGATCGTAAATCCCTCCGAAAGTTCGTCCGAGATAGGGATTTGATAGACATCTGGAGGCACCGCCATATTAATGAGCGGGATTACACTTTTTATTCTAATCCCCATAACACTTATTCTCGTATAGACTACTTCCTAATAGATAAGGTATTGAGTCTGCAGGCTGTGCAACCAAAGATAGGTTCTATTACTTGGTCCGACCATGCCCCTATAGGTTTCACATTGCATCTACACAACAAAAAGGCAGGCCTCCGATTTTGGCGCCTGAACGACACCCTGCTTGCTGATGAATCGTTCTGTCAAACCTTAAAGGATGCTATAGCAGATTATCAGCAATTTAATTCTCCACATTCTCATTCACCACCAGTGTTGTGGGACTGTTTAAAAGTGGTGTTGCGTGGCCGATTAATATCACAAGCTTCCTATCAGAAAAAGGTGAAGGGTGAAAAAATTGAAGCGTTACTGTCTGATATTGCATGCCTCGAAAAACAACATAAAGCCACCTTATCCACTAGGGCCTATGCTTCCCTTCAACAAGCTCGTAATGATTTAGCTTTGTTGCGGGCTGAAGACGTAGCGCACCAGTTGCTATTGGTACGTCAGGAACATTTTGAGTGGGGTAATAAGGCGGGTCGTCTGCTGGCTCAGAAATTAAAACGCCAAGTTGCACAATGTCAAATCACACGCATTAAAGCGTTAGATGGCTCGTTGTTGAATTCTGCTGAAGATATCCAACACAGATTTCAACAATTTTATGGTGCCCTCTACTCTGTGGATCCTCAAATTGCAGATGATAGTATTGATGCTTACTTGGTCGACGCCACCCTCCCGACTCTTTCTGAGGCTGAGAGGCTGAGGTTTGAAAGTCTTATTACACCCATGGAAATATTATATGCTATCAAGGACCTCAAACCTAATAAGGCCCCAGGGTTGGATGGATACACTGGTTCCTTTTATAAAAAGTTTGTCTCTCAGATTACCCCTTATTTGTTGGAAGCTTTTAATGCACTGCAAGGGGAGGCAGTTCTACCCTCTGAGGCGAATGTCGCGGGTATAACCATCTTGGCCAAACCTGGGAGGGATCCTGTGGAGTGTGGGTCGTATCGCCCAATCTCCTTGATCAACATAGATTTAAAAATACTCGCCAAAATTTTAGCCAATCGCCTTAATTCAGTTATGAATAAATTGGTTCACCAGGATCAAGCTGGCTTTATTCCCGGGCGGAAAGCGGCAGACAATGTCAGGAAAATAGTGGATCTCATCTGGCAAGTCACTCGGACTAAGATTCCAGCGATTTTGTTGGCAGTCGATGCTGAAAAAGCATTCGACATGGTCCATTGGCAATTTCTGTTTAAAACACTGAAGAAAATGAATTTTGGCCCCAAATTTCTCAATTGGCTTTTTAAACTCTATGATCGGCCAAGAGCCAGGGTTAAAGTTAATGGAGTATATTCGGACCCTTTTCCAATTGAGAGAGGAACGAGACAGGGTTGTCCGTTGTCCCCTTTATTATTCGCGTTGTTTTTAGAGCCCTTTACTGCTAAAGTTCGGGAAGCGGGGACTATTATGGGAGTCCGTGTGGGAGCGATGGATCATAAGTTGTCACTTTTTGCGGACGACATTCTATTTACCTTGTCTAAACCGGAGCAGTCATTACATGGGGTAGTGGCCCATCTTCGGGAATTTAGTTTGGTTTCCGGTTTTAGACTAAACCTTGCTAAATCGGAGGTGTTGAATGTTTCTATGCCCCCGGACCAAGTGGCTCCGTTAAAACAACAGTTTCCTTTTAAGTGGGCGGGTGCCAAACTCAAATATCTAGGAATCTTTATAGGACCTAAACTGGCGGACTTGTTTCGTTTGAATTATACCCCATTGGTGGCTAAAGTGTTTCGGGATTTGGATATCTGGGATGGTCTACCAGTTACCTGGACTGGACGCATAGCTATATTGAAGATGTCCATTCTACCCAAATTTAATTATCTATTTCAGTCCTTACCTATTCCCGTTCCGACGAACCTGCTAAAACGCTGGCAGAGACGTTTCTTTGCCTTCCTCTGGAAACGGAGGCCACCTCGGGTAGCACGGGCGACACTGTACAGACATAAATTGAGGGGAGGGATGGGGGTCCCCAATTTACAGTGGTACCATGCTGCTGCTCAACTAGGATGTATTCTGTCTTGGTATAAAAAAGCTGAGAGGCCTGGCTGGGTGACCATCGAACAATCTTTAGTGGGCAACATACCATTACAAGCCCTTCTTTGGCAACCTAGATCGACCTTGAAGATAGGGGGCAGCATCACTGACCCTCTACAAACGACTCTTCAATGCTGGGGAAAGTGGAAACATCTTATCATAGGGCACAGACACTATTCTTGCCACACCCATTTATATTACCACACTCGATTTTCTCCCGGTTGGGATTCGACCTCAGCTCGTTATTGGAGGGAGAGGGGCCTGCACACTGTGGGGCAGTTATGTGATGGGGATGGGGTACTGTCTTTTTCACATCTCCAGGAGCTATACTCTATTCCACATTCTACCCTTTATTATTACCACCAAATTCGGCACTTTTTGACTGAAGAGCATATACTGGTGGACCTTCGCAGGGGTAAGTCCCAATTTGAGGGTTGGTGTGATCTAGCTGACCGTATCAAGGGTGGATTGTCCAAGCTCTACATGGTATTGCAGGGTGCATTGCCAGGGAAACCCGCATATGCCCACAAGTGGGAGATGGAACTAGGTCGGTCATTGGCACCTGAAGAGTGGGATCAGATATTTTCCAATACTAAACGCAGTTCCGTGGCCACTTCCCTTACAGAAAACGGGTACAAGGTACTCTTTCGCTGGCACCTGACACCTCATAGATTGCACAAAGCAGGTCTTAGTTCTGATGCCCAATGTTGGAAGGGGTGCGGCTCCGTAGGAACTTTTATCCATGTATGGTGGGAATGTGTTCATGTTCAGAGACTGTGGAAGGATGTTATGGATACCATTTTTTGCACTTTGCACCAACGGATCATTTTAACCCCTGTTCAGGGATTACTCAATATGTCGGTTGATGGTTCAAAATATGAGTGCCTGTTAATTAATCAATATTGTATAGCAGCGCGATGTACCCTGGCGGCTTCCTGGAAGCAGGACAGAGTCCCTGATAGGGAAGTTCTTTATCAGAAACTCGATGCTATGTGTTCCCTATACAAGATTACAGCCCAAAAGCGAAGCCAGCTTTTACGGTTTCAAAGGGTGTGGCAACCGTATCTTACCTGGAGGGAGACAATGTTGGCAACGGCTGGGTCACCTGCCTCTCAATGCTGATTTTTGTTCCCCGGATGTGTTTCTTTAATTTCTACGCCAATTTGTTGTATTCTGGTTATCTCTTTTCTTTGTATCAAAGCTGTACGTACATTCCTGAGCTTTAGGTACGTGGGTCTTCCTGATGGGGGACGCTCATACAACACTGAGATTTGGTACGTTCTCTAGTTTCCAAGTCACATGCATATATTTCCTTTTGCATTTTACACTGGGGGTCTGGATGGTAGCGTTACCTACGCATCCGCTATATGTTTAGCTTTCCAATGTACAGTGGTCTACATTCTATGTGTTATTGTGGAGCTTATCAGTAACTGCCTTTTCTGTATGGTATAAGATTGTTTTAGTATTGTATCAGTGTGCGCTTAGTCTGGCGTTGTTCATATACACGATTGTAATGGTTGTATTATTGTTCGAACTGTTCAATAAAATTTACATTATAAAAAAAAAAAAAAAAGAGTGCTGACTGGGCCTTCTTAACTGTAGGCAACTGCGGGTGCCGTAGAGTCTCAATGCACTGGAGGAACGCATCTACCTTAGTGTCATCAAATGCTTGGGCTTCAAAGCAGCTGATGAATAGAACATCAAATGATTGGAAAATACAAACAATGTTATATATTTTTAATCAAAATATTTCAAAACAGCAGATGCATCAAATAACACCATATAAGTAAAACTAAGGCTAAAATAATCTCTTGCTCTCCATACCTGGGAACTTTAGACTCCATTCACCCTCAGATTGTCATGGGTTAGTCAAGGATAGGAAGTATGCATATATATGAGGAGAAAGTTTGTGCATACTTCCAATCCCTGACTAATCCATGACAATCTGAGCATATTATACTTTCTAACATGCTCATTCTCACATAAACTCCCTTATATTCTCTCTCACACACATGCTCACTGTTTTTAAATAGTCCTCATTAGTGTGCTTGTCTCTCTCACCCACATACATACTCACTCTTGCTCACACACATGCTCTGGAAAACACAGCAACGCCTGACTATTATGCAGTGCAACAATGGAAAAACAAACATTCCTCATAAAACATTAAGCAATAAAGTTGAGATATAAAAGATCTTTCATAATAATAAACCATATTAAAAAAAAAAGAAGAAATGCCAAGCAGGCAACAGCCAACAAACATCCAGTAATTAAAATAACTCAAGTTTTGTCTAATATTTCCCAAACACCAAATATTTTAAACAGTAGATGCATGAAATACCCCAAAATTTAAAATAGGAGAAAAAATTTCCAATCACCCACAGATTGTTGTGGATTGGGGGAGGGGGCCTCACAATCTTTACCTCGCTCCCTCCCCAACACACACACATGCTGTCACATACACAGGCTCTTTCACTCTCTCACACTTACACACACTCTTTCTCGCTCTAACACATACATAGGCTCAAGCTCTCACAGATACTCTCACTCTGTCATACATATACAGTCTCACAGGCTCTGTCGCTCTTTTATAACCAAGCAGGCCTTCACACACACACACATGCAGTCTCTCATACACACAGGCAAGCACACATATAGCTTTCAGACCTCCCCCTTCCTTCTGGCCTTCCCTTTGTCTGCTGTGGGATAGCAGTGCTGCTCCTCAATGCTGGAAGGGAGGTGGAAGAAGGCCACTACTACCTGTTGCACCTGCGCTTGGCTGACCCTCTTTTGAACCCCACTATGCTAGTTGCTTTGGTCACGTCCTTCGACAACAGATTCCATTGTGCGCTGAGTGAAAATATACTTCCTGTGATCTGTTTTAAATCTGCCAGTTGCTAATTTCATGGAGTCTCCCCTGGTCCTAGTGTTGATTCAAAGGGTAAATAACTATTTTAAAGTGGTGGGGTGTGTGGAGATGGACTCTTGCCCCCATTAAAACAACATGATGGGTACCCATCACCGGCTCACTTCTTTTGGGCCACAGCGGGCAAGGCCAGCCCAGTCCATTAGCAGATGGCCGATCAGTGACTGACTGCCCCATCCTGCAGCCACCCAAAAATGGGGACGCTCTAGGCAGGCACCTGTTCTGCCCAGTGCTTCCATTGGCCCTGACTGAACCACTTTCAGCCCTGGTACAAAAGCACTAACGTGCAATCTTAATCAGTGTGCAACTGCTGACATATTTAATTTGCAAGTTAATACTACTGTTTGTAAGTTACATTATCAGTCACTGTGGCAACATCGCATCATGGTGAAGAGCTGCGTCCTAGTGATACCCTAGCTCTTTGTCATAAGGAGCAGCTGAGGTATCCTGCTTTTTCAGCTCTTGTTACAAAGGACTCTTGGGAGATGCTCAGTGCAGAAAATGTGAAAGCTGCAATTATAAACCCAGCACTTTGCTCACTTGTTTTTTTTACTACCTGGAGCCATGTGGTTAGTCTACATGTAAGCCAGTGCATCTCATAATATATATCCAGTACTTTGACTCTTGAAGATACCAGTAAACTTGATGCTGCTGTCTGTAGACATCATTTGTCTTAAATCTCTTGGCATGTATATGGGACAAACGTATTCCTTGTGAATGGAAAGGCAGCCTTTACCGTCTGAAACCTGAGGAGCCACTGCCTATGGCTTTACCCCTGAAATGTCCTCTCTTAGCTATCCTGGTGCTTCTTGATGCTTAGTTTAGTAAGACTTGTCCCACTGACAGCAGATTGGGCTCCTGCCATGATTAAGAGTCAGCAGCTGCCCTAGTACCGGTTTGATTCAGCATAAGGCAGAAAGGACTAGGCAGGTTTGGGTCGGCCACTGTAAGTCTGTGTGGCACTGTGCATTAAGAGATGGGGATGGGTTTTATTTATTTATCCTCGTCCAGGGGAAGGGTGAGGCACTGTTGCTGATCACAGTGCTGTGTTATGATTTGCCAACCCTATAATGTATCATGGCAGAAACCTAAGCCTCCTTTCCATTTAAAAACTGATTTTTCTTGGTTTCTTTTGTCATGTAGGTTTGGAAAAAGGTAATGCAAAGGGCTTTGTCAGTGAATCCTTCATTCTCAGTCCCTACAGTCCAAAAAAATGTGCCCTCTACTTTCTGCCCAAAGTGACCTACACCATAAACTTCCTCTCTGTTCCTTAAGCAGTTTGTCTCTGCACAGAATAAATGTCTTCACTATTTGATCCTTGTCCTAATTTATGAATGTTTTTTAACAGAATATGAAGAGAGCGGGCTCCTGGAAACGGATGATGTAAGTGCATTACCCCCCCCCCCCCCCAATAACTTCTAACCCACGGGATGGAAGTGGTTCAGGGCCTGATTTAATTTACTGAGGCTCTTCTCCTGTTCTGTTTCAGTGAGGAAAGCACTTAGTAAATGAAGTCCTAAATGAAGTTTAGGCAAGGTCACAGTACGATTTGTGTGCATGCAGGGCCCTGATTTAGACACAGGCAACATAAGCAACTGCCTATGGCACCAAGAATCCAGCCCAGAGAGGAGCCTGCTTCTGCTTGCATGAGGACCAGGTGCTAGCACAGCTTCAAAGGGGTGCTGCCGTGGCACTCTGCCCATGGGCACCCGCACCTTAAATCTGGTCCTGTGTGCGTGGTGTGGTTATTGGGATGGGGAACAGTGGTGCAGAGTCTGTGGGTACTTATCTCTCGTGAGATTAACATCCGTTTTCAAAGGGAAAGTACCTTTTGTACTTTTGCTTTCAAAATTGCTCACCTGAATTTTTTTTTTTTCCTGCAGGTATTTTTTTTTTTTTTTAATTCTTGAAAATGTGCAAATATTTAAAAATGTAAATCCGTGCACATTATTTCTCCCCCGACCTAATCAAGCCCCTGACTCCACCTACTTTGTTTTCCCCTGCATGTACTTTTTAGCTGGCTAAAGGCTGGGTGGTTTTCAGATAACCATGCTGGGTTTTTTATTGTCTAGAATTAGAAATTATTTAAAATATATAGTATACGATGTTAATGCACACAGCTCGTAGAAAATAAAGTTTTGAACAGACTGCTTGAGAGGGCAGTTAGCGTGCGTTACCTAAATTCTTTCCAGCATCCTAGTTAACTTACGTATTATTGATTTTTTTTCAAATCGTGCGTTGCTGTGATGGGAGTAATTCCAGAGCAGCCTGCCTAAATTTCTAAGCGACCGCATGCGAGCGTTACAGCAGTTTTCAAAGGAGAAAGCACACATTGGGAAAAGTCTTCCATCCAAACAGCCCGTGCACCTGCTAATTCTGTGTGCAGATGTTTTTTTGTTTTGTTTTCTGGGAAGATGCGCATGTGTCCTTCAGAATGGAAAAGTGTGCGCAGAAGTGCAAACCACTTCCCAGCCCCGCCCTGGGGAACACCTGCAGGTGGAGGGAGGGGAGTACACACACACACACCCACACACGGCATAAGCTGGCCGACAAGTCAGGTGAGCAATCTTTGGCTGTTTTCTGTGGGTAAAGCACTGTTTTCTGCCTGCAGAAAGGGCTTTGAGAATCCCACTGGGAGTATACCTGGATTGCTAAAGGATACCGCTTTTGTTATTCCATTTTAGCTGGAATTGAGCAAAGATGCCATAGACATGTCCTCGTAGTAATGAATTATTTTAAAATATATTAAAAATGATAATGAACTATTGGGTGGGGTTTTTTTTTTTGTTTGTTTTTGTTTTTGTGGTGTCTTGTAATAGATGTAGAAGGTCACAGTGTATGACACCAGGGCAAAACCACTTTGTCAGCAAAAGCAGATTTTTAGGAAATCTTACACACAGCATAATTGGGTCCCATGGCAGGTGGCGGCAGTGTTTGCAAAAGGCCCGTTTATGTGGAGGACACGAATGGGGCCAGAAGGCAACTTGGGAAAAGTTTTTTGGGGGGAAAAAAATATTTGGTTGGGAAGCAGTTTGCAGTTTGGGCCCATTTCTTGCAGAATTTCTGTGTTATGGCTGCCCTGCCTCCCTCACAGTGAGGGGACTTATTCTCCCTATTTAGTTTTGGGGAGGACAGATGACCTGGGACTGATGAAATATACACATGGCCACACCAAAGAGAAACCACAGAGGGAAAAAATAAAGCAAGAAACTTGCCCAGAAGCCTTTGAAAACTGCATGTCTGCTGACCCTGTAGATAACCGGCCCTTACATTACTGAAAATGGACTGATTTTCTTAGAATTTGAGTGATTGCTTAGCCACCATAGGCAGGCAGACCCCATAGCTCTACCAATGCACCAGAGTGGTGATGACTTTCACCCCCTCCTATGCTACTCTTTCCCACAGTTGTCAGACTTTTCTCTTAAAGTTTAGGTTGGTTTTTCTGGTGTAGGATGTTAGTGTGGTAGGCTCTAGACTGAGGTTACTAAATTCATTTCCTTGATAAGTGATTTGAACTGAGATCCTAAGGCATGCATATGACCCCATGTGCCACCCAGCCCCCTGTATGTTTCAGGGTTGTTGTTTTTTTATTTAACATGTATTTCTTTTACTGGCAATAATTAACAAACCTTTTCTCAATTATGCACACCAGGCCACGCTTGATACCAGACAAATAGTAGAAGCCAGCAAACTGAAAACTGAGGTTGGCGGCGAAGATGCAATCCTACAAACTAGAACCTATGACCTCTATATCACGTACGACAAGTATTACCAAACCCCAAGACTCTGGTTATTTGGATATGATGAGGTAATTGCTTGCATTCTGCATTTTCAGCAAACCCATTTTTCTATTTTTACCAGCAGCTTGCACTGTTGACTTTTTTATAAGCTCTTTTCTTGGCACACTTTATGGCTGTGCAGCTGTCAAGGCCTCAGTCTGTGTAACTCCTGGGTGCTTGTCCATTAGCAGTCACTGAGTGCGGTCTCTTATAGTGTCAGAGATACTGAGATGCAGTGTGTAGCAGTGTGACATTTCCCTATCAATCCGATATCATTTCAGTTTAACCTTACTTGTACTTACTGTATGTGAAATTTGTGTGTCATAATTTGTGGTCGTCTTGCAGTTAAGAACTGAAAAAGGAAAATTAGTTTCTTACCTGATAATTTTCGTTCCTTTAGTACCACGAATCAGTCCAGACTCCTGGGTTTTGCTCCCCCCCCCCCCCCCCCCCCCCAGCAGATGGAGACAGAGCAGTTACCATAACAACGCTCTGCCTATAAATAGAATGGTGCCACCTACAGTCCGGCAGTATTACCCAATGTCAAAGCAGAATGGAACTCTCAAAACCATCATAACTATATATAATAAAAGAAACAAACTGGTCCACTAAACCCTCCTGGGACCTGAACCTTGAAAAAACCACTTGAGGACAAAACATTAAAAATCTCTGTGAATGTGAAATAACGAAATAGATAAGAACCGAGCAGACTCTCCCGTTCTTCCATGCCTCTGACGGGTGGGACTCTGGACTGATCCGTGGTACTACAGGAACGAAAATTATCAGGTAAGAAACTAATTTTCCTTTCCCTGTATGTACCCGGATCAGTCCAGACTCCTGGGATGTACCAGAGCTTTCTTACCTGGGATGGGATCCGGAGAGGTCCGCTCGAAGCACTCCCTCTCCAAATCCTCCTGAAACTGGAGCCTGTACATCCAGTCTGTAATGTCTTGCAAAAGTATGCAGAGATTTCCACATAGCCGCCCTGCAAATTTCCTGCGGTGATACCATTGGACACTCTGCCCAAGACGCCACTTGTGAATGAGTAGAGTGGGCACGTAGATCCGTAGGAAGGGATCTGCCTCGAAGGAGATAAGCCGACCTAATAGCCTCCCTTAGCCAACGAGCTATAGTAGCTTTGGATGCCTGATGTCCTTGTTTAGGACTGCTCCACAGCACAAAAAGATGGTCAGTCACACGAAACTCATTGGTAACCTTAAGGTAACGCAGCAAAGCTCTGCGAAAGTCAAGCTTCTGCAAGTCACTAGCTAAAGGATCCGAACGGTTTAAATCCGTGAAGGCCAGCAACTCCACCGATTGGTTGACATGAAAAGAGGAAACCACTTTTGGCAAGAAAGACGGAACCATCCTTAAAGAAATGCTTGAGTCCAAAATCCACAAAAAGGGTTCCCTACAGGAAAGCACCTGGAGTTTTGACATCCTACGAGCCGAAGTAATGACCTCCAGAAAGATCACCTTTAAGGTAAGATCTTTTAGAGTCGATCTCTTCAAAGGCTCAAAAGGTGCCGAGCATAGGGCAGTGAGGACTAAATTAAAACTCCACGACTGATAAGGATGCCGAAGCGGAGGACGCAAGTGTTTTGCTCCCTTAAGAAATCGAACTACATCCGGATGTACCGCTAACGCTATATCCTGGATGGAACCACGCAAACAACCAAGTGCCGCAACCTGCACTCTGAGAGAACTACATGACAACCCTTTAGAAAGACCGGATTGTAAAAAAACACAGAATATCCAACACCAAGGCCCAGGTAGGCGCAACCTCACAGTCCAAACACCAAGACTCAAAAACTTTCCATACTCTAACATATGTGAGATTGGTAGAAGTCTTACGCGATCGGAGAAGCGTAACTACCACAGCCGGAAAATAGCCTTTGCGGGTTAACCTCTACCTTTCAAAAGCCATGTCGCTAGACAGAAGCGATCGACATCCTCCAAACAAACAGGCCCTTGATGCAGCAGGTCTGGGAGAACCGGAAACCACAGAGGACCGTTCACCGCGAAATTGAGAAGGTCCGCAAACCAGGGGTGTCTCAGCCATTCTGGAGCTATCAGAATGATCTCCATTGGATGGATCTCTACCTGCCGGAGTACTTTGCCGATCAATGGCCAAGGTGGGAAGACATACAGCAGAACCTCGATGGGCCAAGGCAACACTAGGGCATCTACCCCTTCTGCTGCCGTCTTGGTGCTTTGGCATTCCGAAACGTTGCCATCAGGTCCATGCTGGGTGTGCCCCATGCATCGCATATGAGTTGAAAGGCAGTCTCTGCCAGCTCCCATTCTCCGGGATCTATATGGTGATGATTGAGAGAGTCTGCCTGCACATTGTCCACACCGGCGATGTGAGATGCTGCTATGCTTACCAAGTTTAGCTCTGCCTAGCTAATTAATTGGCGAGCTTCTATTGCCACTGGTTGGCTTCTGGTTCCTCCTTGGCGATTGATATACGTCACCGTGGTCGCATTGTCTGAGAGAATTCTGACCGACTTGCCCTGGAGGAGAGGATGGAACACTTGCAATGCTAACCATACCACCCTGGTTTCCAGTCGATTGATCGACCAGAGCTATTCGGGGGACCAAAGACCCTGCACTGATTTTCCTTGGCATACCGCACCCCAACCTGAGAGACTAGCGTCTGTGGTGACCACTGTCCAGTGGGGCACCTCCAGGGGAACTCCTCTGGTTAAATTGTCAGTCACTAACCACCAATCGAGACTGCCTCACGCTGTCTCCGTAAGCGGTAAAGGTAGATGAAAAAGGTTGGAGGCTGGGTTCCATCGGGAAAGTAATGCGGACTATAAAGGTCTCATATGAGCAAAGGCCCAAGGTATCAGTTCTAATGTTGAAGTCATCGACCCGAGAACATGTAAATAATCTCTGACTCTGGGTGGGTGCTTGAACATTAAACCTCGAACTTGGACTTGCAGCTTGGAGATGTGTTCCATGGTAAGAGAAACTCTGCCTTGCTGAGTGTCGAAAAGAGCACCCAAGTATTCTGATGACTGAGTGGGCTCCAGTCGGCACTTGGCGAGATTGACCACCCAGCCTAGGGATTGCAGAAGCTGAAGTACTTCCTGAATTGCCTCCTGGGCAAGCGCTTTTGACTTCGCTCGGATCAGTCAGTCGTCCAAGTAAGGATGCACCAGTAACCCCTCTCTGCGGAGATGGGCTGCCACCACCACCACCATCACCTTAGTGAATGTCTTGGATGCTGTAGCCAGACCGAAGGGTAGAGCCCGAAACTGAAAATGCTGATGCAGAACTGAAAACAGAAGAAACCTCTGGTGGTCTGACCGAATGCCTTTGTGAAGATTCCATTAGGTCTAAGGATGCTAGAAACTCTCCCTTGCGAACTGAGGCAATGACAGACCGAAGCGTCTCCATGCGAAACTGGGGAACCCAGAGACATCTGTTTACACTCTTAAGATCCAGAATGGGCCAAAAGATCCCTCTTTTTTTGGCACTATGAAGTGAATAGAGTAACGGCCCTTCCTTCTTGCCTCTAGAGGCACTGAGACAATGGTTCCTAGTTTCAGAAGTCATTGTTAAGTGTCCTGCATCGCTCTTCTTTTGGTTTCGTAACCGCAGGGAGAAATTAGAAATCAGAAATCGGTCCCGAGGACGCTGTGCAAAATCTAAAGCGTAGCTGTCTGTTATCATAGTAAGGACCCACTGGTCCATCGTTACTTTGGTCCATTCCTCGTAAAACAGGGACAGTCTGCCCCCTATCTCCGGCACCGAGGAATGGACCTGTGCCCCTTCATTGGGATACTTTTTTGCACTGGAAGCAGACTGGGAGTTACCAGGTCTGCCAAATCGATGGACCCGAAATGACTGGGGCCAAGTCTGTTGCCTGTTAGGAGCTTGCCAAAAAGGGGCCGCGGGCAGCCTAGATGGGCGAAATCTTCGATTCCCTCTGAATCTGGCCCAACAGGCAAATGAACCTCTGGATTTCGGTCTATCCTCTGGTAACCAATGAATCTTATTCTCACCCAGAGATTGGATCATATCTTCTAGATCCTTACCGAAAGTAGTTTGCCTTTGAAGGGCAAGGACCAGTTTCTCAACCAGAGGAGCCTATGAGCTGAGACAGCTGAAACCATGGATCTGGCCGATGTGCGCAAAAGATCATGCAGTGCATCCGCGCTGTATGCCACCAAAGCTTTCAGATGACCTGCCTGGACCGCCTCTTCATCCAATAAATCAGCGTTAACTTGCAATTGCTGAACCCAGCAGAGACCCGCTCAAAAGGCGAAATTGCTGCAAATAGCCGCAAGCACTCCCAGTGCAGAAACCTCAAAAAATCCTTTTAAGTTGCACTTCCAATTTCCTGTCTTACAGGCCCTTGTTCTGTAGCTCCAGTGACCGGAATTGTGGGGGTCTTGGTAACAGCAGACACTGCCGCATCTACCTTGGATATTCGAAGCAGCTCTAAAGCATCCTCTGGCAGAGGCTATAGCTTGTCCATGGCCTTACTCACTTTCAAACCCATATCCAGGGTATCCCATTCTCGGAAAAGCAAATCTGTAGCCGAGAGATGAAAAGGAAAAGAAGAAGCAGGGCCTCTAAGACCCAGCAACACAGGATCCATAGCACCCAATTTAGATTCCTCTGGGGGATATTCAATGCCCAGTTCAGCTAAAATAGCAGGAATCAAGGGACCTAACTCCTCCTTTCTAAAACGTTGCACCACCTTTGGGTCATCCCCCTCCACAGCATGCGCCCCACGCATTGCGCTGTGGTGCTGTAAATCAGGGTCTACATCCACCCCCAGCGGGGGTTTGGGCTGGAGGCCTGGGTCATCTGGATCAGTGTCCTGACTAGAAGTATCTGGGAAAGCCCTGACTGGATAAGTTTAGGCTGAGTAGGCTCCACACCTCCCTTCGGGGTAAACCGTTTCTTAGAGAGGACTTAGAACTCTGAGAAACATCCTGCTTGCCAGATTGCAGCTTCCCTAACTTCCTCTCCTTGTAAGCTTTATGGGGCAACAACACACATTGTGAGGAGGAAGAGGAGTCAGAGGCCCCCTCGGGGCTATCTTCCGTGGCAGGGGAAATAGGGTGTGAAGGTTCCCTGTCCATTGGAACCCCTTTCTGGGGAGAAAAAGGAGGTAAAAATCCCTTCCCCCAGCGCTGCACTAGTCACAACCCTGAAAGATTGAAAAAGAGCCCCTGTTCCCGCACTGAAGGGGAACTGATCAGCTTTAAGTGAATTGCAGCAGAGGTCCCCACAGGGACTCGGGCAGACTTTGCTTTTGCTATTTTTGCAGAATTAACATTTTTTCCAGCTCCCGACGACCCCTCCCCGCCCGGGATACAATCAAAGCAAAGATCCTCCCTAGAGAGTCGCGCGCGGGGCCGATACGCACGTGCGGAAAAACCAATGAACGTGGCATCGAGTTATGACAGAAAATATTAAATTAAACAAAATACAACAAATTTTGACAAAAATCGTGAAGAAATAGCCAAAAACAAAAAGCAAACGCCACGCTGAGACAGGGATAGAGAGAAAGAGTCGACGCGGGAGAAAACGAAAGTAAAACTTTTTTTTTTTTTAATTATAAAACTTGCCCGGCAGTGGTCCAGTGTGCTGATCCCTTCGGGTGGAGTGAGCCAGGCTCCCCGGTGTCGCACCCAGCTGCTGAGAAGATAAGTAGGGCCCTGACCCTGTGAAGCAGCTGCCTCAGACCAGCGTGGGATGGCTCTCTCAGAACCTAACGACCACTGTGCTGCCACAAGCTGCTTTCTTGTGCTCTTTCTTTCTTTTTTTTTTTCAAATAAAGCTTAAACAAGCCAGAAAACAAAAGACAAAAAAAACCCTAAACTAATTAAACACAAGAATAACCAAGTAAGCTCACAGCCCAGACTGTAGGTTTGGCACCTCCCCTATCTGCTGGGGACAGAAGAATACTGCCGGGACTGTAGATGGCACCATTCTGTTTATAGGCTGAGCAGTTTTTATGGTAACTGCTCTGTCTCCATCTGTTGTGGGGGGGCAAAACCCAGGAGTCCGGACTGATCCGGGTACGTACAGGGAAACTGAATTTCCTTTCTGTTTGTAGGCGATCACTGACAATAGTGATAAGGCCCCTCACAGCGCAGTATATAGAAAGTGAATCCGTTTTATTGATTGCTCCAGGTTCTTTTTCTCCATATGCCACGGTGAGGTACCTGCCATTGCTTGCATTGTAAAGCTTAAGGGCATCCACGTCGTTGAGCCACCCATACTTAGTCACCTGTACTTCTTTGCAGATTTGGAGGAGGAGCAGGGAAAGTGGTATTCAAATTGAACCAGGGTATTCCACAGTCTGAAGGTCATTGTTTTGCTAGTCCAGAGATTTGTAAGGCTTTTTATTAAGGATATTATTCAGCAAACCTTGGTTGTTGCTTCCTGCTGGGCTTCCTCACCTCCAGCTTCTCCCACAGGTTTAAGTACCCAGTCTTTCCTTCTGCAGCATGAGCTTTGATGAGGTTGGGAAACCTGTTCTCTGAGAGCATGTCTCAATACTCCTTGGTTAGGATTTCCAGTGGGCAAGCTAAGCCAATCCACTAGCACCCGTTGACTTGAGTAGGTAGTGCCTGGCTTCTGTATACTGTACAGGAAAGCTGGCAGCTAATCGTCATCCTTCTATTTGCAGCATATTTGGGGGAAAGCTTTATCAAATGATACAGCGATACCATAAACTGTGATCTGTGAGAGATTCACAGGGTGAGTAGCAATATCCACCCTCCATGAATTGCCTAAAAATTTCCTAAGTTCTTTAATTGGAGAATTCCTCAACACATCTAGTATAATCCAAAGACCAAGTTTTACTGTGAATCTAATTTAATGTTTTGAATCGCTGACTCCCTTTCTAGTGCTGTGGATTAGCTGTGCGTCGGCAGTCATTGTACACTGTAGTGCAGCCTGTGTGCTGTGAGGCATCATCACCCGAATGTTTTAATGGGTTACACTACTCCCTACAGTTACTTTTCTCAGAATGGTGGGTTTGCAAGGAGCTGCTTAAATAATGTTTAAAAAAAGAAAAAGTCACTTGTGAGTTGAGGACTACTTTTTGCCATAGTTTACTATGAGAAAAGGTTTTTGGGGTTTTTTTTCCCTTTAGGTAACGGAGCTAGATTTGTTGCATGTTGTGACAGAGCAGCTGAAGCTCATGGTGCTATAAAAGCTATGTGATCATGATAGCTTATGTACAGCAGTCATCCTTGGAGAACTTTTAGGTTTCTAAAAGAAGAAAAAAATCCAAAATTTCTCACCTAACAAAGAATCTAGTTGTCCTCAGGACTAATACGGGACACAAGAACTCTAGAGGTCTGTATTCAGCCACTATGCGGCTGTGCCAGTTAGTTGGTCATACATAACCAGCTAACCAGCAGGGTATATTCAGCGGCACGGTCGCACCACTGAATATACCTGGCTATCTTAAAGTTAGCTGGTTATGTATAACTAACTTAAGGACAGCCCTCTGGCCTGAGCAGAGTTAGTTGCAGAAGGTAACCTCTCCGGAATGCCTTTGGAACACCCCCGTCTTATCTAGCTAAGTTCTAACCAGGTAAGGGCTGGACATGGCCAATTAAGCCATTTAGATATAGATAACTATTACATTATTCATCTAAATGGCTTTTGAATATGGACCTACTACATTTAAGAAACTAGGGTTAAGTGACAGTGTTGTAGAAAACAGGCATCTTCTAAACCTAGCTGACTGGCAAATGGCATCAAAGAACCTAGAGTGAAGCCCAGTCTTGACTACTTAATGTAATGCCTTTGAACTGCACACCAGTTAACTGCCTCTTACCAGGTTTGGATTGGCTCATCACCCAGTCAGAATGTAGCTGTCATGTAAAGTTACCTTTTATATTTAAAAAAAAAAAAAAAAAGTGACATTTTGTAGTTCTCTGTGCAAAGCTTTCCCTTTCTCATTGCATATAGCCGACTCCCTCTGTCTTGTTGGTTTGGGGATTGCAGAGCATCAGACTGCTCTTCATCTTTTGTATTCCAGATATGCTAAATGGCTGTTTTACTATTTTTAATGTTCTGCTTGCAGCAACGGCAGCCGCTAACAGTAGACTACATGTACGAAGATATAAGCCAAGACCACGTCAAGAAAACAGTGACTATAGAAAATCATCCACATCTTCCACCACCTCCCATGTGTTCTGTTCATCCATGCAGGTATGGACGCCGTGTCCCGAAAACCCTAAAGAGTGGCTATTTTGACATTCCTTACCAGCAACATCCTGCCGTATGGCAATGGGGCTACTATTAGTGCTGGGTAAATGAGAGGCCAAATGTGTAACTTGATTATTTCAAGGAGAAATATGAATTCAGCTTTTTTATTTTAACATGCAGTTTGAATTTCGGGGTGGGAAATGCATAATTATTTTGTATTGATTAACATCCAACACATAGATATATTAAACATTTCAGTGAGAAGTGTGGGTAGTGCTTCCAAGTAGCACTGTGCACATGGCTAGAAAATGAATGGTAATCCTGTCCCCCTTCTCAGTTTGCCTGTCATTGAAAAGTCAGCCGTTTGGAATGTAGTAGCTCTGCAGACAGGCTTATGAGTGACCTCGATGCGAGCTGTCACCTAATTTGGGCTTTAGCTGGAATGAAGAGAAGAATCCTTATGCAGCAGTAATTTCTTGCTTTCCTTGACGCCTCATTTGAAAGCACTAGGTCTGACTAGCGATGTCTCTAGTTAATATACCATTGTGGAGCAGTGACACACGTTGCCCTGTTGGGAGAGCCAAGATCGATTCCCAAGCACAGCCGCACCTCAGGCCAGCTAGGACCCAGGATGCCGCAGACAGAGGCAGAATGCATGACCGCTGGGTGATGGCAGAACGATGACCTCTAGTGGGCAGGCTTAGAGGGAGCAATATTGGTTTTTGGGTGCATTGTGTTTTGCTGGGCTATGTGCCCTGACTGAGGACTGTCTGGATACAATTGGACTAGACTAGAGGGAATGTAGGATTATAAAACTTTGGTTAGCTGTGAATGAAGGTTCATTGTGCTGTAGCTCAGCAGAAGTCTTTTCCAATTGAGTGGGCTAAACCCCCCCCCCCCCCCCCAAAAAAGGTCAATATTCAAAAACCATTTAGATGAATATCTCACAAGTAAACTCTGTAGTAATCTACACTTCCAGTGCAGCTTTGACAGAGGCTACACTGAAGCTCACTGGGAGCAGATAAGTACATATTCTACTCCTGGCAGGGATTTCCATGGTTGAGTGGGTGTATGTTGGGGGGGGGGGGGCAGTGGAGAATGGGGGACATTTCCGGAGTGGTGGGAGATGCGGCGTACCACATCCTTAGACTGCAGGGGGGAGGAACTGGTGGCAGTAGACTTTTACAATCTTTGTACCAAGGCACAATTTTTTATTAAATTTAAAAGGGGATTGAGCCCCACTGGGCATTATGGGAAGGGATGAAAATTGGGCCGTAAGCCCTTTAATATTTGTTCTTTTATTTTAAATTAGATATCAAGATAAGTAGCAACTTATCTGGTCACACACAGCCAGAAAACTTAGAAATCTAACCAACTATATTCACATATAGCAGATTAGTTATCTGGCTACATGTAGCTGGATAACTTTAAGGAAGTATATTCAGTGGGATATTTATTTTTTTTAATTAGTAACTTTTATTGCTGTCAAAAACATATAACTACAAGAATATCAAGACAACAAACCTTATAAACCAGCAGAGTTCAAGACAGCTTTACAAATGTTATAACTCGAAAGGTAGACCCCCCCCCCCACCCCCCTTCCTCTCATGCTACAGGTTCTTACATCAGTGCACATTACTACACATTAGTCATCAATGTATAGATATATCCATGGCAATAACAATTGTGTTTATTCTTTCTGATGATCTATCTGAGAAAGAATTAGCCATACTAGACTAAAATAGATAGCAATGAGCTAAAATAGATACTCAAGGACTATTGCATGTAGGAGTTTTCCTCCAGGTCAAGTATGGTTCCTAGATGAGGTTAAACTTTCCCAATTTATTGTGCTTGATCGCTGTGAGTTTGTACATGGAGCAGGTTCTGTCTATACGTCGCAGAATTTCAGATTTAGTTGAAGGTCGAGGTTTTTTCCATGAGGCAGCGATCTCCATTCTTGTGGCTATACAAAGCTGGTGAATTAAAGTTTGTGTAATAAATAGTTTTGAATCATCTCGAATGTTGAGAAGTGCCAGTTCTTTTGTGACCTGAAAAGGAATCTTCAGGATAGCTGTGAGCATACTTGAGATGGTTTGCCAGGTATTTTGAATGTGAGTGCAGTCCCACCACATATGGATAAAGGAGCCTGGTAGAGAGCAATTTCCGCAACACAGTAAACTGGTTGAAGGGTAAAATTTATTTATCCAAATGGGTGTAAGGTGCCATCTATACAATAATTTATAGTTAGATTCAATTATCAAGGAGGATATTGTCCCAGATGACATCTTCAGGAAAATCAAGGACCACTCATCTTCTGAGTAGCACTTGCCCATATCCTGTTCCTAGGCTCTGATGTGTGAGGGTTTGTTTGGCATGCGAATGTTTAACAGCTTATACATTTTTTAAATCAAACCCTTCATAGGGCAAGGGTGGGAGCAATATCCCTTGAACAGGGATCTCTCAGTAGATATGATACACTTCTTCCTTAACATTGACAAAAAATGTTTGACCTGCAGGTATGATAAGTATTCAATAGAGGGAAGAGCATATTCAGTTTGAAGAGTAGCAAATGGCAATATGGTACGCAGTACCTTGTGTATAGATATGGTCTATCTGTGAAATGCCTCTAGATTTCCAATCAGAAAAGGCCTGGGTAGGTAGACATGGTGGAAAAGTTACATTGTGGAAAAGGGTGGACAAATAGAAATAAGAGGCAGTGCCCACCAATTTATGCTTCCAGGTAGTCCAGACATTCAGTGTATGTCTGGTACTGGGGGCCATAGCAGGGCATGGGTGCCACGTGCAGCATGGTTGCCAAATCAAGGCTCGTAATGGCATATCTTACCCAGACCTGCTCAATCTGGGCCCATTGTTTTACCTCATGTGTGCAATGCCAATCAATGAGTGGACGAAGCTCGGCTGAAACATAATACAAAGATAACAACTTTCCACTTGATTGATTGCATGATTAAACTACACAAACCACCACGGTCAACAAGAATCTCTACTAAATTATAGCTAATCATACCCCCTCTCTCAGATGCGAGATTATCTAGCACCAGAAATCAAGCTTTCTCTATAGCTGGTCCTATAGAATGGAACTCCTTACCAACATATCTAAGCTCAATAAGAGATTCCAAATCCTTTAAAAAAGAACTTAAAACCTGGCTATTTAAGCAAACATTCACAGCCTAAACTTGATGTCCACCTCAGTCATTGGTATTTCGCCTTGTATATGATACTTGCTATAGTTATACTATCTAATGATGTTCCTTATCACTCTGCTTTAGCCGAGATGTTAATTATAATACTAATGTTTTATGTTTATATTCTATATTATTAAATGTTTCATGTATGAAGTTGTTCAATGTAAACCGGAGTGAAGGCTTCTCGCTATACTTCGGTATAAAAAAGAATCTAAATAAATAAAGTAAGGTTCAGCAAACCCAGTCCCCCATTTTCCTTGGTTTGAAATAGGACAGACCCAGCCACTCTATGAAACGAAGCAATTTCCTCTGCCACATCTTTAGGGTAGGATTGGCTATTGGAATTGGGAGGGTTTGGAATAGATAAAGGAATCTTGGGAGAATATTCATTTTTATTGTGGCTATCCTGCCTAGCCATGTCAGGGGGAGACTGTCCTACTTATCTAGATCCTGCTCGATTTTTTGAATTAGAGGGACATAGTTTAATTGGAAGAGTTTGGATACATGTTTGCCCTTATTCACTCCCAGATATTTAATCTTGGATGAACCCCACTTAAAAGAATGGTGTGACTTTAAAGAAAATTCCAATTGTGAGGGGCATGAGATATTTAATATCTCTGACTTATCCCAATTGATTTTAAAATCGGAGACTGCACTAAAATTGGCAAGCTCAGTCTCAATCGCTTGTAGTGACGTATGTGGGTTACTAACTGTAAAAAAGATGTCCTCTGCAAATAGAGACATTTTATAAGTCTGGGAATTGAGAGTAAAGCCATCTATAAGGGGGTTGTTTCATATGGTGATAGCCAGGGGTTCTAAAAATACAGCCAAGAGGATAGGAGATAAAGTACACCCTTGTCGAGTACCTCGTTGTACATTAAAGGAGTCTGAATAACCACCATTAACTTTTAAGCATGCTTTGAGATTATTATATAAAGCTTGTATCCAATTTTGGAAGAACACACCGAAGTCCATGGTATCGAGCGTTTTAAAAAGAAATGGCCAGTGGACAATATCGAAAGCTTTCTCAGCATCTATGGCCAACAGGAGGGCTGGTGTGTGTTGTTTGTTTGTCCCTCAAATTATATTCATAATTTTTTGAACATTGTCGCTGGCCATCTTGGGCGGGATGAAGCCAGCTTGATCTTGGTGAATAATTTGGTCTATGAAGCAGTTTAAACAGTTGACGAAGGCTTTGGCTAATAATTTCAGATCAAGATTAATCAAAGATATGGGTCTATAAGAGCCACAGAGTGCAGTGTCATGGCCAGGTTTAGCAATGATTGTAATACCTGCCAGATTAGAGTCAGGTAATAGTGAACCTCCTGCCCGCAAATGATTGAAATGCTTTTGCAGATGGGTCACTACTTAGGGGGCAAAAACCTTATAAAAGTTTGCTGTGAGTCCATCTGGACCTGGGGCTTTTCCCACATTAAGATTTTTAATAGCCATCAAGATCTCAGAAGTGGATATTTCAGCATTAAGTAATTCACGCATTTCCAAGGATGAGTGTGGAAGTGGGATAGAGCTCAAATATTTGCTGACCTTCTCTGGGGTAATCTGAGACTCTGCTTTGTATAGGGCTTGATAATATTTAAGAAATTGCTGGGTAATAGCAGAATTAGTAGATTCAATCTGGCCCGAATCATTTTTAATTTTGAGGATGTGATTCTGATAAGTAATTTTTTGTTTCCCCCCTCAAAATATTCTTGACGGGTTAGTTCCAAGGAATGGGCTATGCATTCCACTTGTAGCCTATGAAGTTCCTCCCGAGCCTCGTTAAGGAGGGACAGAATTTTCTGGGATCCGTTATGTATGTGTTGTTGCGAAAGTGATGATAAATTGTCTCTTAGTTGAGAGCAGGCTGCCTCCCTTTTCTTTTTCAGATAAGAGGAACGTGAGATAAATTGGCCTCTTATGAATGCTTTAAAACAGTCCCAAACTATTACTGGTGATTCTACAGAGCCAGCGTTAGTTTGAAAATAGTCGAATGGCTTGTGAAATAGTTTTAGTATAGGGGATATCATGCAGTACTGAGTCATTGAGCCTCCAAAAGCATTTGCCCCTCTCGTCACCCAGGCCTAAAATCTAAATATATTGGGGCATGGTCAAACCAGGTAATTATGCCCACTTCTGATTTCTGGACAACATGGTATAAGGCTTTGTCCACCAGTAGATAATCTATTCTGGAATACCTTAGAATAATAGGAATAAGAGCGTGTGTGTGTGGATTTTTAAGTCTCCAGGTATCCACTAATTGCAGATCAGTCATGAGATCCCGAATGGCTCTAGTGTGTGTCTGAGGGGTATGGGAGTGACCTTTGGACATATCTAGGGCTTGAGAGAGGGCTACATTGAAGTCTCCTCCCTCAATTAACAACCCATCACTGCGTTGCAGAATGATTTGATGGATTTCTTAAAAACAAGTAGCTGGGCCCTATTGGGGTCATAGATATTAACTAGGGTATAGGCCAGGGGTGGGCAATTCCGGTCCTCGAGGGCCACAAACCAGTCTGGTTTTCAGGATATCCCTAATGAATATGCATGAGAGAGATTTGCATGCACTCTGCCTCAGTTGTATGCAAATCTGTCATGCATATTCATTAGGATATCCTAAAACCTCGACAGGTTTGTGGCCCTCGAGGACTGGAATTGCCCACCCCTGGTATAAGCAGTCCCATTCACCTTAATACATAACAGGTATCGGCCCATTGGGTCTGTAACACAGAGAGAGCATTCAAATATAAAATTTGTGGCAAACAAGATGCCCACCCCAGTATATTTTGCAGTTTTGTTATTAGGAACAAAATATTGTCGACCAAATTTGGGTGAACGCATAAGGTGTCATATCTCCTCCAGAGATGAGTTTCTTGTATAAAAACTATCTCGGGCGCAAGTGTGTCTAGTTCCCTATAGAGAAGATTCCTTTTTTGTGGGGAATTTAGCCCCTTAACATTTATAGATAAAATTCGGAGATGCGCCATATTATAGATTAAAAGGTATAGGAATGGTAGAGCAAAGCATCATTACCCTCTGAAGCAATAAATCATAACAGCTATAGCAACAGTAAGAAGTAATGTTAAGAAAGAGGGAACCTGAGAGATACAAGCAGGAAGCTTTGACATATCCATAACAATAAAATATATGCAATGGTGTCACCTGTGAAGAAATAGAAATTATTCAACAAAACTACATTGTAAGTCTAATATGTACAGGAAACCCCTGAGGACTACTTTTGTCCCCGTTAAGCTGCAACTTGCCTGCAGAACCCTCCTTGCAGGCAAGTGAATCTGTTAGAGGCTATCATGGAGCTTCTTAGATAGACTCTGATTATGATGATGTTTTATCTATAGAGCAGAATGTTATCCGGAGTGTGCCATAGAAGAACATTATTGAGTTGTCAAAGGTTGTTGATTACCCTGACGGGAGTTCTTAGTTGCTTGAGTTGAGAGTGGGTTCAGTTGGTGTCTGGAAAGGCTTTCAAGAATAGCCAGGTTTTAAGTCTTTTTCTGAAAGTGGGGAGGCAAGGTTCCTGTCTCAGTTCTGGTGGGATAGAATTCCACAAGGTAGGTCCTGCTGTAGAGAAAGCCCTGTCTCTGAGAGTCCTATGGTTAAAGGTTTTTGCAGGAGGCACCTGTAATGAGTCTCTGTAGGACTCTCTGATAGGTCTGATGGAGGTATGTTTTTTAAATGGGATTTGGAGGTTAAG
The DNA here is from genome assembly GCF_901001135.1 of Rhinatrema bivittatum. Lineage (NCBI taxonomy): Eukaryota > Metazoa > Chordata > Amphibia > Gymnophiona > Rhinatrematidae > Rhinatrema > Rhinatrema bivittatum. The sequence continues at coordinate 231,281,623 of NC_042619.1, forward strand.
CGGAGAGAGTTGATGGAATGCTTTGTAGATGGTAGTAATGGATTTATATAAGATTCTATAGTGCACTGGCAGCCAATGTAAGTCTTTGAGAATCGGAGATATGTGGTCTCTTCTTCTTGTGTTTGTCAAAATTCTGGCCGCCGTGTTCTGAACCATCTGAAGAGGTTTAGTATTTATTGATAGGCTTGATCTAAGCATCAGCAACGCCATTGCTTTTTCTCAAGGAAAATCGCTTATGAGGAGCCCTGGCTGTGCAAAGAGCCTCCAGAATGTCTGCGGAGTCTGTTTCTCTTCCCTGCTCTTTGCCAGGCTGGATATAGTGAGCTGGAGGATGGAAGATTTAAGTACTTTAGTAGAAATCTGTGCGCTTGAAAAGCCTCGCGATGAAAGTATAGGAATGGCTTCATCAGGAGAGTTAATTTTGTGTGTAATTCCGTCGAAGGAGAACAAGAGTCCCAAGGGATGGAGCCATCGGTATTTGATATTGCTTTTTTCTGAGAGAGGTGGTTATTTCTCGTAGTGACTGCCTGTTTTGCAGTGTTGCATTGGATAGGTCGGGGTATATAGACAATATGTGCATAATTGCCGGGCCCTAAAAAGGGGGCGGGCTGAGGTGTGTGGTCTGGGCAGGACGGAGGACGGTCGGGAAAGCGAACATTAGCCGCTGTCCCAGGGAAGCACATATACCGGCAGTCAGCCAGCACACACAAACTATTTCTGCTCCAGGGGGAGAGCAGTAAGTGGTGCAACCAAAAAAAATGGTAAGTATTTAGGACAGGTTAAATGGAGCGGACAGGGAGGGAACGGGGGAAGGCCTGATTTTGTCACCGCACGTACTTTTACAAAATTAGCCCCCCCCCCCCGTGTGCGCCGCCTGCACATGTGTGCGGCCCACGGATTTTATAACATGTGCGTGCATGTTACAAAATCGGCACGTCCGGGTGTGCACGCCGGGAAGCGCATGCACATGGACACACGCGCACCTTTTTAAATCTACCCCATAGTGGTGAAACTTCACCTTCATCTAGTCCCCACAACCTATTTGTTTTCCAAATGTGCAGTGTGTGATAAAATGGGGTTACGTTTGGTTAAATTTACATAGATTGGGGACGTGGTGGACATTGTAAGCAGTGCTGGCAATTCTATTTCCTCCAATGAAGAACTTTCCAAGGAAACCCAATTAGGAGGACTAGAGAAATCCAGCCACCCTCTAATTCCCAGAAGTCTTGCTGCTAAAATGTAATAATACAAGTCAGGAATATCTAAAACTCCCACACTTTCCTGGAACTGCAAGACCTGTAATTTAATCCGTGGAGTTTTTTCCTCCAAAGAAAGGAAGAGACGGTTCCATTCAGCTCTTTAAAGATCTTTTTCGGTATGTGGCAAGGTGTATACTGAAAGAGATAGATATAACAATTTCGGCAGTACAACCATTTTCACTAGATGTGCTTTTCCAAGGAGAGAGAATGGAAAATCTGGCCATCTAAGTAAATCAGATTATAAAGTCTTCATAACTTTAGAGTAATTCAACTGATATAGGTCTCTGAACTTTCAGGGACATTAATTCCCAAGTATTTAATTCCTGATGTTATTAAAGTAAAATCGCCCATGATCAGATCTGGCCCATATTCCAGACCTATGGGGAATATTAAGGACTTAGTATAGCTAATTTTATAGCCTGTTGATATCCTCCATTTGTCAGTAAGGGATATTAGAGCTGGATGGGACACAGTGGTTGAGACAAGTAAAGTAATATATCGTCAGCATATAATGAGAGTTTGACTAATGAATTCAAGTTGAAAGCCGATTATGTCAGGAGTATTTCTAATCTTTTGGGCCAAAGGTTCCAATGCCAAATTAAACAAAGTAGGCAAGAGGGCAACCTTGACGCGTACCGCGTTGTATAGAAAAGGGATCAGAGAGAGTTCTTTTGACTACCATCTGCGCACTAGGAGTTTTATATAGTGCTTTAATCCAGTGTTGGAACTGTAAAGGGAATCCAAAATAATGAAGCAAATGAAATAGATATTTCCAGGAAACCCTGATCAAACACTGTATCTGCGTCTAGTGAGGCAATAACTCCAGGGATTTGTTTATTTAACATTATTCATATAGTAATATATAATCTCCTGATATTATCCACTGAGTGTCTCCTCTTAACAAATCCGGTAAAATCAATTCCAACTGGAGTGTTAACACTTTTGCAAAAATCTTTGTATCTGTGTTTATCAAGCATATGGGTCTATAAGATCCACATTGTAGAGGATCTTTGCCTGGTTTCGGTATCAGGGTAATCAAAGCATCCAGGCTGAAAAGGAGTTGCCATAAAGATAAACAGCTCTAAAAGTAAAGGACACATTTCCTGTTGCAAATATTTATAGAAGTCCAGTGGAAAACCATCGGGTCCGGGGCTTTTATGTAATGCCAGTTGTTTAATAGCTTGAGCTATCTCAGGTCCCATGAAAGGGGAAATTAGATCATTCTGTAGTTCGACCCGAATCATTGGGATTTTAGCGGATAGTAAAAATTCCTGTACCACATCATCAGAAGCTCTTGTGGGATCACTATATAACTGTTCAAAATAATTTTTGATTTCCAATGAAATGTGGGATGTTGAATGCACCAATGTACCAGTGGAACCTCTGATGGTCCCTATCACCCTAGAGGATTGCTTAATATTAATCAATCGAGCTAGTAAAGTACTGGGTTTAATCGCCTGCTCATACCTTTGTTTTGTCTATCGATATATTTTTCTACATATTTGTAGTTTAGACAGTTCATCTGTAAGTTTTCCACAAACAATCTTTCTTATGTTTAGTTTCAAGTTCTAGGGTATGAATTAATATTTTCATCTGCTTAGGTAAAAAATAGAATGTGGCTGGGTTTGTTTTTTTTTTTTTTTAGGGGGGGGGCGGGAAGAAATATAGAAAGAAAGTCCTGGTCTGATTTCATAAAGACGATTTAAAGGAAATTAAAAAGTTTGACTTGTGTCCAGTGATTAGTCTGTGGTTTAAATGTCATTTTCTTTGATTTTTCAGACATGCAGAAGTCATGAAAAAAATCATTGAGACCGTTGCAGAAGGTGGGGGAGAACTTGGAGTTCACATGTATCCTTGCCTGACTTGCCCGGTACCTTGCTCTTCAAGGACAATTTTGTCTTCATTACACAGCCCTATACCACCCACATTGTGCACAAACACACACCCCTTCACCACCCACACCTGCACCAGATACCTTCCATTCCCCCCATATTCATCCCTTCTACAAACCTGTGTCGGAAAGTATTTCCAAAGCAATGCCTCTGTGTCAGGGGGTGGCCTCAAGAGCCACAAACAGGCCAGGTTTTCAGGAAATCCACAATGAATATGCATGAGATAGATTTGCATGCCCTGCCTCCATTATATGCATATCTGTCTGTCTCAGGCATATTCATTGTGGATATCCTGAAAACCAGGGCCTGTTTGTGGCTCTCGAGTCCAGAGTTAGCCACCTTCCTGTATATGCTTTCTCTGTTTGTCTAAACATACAATTGGCAAGCAACCAGGAAGACAATTCCACAGACAAGTCCAGTTCTCGAGAACCACAAACAGGCCAGGTTTCCAGGATAACCACAATGAATATGCATGGAATAGATTTGCATGCAGTGCCTCCATTCTATGCAAATCTATTTTATGCATATTTATTGTGGATATTGCAAAAACTTTGTGGCTCTTGAGGACTGGAGTTCACCACCACTGACTAGAACATTTCTGTGCTTCAAGTTCTTGATTTTTGCCTTTTCTTTTTTTTTTTTTTTATCTATAGTTGTATTCAGGTTATACATTTTGAATCTGAACATTTTATTAATGAAAGAGTCTAAAGTGTTAGTCCTCTTGGATATATACACAAATAAAGGAGGACAAACAAGTTGTAGGTGAGACCTTTCACTGGACTGACAGTATAGTTGTGATGAGCTTTTGAGAGCTGCACTCCCTTCATCTGGTCAATACAGAATGAGCTAACCATGCAGATGCCCAAAAAAGGGTGGATGCTAATTCAAATGGCTGTTTTTCCTTTAACTTCAGATCTTCAGGTACCTTCTTATTTTCTTGAAATTTGTACAAGCTGTCATTCCAACAATAGAATATGACTATACAAGACATTTTACAATGTAACCAGGAGAAACGATGACCCTTTCTAATTTTTAAAGAAATCAAAGTCCCATACCTGCTGTGACTGTCGCCTGTCCCTTATATGCACCAATTTACACTATTTCCGTCATGCAAAATGCTCTAAATTAGATTAAACCTGTGCATTAAAATGAACTGTTTCACTACCAGCCTTACTTTTTTTTGTTAAACTTTATGCACTTTATTCAAAGTGTATAATTTAATAAAGATCTTTCTGTGTGAAATCATTCCCCCCTCCCCCCCCCCCCCCTCCATCTGCTTGAATAAGAATACAAAGAGTTTTGTTTAGCATTTGAAAGATTCTTCCGTTTGGGAAAAGTTTTCATATATTAAGACGCAAATAATTTTTACCATTCTTTTCTGGGTTTTGCATTGAGCAAAATACATTCAAGGAGGCATTAAAGCAGTGAAAATAAGCAAAAAAAAAATGCATCTGGTTGTTTTCTGCCAACTGTTATCTAACCATCGGATCGCCTTTTTGGATTATGGCTGCATGCCAGAAGAGATGTTGGTTTCCATACTGCTTCCTGAGTAGCTTCCACTGCTGTTCTGCATTGGCATAAGGCAGGGGCGTAGCCTCTTATCACCAGAATTCTCAAACAGGCATCATGGCATTGATGCTAAGAAAACATGAATGTAACAGCCAACTAAAAGAGAAACTCATTTTGAAAAATAAGTTATAGGCACAAGGATGCATACCTTTTAATCACAAAGTGGAACGACATAAGTAAAATATAGTAGGCCAAAAAAATACAAGGACCTAGGAAGAAGACCCAAGGAAGCAACAGTGTTTGTTTTTTCGGGGAAGGCAGTTTGATACTGTGAGAAACAGAGTTTACAGTGTCCAGTGTCTGCATCTGTTGCTGGAAGGGAACAATATCGACCTTTGTGGCCTGTAGCCAGCAATTCCTAAATATTTTTCTTGTAATTTTCCATGAGAAAGTTGCACAAATGGAGATACTTTTTTAAAAATATGCTTTCTAGTTTGTATGACAGTTAAAGCTTTTTTTGTATAAAGAGTAGTATTTGTTGTGGAAAAAAGCTGTTATGAGTTATCCTTCATTGTGTAACGCGTTTTGATATCTTAAACCTTTGGACCTCTACACATGGTTCTTATTCACTTTATATTTGTTACTGCCAGACGTTTTGCTGTGAGTGCACTTTTGAACCATTGCATACTGATTATGGCTCAATAAATAAATGCTTAGAGCCAAAAGCTGTGGAGAAAAAAGTTTTATTAAATGCTACATTTAATAAGGCATACCTTTTATGGAGAGAGGTTTTTTTATACTGTGGCTTTGAACTAAAGGTTATGGAAGTTATGTTTAGAAACATCAAGACTGGCTGGCACTTCAGGCTTATAGATAACATTTGCATACAGGATGAGAGTAAATTAATATATGGCCATTTAAATGAATTGTTCATAGTAAAAGTCAATCACCGAAATTTTGTCAATTGTGTAACCTAGTTTAAGGGTTGGAAATATACCAGTGTAAATCCTATATAATGTCTTATCAGCAAAATCATTTGAGAGAGAGTTTTATACCGGTGCGTGGCACTGTCTCTTGTTTCTCTCTCCATAAGATATGCCTTATTGTATGTAGCATGTAATAAAAAGTTTCTCCACAGCTGTTGGTCCTAAGTGTCTATTTATTGAACTATATCAATACAATTGGCCACCTTGGATTTATTCAAGTAGTTTTATAATGGATGGATGGTTAGACATATATTCAGACAGAATAGCTGGTCAAATTTAAGGTCATAAATATGGGTTTCTATGGCTGCCTCATCCTTTTATGTTTTCCTCTTTCCTCACTTAGCATGTAATTAAATGTTGAAAAAAAAATGTTTTGTATTGACCAGGAAGGTACAACAGGGTCGGTGGCATTGGTGGATACTGGCATGCTTGAGTGACTCTGTAAGGCCTTCAGTTTTGAATGGTTTGCTGGAGTGCCTTACTGTGAGTTCTAGCACATTTGAAAAAGTTTATATGCTCTACTTTATCTGTTGATCAGTCTGTCATAGGAGGTATCCAGACCATGGTACTCTAAAGCACTCTTAGGAAATTATACTGCACTAATAGGCCGATTCAGTACAGTGCGGTGGAGCGCACTGTTAACCCACGTGTGGACGCACATTTTCGATGCGCAAGCTTTACCCCTTATTCAGTAAGGGGTAATAGCGCGTCAAAAACGCGCGTCCAACCCCCCCCCCTCCTGAAACTAATAGCGCCCGCAGCATGCAAATGCATGTTGATGGCCCTATTAGTTATTCTCACGCGATTCAGTAAGTAAAATGTGCAGCCAAGTCGCACATTTTACTTTCAGAAATTAGCGCCTACCCAGAGGTAGGCGTTAATTTCTGCTAGCACTGGGAAAGTGCACAGAAAAGCAGTAAAAACTGCTTTTCTGTACACCCTCTGACTTAATATCATGGCGATATTAAGTCAGAGGTCCCAAAAGTAAAAAATAACTAAAAATTAAAAAAAAAAAAAAATTTAAAATCGGCTCGCGGGTTGAAAACTGGACGCTCAGTTTTTACGGTTTCAGAGCCCATGGCTGTCAGCGGGTTTGAGAACCAGCATCGGCTGTCAAACTCGCTGACAGCCGCCGCTCCTGTCAAAAAAGAGGTGCTAGGGATGCGCTAGTGTCCCTTGCACCTCTTTTTTTTTTTTTTTTTTACCACAGGCCCTCATTTGAATACTAAAATGCGCGCACAGGAGGAGTGGCCTGTGCGCTTGCCCGCTCTCCCTCGACGTTTACTGTATTGGCTTGTTAGTATGTTTGCGGGTGGGGGCCATGAGCTTCGGTGATGCTGTGAACTAAAAATGGAAGGCAGAGAAGCAGTGTGCTCAACAGGCTTGTTAGCTCTTATTCTAAGGAGAGGCTGCTCCTAGTTGCCTTCCTCTGCCAAAGACACTAGTGGATGTACATAGCACTGTACAGATATGCATGAGAGAGTCCCCTACTCCACAGAACTTACAGTCAAGACACACCCATATGGTAAGAGTCTATGGGAAATGTATTTATTGCAGAAAAGTGCTTAAGATTTTGAAGCAGCTTCAACAAAAAAAAAAAAAAAAAATTTTAGACTGAATTTGAATATGGCCAAAGAGGAGGAGCATTGAGGCCCTGACTCAAAACTTTAATTTGAGACATGACATAGCAAGATGCAAAGTGTGGAGTTGGGTACAGATAAAGAGTGACTTTACCCACTGTATGACGTTCACACAGAAGGATTTGAGGGAGAAAGAAGAGTAGATAACAATGAACTGCAGTATGCATGCATTTGTTGGCAAGTAAGAGAAGCTTGAACTACAGGTGGAGGCAGGTGAGGAGCAATTTTAGGGATGTGCACTTGTTTTAAATGAATGGCACATCTGAGCCAAAAATGGCATTCCTCAAAATTTTCTGGTAAAGGCTGTGGCCCTGCATGGTCCCCGCTTACCCCTTACGTGGCAGGCGAAGGCAAAGAAAGGCACGGAGCAATGCCGGTTTGCTCCCTTTGCTTCCCATTTCCCATGCCACTCATTTATTTATTTGAACAAGAGAGGGCGGGAGTGAAGGCATTAGTATGTGCAGCCAAAAATTTTCATTTTGCTTTGTTTTAAAATTTTTTCCTGTTTTTTTTTGTCATTGAAATGAAGGGAAAAAAACAACAATGCACATCCCTAATGAACATTGCTGCTGCCACTTTCTTTGTCACTGATGCACACCCCCCTCCCCCCTTATGGAAGGGGTAGGTGGGGGCTGGAGGAGGTCCCTAGTGCCAAATAATTTTCTGGAGTGGGGGATTGGGCCCAGGAAGGCCCTGGCTGGACTCGGCACAGCTGGATAGGGCCAGGCCATGAGGTTAGCGTCGTGGGGCTGGAGGCAGTCTAAGGATGCCTCTTTAGTTTGTTTGTGTTTGCTTCGTTTCTCAAACCAAAATCAAAACTGAAAAAAAGCAAAAATTCCGCCAAAACAAAAAAGAACCAAAACGGCATTACTTGTCCTGCACACCCCTAGCCCGTGAAGTGTCTTGGGAAGGAGAGTTATGTGGTCAAAGTTAAACTGAAGGAAGATAAGTTATGTAGCTGGACTTTGAATAGATAGCAAAGAAGAAAGATGGTTCAGTGGGAGATCTGTGAAAAGCACAGGAACAGAGAAGAGAGAGAGTGGATGAGTTTTGGTAGCATGCTCAGAAAGGAAGGGGTGGGTTTTAGCAGTTATTGGGGGAGGCAGGCCGTGCTTTAGCAGTGTACGGGGTGGATGTGGAGGAGCGGAGAGAGGTATCAAGGATGACCTCAGGCTTACAGGTGCAGGGGACTGTTGAGGACGAGCACCATCCACAGAAAAAGAATGGAGGTGAGGTTGGAGGAAAGTTCTGTTTTGTCATGTTAAGTTTAAGGTGGGGACAGGATAGTTGGGCAGCGAAGTCAGACAAGCAGGCTGAAATTTGGGATTAGATTCTAGTCAGTCTTCTGGTGTAGAGTGACTGAAAATGATGGGAGGAGGTTAGAGGGGCAAATGTATAGAGAGAAGAGAGCCCAGGACAGAGCCTTGAGCCATACTGACTAATAGCACACTATTGATGAAAGAGGAGCCACCAGCACATACAGTAAAAATGCCATAGGAGAGGAAAGAAGATGGAGCAGAGTCCCAAAATCCAAGTGAGTCTTGTGGAACCAGAGGCAGTGGGGGGTCAAAACCCCATAGCATCCTCCCCAGCGGAGGGCACCATTTTGATGTACGGCAGCACACCACAATGTCAGGCCTGGGCTTTGCTTAGGGCCTAGGCCTCGAAGTCTGTTCCCAAGGCCTAGGCTCAGCCCGAAGCCTCAGTCTTTCATAAGCCTAGACTGTGGTAAGTTGCCGCGACCGTGGCCTATTCCCTTTGCAAGGCCCAGACTTTGGCCTGGGCCTTGCAACCAACCAACCCCCTGGCCGGGTAAGGGGGGTGGGGCCAAGGAGGATCCTGGTCTGGGCATTTTTTCAGGTGGGAAGGATGGGTTGGGAATATGGGAGGCCTCAGGAGACCCCATTTCTTCTCTTCCCCCCCCCCCCCCCCCTTTTGGGGTTTTGTTTTGTTTTTTTATGTTTGATTTTTTTAACAAAATAAACATCAGATGAAATAAATTTGTGGAGCGAAAACATTTTTTTCTTCTTCCCACCCCATATGTGCTTAGAATTTTTCACTACCTTTCAAATATAAATTCATTTTTGTCAGTCTTAGGATCTTTCTGGGTTTCTACAATAACCATTCTGCCCCCCCTACCCCCCCCCCCTCCACAAAAAGTTATGGAGACCCATTCATTCCTTTGGCAAGGGGGGGGGGGGTGTCTTGGTTAGTGAAAGGGGAAAGAAGGCTGCCCATTCGCCTTCTGCCCCTCCAGCATCCCTGCATAAATGGTGCCAGCAGCTGCTGAGGCCAGCACCATAGTGACATTAAAAAAAAAATAATAATAATAATGGCACCAGTCACAGGTCCAGATGCTACAGCCGTACAATAAGTCGCCAGTAACTGGCCCTTGGACTGATGCCATTTTGATGTGACACTGGGGGAGCAGGAGAATCCCCCCGACAGAGGGGGTAAGTAAAGGCTGGGATGGTCCCTGACCTTGGCAACTTTTTCAAATGGGGATTGGAGGGGCCCATGGAGGCCCCATTTTATTTATTTATTTTTTTGGAGGGGGTAAGGGGGCTCTGTTTGTTGGTTCAGCCAATGAACCAAACTGAAATAAACATTAAACAACCCCCCCACAACACACACACACACAGTTTTGGGTGCTGCTCACCCGTATGGCACAAGTAACACAAGTTTGAAACTTGTGAGCAGTAGCACCAAACATCAAGGCTTCAACTATACAGTAGCTACTGCCCATTTGTGCATCTTACTCATAATTCATTGCATTCCTAATTCAATTTCTTTTAAAAAGTAAAAAAAAAAAAAAAATCTATCTAGAATAGAAGTGCATTTTTTACATTCACTCACCTCCTGCTTGGACCAGAAATGGCTGTAATTCTTAAAAGAATTTCCTGAGGAAATGCAATTGTCCATGAGAAAAGGATGTATGCAGGGGTATCTCATTATCTGAGAGGTGGGGGAGGGCAGGGATGCAAACATGCTTTTATATTTTAAAGAGATGGCAGCTAGGATGCTGACCTTGGGACTGACCCGCTCAGAGCCCTCTAAATTGGAGTCTTTGCGGACTGTGTTGGGGGTTTATTTTGGACTATTATAGGAACTTGTCCAGTGAAAGGCACTACGTGGTCTCAAAGGCCCATGTTCGACATCTTGACATTACTCCTCGGTTTTGTCCAGTAAACAGCATCAGAAACCTACAAGGAATCCAGCTTTTTCCAGGGCCAATACAGCCATTAAAGCAATGGGTTATGGATCTCCAAATTCAATTATATAAAATCCCTGACCAGGATCTACCTGTGTCGTTCTACACCATCTTGCCTTGTTCTTTTCACCCCCAGCTCTCTACCCCCTTACAACAAAGATGGGGGAGCTGAAAATCTATTAGGCTTGAGTTTTCTTTATTCTGGTGTGATAGTTGTACTTCTTTACTTTCCTATGCATTATTCTGTACAAGATTAGTTGGTTTTTTTTCTTGGTTGTAAATTAGAAATTCTGAAAATATAAAGTGGGGGAAAAAAGGTGGTGGAGCCACATTTGGCCTTCATCTGGATCACGAGAGCCCTCCCCAAGTCAGTGCACCGGAGGAGCAGCAGGCTGGAGCTGGGCCAGCCCTGCCTATAATGGGCTTACCTCGTTGTGGCCTTCCAGGCCAAAACTTTTGCCCACCCCGACTTAGCCCGTGAATGAATTTCCTTCTGCCGTCAGCAATTCACAGTAAATGTATATCTCTGAATACAAAATAAATATTAATCTGTTTGCCTGCTCTTAATTCTTCTCCAAGCCCTGAACTGCATTTTCTATAGATGGGAAAAGTGGAGTCTGGGGGGAGAGAATTTAAATTAGTTGGGTTAAATTAGATGGACACAAACTGCAGCTGTATATAAAACAAGTAAAAAAAAAAACGTGTTTTATTTTGAAGGCATTCATAGTGCAATCAGATCATACATATCTGCAATATTTTATCTGGTAAATGATGTATGCCTTTTCTCTTAGATTCCATCTAGTGAAACAAGGCAATGCATTAATCCTTTCCCCCTGTAGCCCTGAAGAGACAGTATTTTGTACAGGTAAATATTAACTCCACTCTGTTTGAAGTAAATGATAGCCATCTCTGTTTACTCAGCACATCATGTATCCTATTAGCAAACTGTCTAAACTCTGGACGTGCTATTCTGCAGGAAACACACAGTTACGGCCCCATTTATTTTTCATTTTAAATGACATTTTATGAGATATTCTTAAGGATTATATAATACCTCCTGGTTGCGGTTGGCCTCCCCCACCTGCCGGCAGAACTCCCTGTTAACTCTAGAAGTTGGTAGGGTCCGCATCTCTACTTGTTCTGCACTCCCCACACACCCCCATCCATTGTCCTAAGGCTGTATTTCTGCAAGCTCTGATCCCTTTCATTGGACCACCAATAATATCCAGATGTTGCACAACCAAGTTTTAGAAACCAGGTTGATATTACTGGAAACTGAAATCCTTTTGGTCATGATTACATTTTAACAGACCAACAAAAAGAAGTCGTAGTATATGAGCTTTTGAGCCCACAAAGATCCCTTCTCCAGATGGCTGAAGAGGCCTTTGAATCCAGAAAATTTGTGTTCTGCAGCTTTGTTTTTTTGTTGGCTTAAAGGTATCGCAACTAGGGGTGAGCACAGAAAACATTTTTGGCTAATTCATTTTTTTCATTTTGTTGTTTCTTTTTGTTTTGTTTTTTTTTAATCTATTTTGTTTGTTGTGTTATTGTAGTATTTTAACATGTGCTATATTGCATGTCATTTTGCAAATAACTTGCACTAAAACAATTTGGTGTACACTATTTGCAATATAACATACTTTGTTTAAAAAAATATATAAACTAAAAGGAAATAACACAAGGAAAAGAAATATTGTTGCATTTGATTTTATTTCAGATGGGAAATGAAGTTTGTTGGTATTTGCCATGTTGTTTTCAAATGACAGTTACATCCCCAACCAGTATTTACAGAGATTGCCTATGGTGCATGGGCTCTCAAGACCCCATAGAAGAAGGGACCTATATACAGAGGGCTTCCTTTGGCAGTTCAGGGGTGAATTCTGCAGCAAATGTTTTTAAATTTGGTGACAATTTGGAGACGCATTTACATGCATTTGCATAATATTTACATTATTTAATATGTAAAAGTAAGTAGTTTCCAACCTTTCTAGTGTGTCTGGATATTTTATTTTTGCTTTCTGGATATTTTTTGATTCCTTTCATTGTTCAGTTTTAATTTTTAATTTTTTTACTTTTCATTCCTTCCATTTTTTTTTCTGTCTCTCTCCTCTCACTACAATATGTCCTATTCCTTCCTATAGATGCCTCAAGTGTGTTTAAGAGAGGGGGCCTGTCTGAGTGAATGAGATTGGGGGAGGGGGGGTGGGCGCAAGGCAGAAAGTTCACTTAGGGCGCCTAATACCCTTGCACCAGCCCTGCCTCTGGGCCAATTCTATCCTCTCCTCTCCCTCTTTCCCCTTCCCAGTCAGATCGTCCTCTCTTTTGCCCCATCCTCTCTCCCTCCCCCTGTTCTCTTCCACCTGAGCCAAACCCCTCCCCCGCTGCCCCTCCTTCAGGGCTGATCCCATCTTTCCTCCCTCCCTGCCTCTCCCTCCCCAGGAGGCGCGAGTAGGCAAACAGAACTTCATGCTATGTCTGCCTCCTTCCGCCACTCCGTGTCGTACTCTGGTCTGAGCCACGAGGCCACGGATAGCAGTCAGGCCTAGCTAGGAGGGAGAGGAGGACATAGCCAGAGCTGCCAACTGCACTCCTCTTCCTTCAGCCAAGTTCAATCTGCGCATAAAGGGGTGGGAGATCAGGGTTTTTAGTGAAGGATGTGTAAAAGAAAGTGGAAGAAATGAATTGATTTAGTGAAGAATATGTGTCCCTCTCCAGTGATGGCAAAGTGAGACGTGTTATTTTTTTTATTTATTTTTATTTTGTTAAAGCATTGTATATTCTGCCCTTTCTGTGCAAATTACAGCCATTTGTATTCAAGTGTTATGCAAAACAATCACAGTATATAAAATGAAACATAGAATTGCTTAAAACATTTTCATTTTATGTATTTATCTTCATTTGTTAATCGCTTTACAGATAAAAATTGCCCAAAGTGATGTTGTTCTGTCCCCAGCAGTGGGTACATGTTTGTATCTGTATATATTGTAGTCTAACTGTGTTTAGTGCAGTCCTCCCTTCTGAGGACTCTTAATACTGAAACACTTTTTGTAACCCATGATAAAAATCTGTGAGCCTTTGCCTTTAAGAGGAGCCTTTGCCCTTAAGAGAAGCTCCCTCCCCCCCTCCACTTTCTCTCACCATCGGAAGAGCTTGAATCCCCCTCAATCTAACTTCAGTCTTCCTAGGTGCCTTATAGGTTCATATGACTGCTCTTCATGCTCTCCCTGTGTTACATGGTTCTCAGGCTCGCTGCCATTGGACTCTGTCCCCTGCTTCCTGCTTGTGGGGGTGTTTTCCTTTAGCAGCTCTCGACTAGAGTTCAGTTTACTCCATGCGTGCTTCTGAGTCAGCAGCGTTCTGTAATAACCTTGAAACGATCGGGTTTTTTTTACCTTCTCTCTTACAGGCTGATAACAGAAAAAAGCATGGGAGGCGGGCGAGCGCCCGCTCTCCCAGCACGCGCACAGGCCACTCTCCTGGGCACGCGATTCAGGAGGATGGCCTATGCAAATTAGGGCCCGCGGTAAAAGGAGGCACTAGGAACACTAGTGCGTCCCTAGCGCCTCCTTTTTGACAGGAGAGGTGGTTGTCAGCAGGTTTGATAGCCAATGCTCAATTTTTCCGGCGTCTGTTCTCAAACCCGCTGACAGCCATGGGTTTGGAAAATGGAAGCCGGCATAATTAAGTCGGAGGGTGTACAGAAAAGCAGTTTTTACTGCTTTTCTATGCACTTTCCCAGTGCCGACAGAAATTAACGCCTACCTTTGGGTAGGCACTAATTTCTAAAAGTAAAATGTGCGGCTTGGCTGCATATTTTATTTTCTGTATCGCGCGGGAATAACTAATAGGCCCATCAACATGCATTTGCATGTTGCGGGCGCTATTAGTTTTGGGGGGTTGGACACGTGTTTTTGACGCGCTATTACCCCTTACTGTATAAGGGGTAAAGCTAGCTCGTCGAAAACGCACGTCCAAACCTGGGCTAACTGTACTGTATTGGCCTGTTACTGCCTTCTTCTAAGGACTAAATCAGCCTCATATTCCTCATGCTTCCTACCTCTACCATAAAACAACTCCTGCAACACAAGAGACTCCCTTCCCCCTTTCTCCTACCTCGTCTCCATTTACCAAAGATCTTTGCCTAGGAGCTCACGTTTGAAATGCAACAATTGTAAGTAGAATTTACCTGTACAATAAATAATTTCAAACTTACAGAATTTTTGTCTTGAGGACTAATTGGAGAGAAAGTTTAACTGCCTGGATAGCAAACACGGATGTTTACCTGATCCAGAACAAATGTACAATAAAATCACATAAAACATCAATTTCACAAAACAACCATCAACACTATAGTAGTCATGATCAGAGCATCTTACCCATCCCTGGTTAACAAAATTGCCAATAACTGCAGTATTATACTGCTACCCTACTAGCAGCTGAGATAAGCCAGGTCTTCAACAGATCACTCTCAGCTCTCAGAAATTCTGGTTTTTCATTCCACAAGCTTGATATTGTAGCGGAAAATGATTTCTTGAATAATGGTGAATGGTGAAATGTCTTCCTTGCAGGTAATTGCAGAAAAAAATCTTTCTTCACTGATATGAGATTTCTTTTAGCCTTATACCAAGGTAAACTGCCCTTCAACTGGGGGAGGGAATATTTACCCCTAAGCACTTTGAATGCTACAACTAGATTTTTAAACTTACACTGGCTACCGTTAGAAGACTGTTGTAACTGCATCCACAATGGCATGGCCGAGGTTCTTTGTAACCTCCTAACAAAATCTGAGCTGTTGCATTCTCAATCAATTGTAACTTTCAAATTATTTTCTTTGGAACTCCCATTAAGATCGCATTACAATAATCCATTTGTGACCAAATCAGCGCATAAGCCACTGACTTTAAAGCTGACAAATCCAAGTATGATTTTAGTTGTTGTAGATACTATCCCTAAAATACTAACTCTGGGTTTGCTAATCATAGGCTGGTTGAAAAACTTAAGCTTTTAATTCTTTTTCTAAACTTACTAATTTTCCTCATCAATCATCTGATAAAAGAGGTCCATAGAACTGGAGCTACAAAGGAGAATCATTTATTTCTTGTTTCCTGTAATCTACAATTTCTGAAATCTGGAACAAGCAGTTCTTCAGTGCATGCATTTCTAGGGGGATCTGTGGAGGGGGGTGAAGGGAGAGTTAAGCATGCAGTCAGTGATAGCAGAGAGGATATGGCATCCTGTTCCTGTCACTGTGAGCTATTCTCTGCTTCCTGTTGCAACACTCAGAGGCTCTGATTCCCCTTCTTGCAAGGAAGGACGGAAGGAAATTTATTTCACTGCGTGATGTTCTCTGAGATTATGCTTAATGGGTAGAATTTGCTTCCTAGTTGTAGTTACACAAAACAATACGTTTGATTTGTCTGCCACCTTTGTTTGCTTGTTTTTGTGTTCCTTTCAGCAGTGAAAGTACCATTGCTTCCCTGCCCATCAGGTCTCCAGTGGGGTGGGGTAGAATGATCGCTATAGAGTTACCTGCAAGTATGCTGCTAAATTCTGATTTTTGGTCAACAACGTGTGCCAATCTAGCCAACCGAGAATAAAAATTAGTTAAAAGAAAGCAGTTAGGTATAAACAGCAATTTTATAAGACTAAGGTTTCAAGGTGTGAATATTAGGGGCAACTAAGCATCCTTCATTAGGAATCAACTCAGCCCATCAATGAGTCAGCAATTCTGTAGAAATAATAACTTAAGGTTAGCTGAAGGAAAAGTTGTGAAATTCATCCCCTCTTGGTACCACCTCTGAACCCTGTGGAATTTGAGGAGTTTCTGTGTGTGTGTGTGTGTGTGTGTGTGTGTGTGTGTGTCTGTCTCCTCGTTGACCTTACTGATAGCGAAATACTGCAGCAGAATTATTCCTCTCCCTTTCACTGCTGCCACATCTCACCACCCACCTAAACAATCTTTATCCCTCCCTGCACTAGGCTCGCACTAGCAAGGGATTAACTGAACTTACTGTAGAAATTCAACAGCTATTCTTTCCCTTTGCTGCTTAAATCAGAATTGTTAGTATCTTGTTTGTCTAAATTGCAAATGAAATTTAATGTGGACAAGTGCAACGTTGATGCACAAAGGGAAGAATAATCCAAACTATAGGTACACAAGGCTGGGTTCCAGAATTAGGTGTCACTACCCAGGAAAAGGTTCTTAGAATCACTGTGGACAATACTTTGAGCAAAGAATTATGATGATCGTGTTAGTCAGCCAAGTTATATACATAATACCACCATATTTGTTCTGACCCAGAGACAGAAATAAACACCTCAAAGCTCTAACTGGATCCTTCAAACAAAATGGCTATTGCTCCAAAATCATCTCTAAGAAAATTGCATCCTTATTCAAAATACGTAGGGAAAAACGACTACAGTACAAGAAAAAGGGCCCGAAGCCGAGCCTAGGCCTACTTCAGGCTTGGTGCCGAGGTCTAGACCTGGGCCAGGCTTGGGCCTCTAATTGCTCCTTCCTGGCTCCTAGTACTTGAAAAATAATGCTGTCCACCTGGAGGACAGAACTGAAGTGACATCACTTTAGCACATTCCTTCAGGGCAGATGGCGCCAATTTGAAGCACAGCCATACATCAAAACTGCGCCAGCCACACCAATGGAAGGCAATGAAGTGACATCACTTTGGCACCATTCTCCAGGCAGATGGCACCATTTTGATGCATAGCCATAGAAATGTATGGCTGTACATCAAAATGGCGCCAGCCACACCAGTGGAAGGCGATAAACTAACATCACTTTGGCACCATTCTCCAGGTGGATGATGTCATTTTTCAAGCACTGGGACCCGGGGTAGGAGCAATTGGAGGCCTGCTAGGACAAAAGCCTTCATGCTGGGCTCAGGCAGTTTTGGGACCTAGGAAGGCCCAGCCAGGGCCATAGGATGCCTGTTTTTGTTTTGGTTTTTTTTGTTTGGTTCTGTTTTCTTTTTGTTTAAACTTTTTTTCTTGTATAATATTTTTTTTTCAATTTGGCAAATGAACCAAACAAAAAAAAATTAAACAAACTGAATAAAAATGAAAAAACAAAACAAAATCAATCCAAAACAAAAAAACTAGCTGAGCCAAATATTTTGGGGGTGTGCATCCCTACCAGAGACCATTCTGTGGAACATGTGGAGAGAGAGAAACATCTGTTAAGTACCAAAAGATGTAATCATCATCAAAGACCAAGAAAATATGGCAGCAAGATACAGAAATAGCCCATTTGTATTGGGTGCCATTGGCCTTATTAAAAATAACTTCCAAATGCACCTTGATATATTGCCCATACATATTACATCCTATGAACTCCAGAAGGAGGCACTCTTTGCCACAATGCAAAGCACATTAGCAATAAATGTGAAGTATTGAGATTATACTCAATATAACCTTGGCTTAAGAGTAAGGTTCGTTCTTGTCAAGATGTGTGCCAAACAAATCCATTCGGAGAGACTGCTCCAGGAGTTTCAGCAAGGAAATCTGGAGAGGAGAGATTGGAGAAGGAAGGATCGTGCAATAGACCCTGGGTATTATGCAAGTGAGAACCTTAAGGGATTGGAAAACCCATCCAGTGTACCCCGGGCAGCCCTATATTACACAGACGGGAAGGAGAAGGACCCCTGTGAAAAGACTAAGGGACCACAGAATTTAGTTTATGGGTGACAAGTAGAAAATGTACCTGATGCCAATTAATTTCCACTGAACCAGATGAACAGTAAACTTTTATTTCTAGAACACTACATCTGTGTCCAGCCTGTTTCTGGCACAGAGTTAAGAGTTTACACCCACAAAAAAAGAGATTACCCTATACTTTGGGCCCTGGAGGTCTGCCTTCTCCCCCTTTTTAAGAATACATGCCAGGGTTTGCATGGGACTGTGCTCTGGTACTGAGGGTGCCTCTACCTTCGTAGTTATTCCTAGAAGACAGGCTATAAATATTTATGAATAATTCTTACATTGATCCAATACAAGCCACAGCCTGCAGAGAATCCAATTTATTCTAGGAGACATACAGCTACTTACATTACTGCATTATATTGTCAGGATTGGGATCTGACTGGGGTCTGACTGGTCTGGAGAACCTCCACAGGGACAGCACAGGACTTCTAGACAGAGCGGAGGAGCAGGTCTTCTGCCTGAATCAGCCAACTGTCCCGCAAGTTCAGCCCTTGGATTCTGGAGGCCAGCAAGACTTAAGTTGCAGGCTGGTTCTCGAGCTAGGGAAGGACAGGGCAGGACAAGACAGACAAGGACTAAACAGGACAGATAACACAGAAAGCTTGAGAAGGCCACAGGGCTAGGCAACATAGAGCTGGAAGATCCAGAAGCACAGGGTAAGCAAGGTCAAGAAGGGCCAGGCAAGGATCCAAGTAGACTTGATGACAAGGCATCAGGTGTAACAAGAGGCAGGGCTAAATAGGCCAAGCCCTGCTGACTCATGAGTCTATGAGACTATGGCTGGAGTGAGAACAGGAGGGACCTCTGATGGTAGGGAGGCTGCATAGCAGGCTGGATAATAATATACATATTACGTTCATTAAACTGAAAATAAGCTTTATTACTACCTTTATTGCTTTTATTCTCCAATTAGTAAGGCAGTGCTGACCACGCCGTCGATTTTGGTGGGGCCGAGCTGCTGAGAAGGAGGAAGAGGAAAGCGCCCTGAAGGAAGTAATCCAGTGCCCCATGGCTGAAAATCATTCCCTTGGCCATGGGGGCTGAAGAAGGAGACTCTGCCTCTACTGCTACTACCTGCTAAGTCAAGGGAAGTGAGTGAAAGAGCATGAGTGCTTGTGTATGGAAGAGTGAGAGTGAGCATGTGTGTTTGTATGTGGAAGAGTGAGAGTGAGCATGTGTGTGGAAAAGTGAGAGAGCATGTGTATATGTATGTGAGAGAGTGAGAGAAAGCATGTATGTGTATGAGAGGGAGCATGTGTGTACATAACTACCCCAGTTACTCTCTGCCTGATAATCTATGACAATTTTAGAGCGTCTGGAAATCAAAAGTTCCCAGAAATGGAGAATGTGAATTTTTAAAATCCTTTTTAGTTTTTATTTTTCAGGTGTTATTTCATGTGTCCACTGTTTTGAAATGTTTTATTGGTGTTTGGGACATTTAAAAAAACTTGTATATGAGTTTTTAATTATTTGATCTTTTATTCATCAGTTTTAAAATAATATTATTAGTGTG
This sequence comes from Rhinatrema bivittatum, assembly GCF_901001135.1. Classification (NCBI taxonomy): domain Eukaryota; kingdom Metazoa; phylum Chordata; class Amphibia; order Gymnophiona; family Rhinatrematidae; genus Rhinatrema; species Rhinatrema bivittatum. The sequence continues at coordinate 231,301,349 of NC_042619.1, forward strand.
TTTTTAGTATTATTATTATGTATTTATTTTATTTCTTGATTTTATTGTTTGATGTTTGAAGAATGGTGACGGTTCTGTTTTTTTCATTGTTGCACTGCATAGAGAGTCTGGCTTCCTGCGGTTTCCAGTTCAGTTTTTATCTGCACATTTGTGTTTCTACTTTATAGTTGCTCTATTCTGTATTTGGTGAGGATCTGTTTATGTCATGCATCTTTGACTGAGGAGAGGCCTTTATTGCAAGGATTTCTGGTTGACATCACAGCAGTGCATGTAAATATAACGTAAGTGATATTTTTACCTCAGAATACTGTACCTTGCTATTTTTCATTTATAATGTAAATGTATAACTCTTGTGTGTGTGGAATAGGGCGGGGGGGGGGGGGGGGCGTTGAGCAAGGCTATAAGGTTTGCCTGGGGCACCTGATACCCTTGCACCAGCCATGAGTTCGGGGAGGGGGGAGATCGTGTCAGTTTTTAAAGTTTGTATCACTGAAGGGAGCTGGGCCCGGGACAGAGAATGAATAAATGGGGGGACTGTACAGTAATTGTTCACACAGGGCAGCAAAAAAGCTAGCACCGGCCCTGTGCATACTCTCCCCTTCTGAGACTGCTAAAGGAAAGTATAATGAACGAACCACCATCCAAAGGGTTTCAGGATCTGAGATAATATGGATTTTACCAGAGAAAGGTCCTGCCAGACAGATTTCATAGATTTTTTTTTTTTGATTAGGAGACTAGAGAATTGGATCAAGGAAGAACGCTTGATGTGGTTTTACTTGGATTTCAGGAAGGCATTTTGATACGTTTCTGCACAGAAGGTTCATGAATAAAATGAAAAGTCAGAGAGTGAGTCCCAAGGTGACGAAATGGATTACAAATTGGGCTGGCTGACTGACGTCAGCGGGTAGTGATGAATGGAGCCTACTCTGAAGAAAGAAGAGTGAGAAATGGAGATCCTCAAGGATCAGTTCCGTTCAATAGCTTTCTGAGCGATATTGTGGCGGGATTAGAAATTAAAATTTGTCTTTTTGTGTGGATGACGCTAAGATATGCATCAGAGTGGACACGCCTGGAGGAGAGGAGAGAATCAGAAGCGGCCTACGAAAGCTTGAGGGGCGGCTGAAGGTTTGGCACCCGGGCTTCAATGCAGAGTCATGCATTTGAGGTACGGCAAGCGAAGGGGGTTGTACGTGTTGGGAGGCGAGAGACTGACGAGTACAGACTGGGGGGGGGCGAGGCCTGGAGGTGACAATGTCGGATGATCTGAAGGCAGCGAAGCAGAGTGACGAGGCGGTGGCTAAGGACAGAGGAATGCTGGACTGCACAGAGAGAGGCATAAATAGCAGGAAAAAGGGAGGTGATAGTGCCCATGAACACAAGGGTGGCTCCAGGCAATATGCTGTCTGAGGCGAGGGATGAGATAGCGCCCCCCTCTTCCAAGGCATGGCACAGATCAAATCATTGATAGGGTCATAAGGGGGTGGGGGTGGGGGGTCCCTCTTGGAGTCTGGCCCTTTTGGTGATTTGAAATGCTGTGGATGGGGGAAAGCAGAGGTCAGCGTTCCCGGAGGAGTGGCAGATAGAGTGGCAGTGAAAATATTTCTAGGAAGCTGGAAACCCTGTGTTACCGTTCAGCAAGGCTCCAGCAGGCTCCTGCGGTGCTCAGCGCGGCATGACTCCGCCCCCTCTTTGTCGTCAGCAGCCCGGCCGGAATTCCCCGCGGTAGCGCGGGAAAATACTGTATTTAAAGGGAGCTTTCCAGCAAAGCGTGGCCTCGGCTACAGGCTTGCTTGTGCTGAAGCTTCTGGTGGTTCCTGCCTGCATTCTTGTCTGCTGTTTGTCTTGACCCGGATTGCTCCTCGGACCTGCCTTGCCTTGCTGCCTGCCTTGGGATCCGTTCGCCTCGATACTCTTGTCAGCTGCCTGCCCCGACCCGGACTGCCTCTCGGACAACCCTGATCATCTCGCAGAATAAGGTAAGGCGGTTCCACTGTCAAATCCGTAACACCCTGCCGCCCTCCAAGGAATCCTACAACCTGCCTCCCCCTCATTCGCGCCCTGGAGAAGTGGGAGATGGGTGAATGGAGGGGTTTTGTGTGTGGCAGACTCTCTTCAGGTCAGTGCAAGGGTATCAGGTGCCCTAGGTGAACTTTACAGCTTATGCGCCCTCCTCCTTTCCGTGCCTCACTGCATACAATTAAAAACTGTGGATTTATAACAGCAGATTTTATATGAAAAAGGACATTCATCATTGTCTGAGGTAAAAACATCACAACAACATATATATATTAGTTTTATATGCACTGCTGAGGTGCCAACCAGAAAACCCTGCAAAAAAAGACACTTGGAATCCATGTGCTGTCAGGCCTATTTAGGGATCTTCATTTTCAGTTTTTATTTTATTTTTCCTGGGAATTTCAATGTTATAATAAAAAAAAAAAAAATCAGTGGAAAAATTACATTCATTGATTTTTATTTGTATTATCACATTGAAATCCCCAGGAAAATAAAAGTAAAAACTGATAACGAAGATTGCTAGGCATATTGTAAAATGCATTCGATATGTGCTTTGCCCTCAGAAAACCATGAGTAAACTGAATTACAGTGACAATATAGTAAACCTCCTAAACAAAAACAGCTCTAATTGCTAGCACTCAAACAGTAACAACCCCATCCATGAAAAGGCAACACTGCAAATACTACACCAGGCCCTAAAACATCAATGCACCTCCTATTAGGAAAACTGAACAAGCCAGGCTGCTATAGATCCCTACACTGAAACTACATGTTAGCAAAATACCTCCCCTCGGTCATACATGCAGAACACAGACGAACCCTTACCAAATATAGAATAAAGTGACCATAAAGTATACATAAAAACATGCAGACACTGGCAATCTCAAGAAGCCAGACTCTGTATGTAGTGCCACACTAGAAAAACAAAAATATTATCGTTCACCATAAAAGAATAATAAAATAAAAAAATATAACATCAATCTTAACAGTAAAACTATATGAACAGAATAATATTTCAAAACAGCTGATGAACAGATCATTCAATAATTAAACTCAAAAACATTTTTAAAAGTTCTCAAAAACCAATAAAATATTTCAAAACAGACACATCAAATAACATCCAACAATTAAAACTAATCAGAGTTTTAAAAATTCCATGCTCTCCATACCTGAGATCTTTTGATTTCCAGTCATCCTAAGATTGTCATGGATTAAGGGAAAGGAGGCCAAAGAGCTTTTATCCTCTCTCTTACACTCACACACACACACACACACACACACACACACACTCCATCTCTTATACACACATCCATGCTCTCACACATGCTCCCTCTTTGACACATACACAGGCTATCTGTCCCTCAACACACAAACATTCTCTCCCTCTTCACACACACACACACACATACATGCACACAGGCTCTTATGGCACACACAGACACTCACACATGCATACAGGCTTTCTCTCAAACACACACACATGCACACAAGCTCTCACTCATCCCTCCCCCTCCTCTTTCACACACAGGCTCTGTCTCATACACACATGCATACTGGCTCTTTCGTAGCACACAAATGTACAGGGTCTCTCACCACACACACAAACATGATTATGGGCTCTCTCACAAAACGCACACACATATACAGACTCTCACTCTCTCTGACACACACACACACACACACACACACACACAGACAAGCATTCTCTCAGAGCCTTCCCCTCCATTCTTGGGCCATGGCGGGATCAGGTCCACTGCAGCCCCACCAGGCCTCATTCTTCGGGCTGCAGTGAGAAGGGATTCTGCAGTGTTTCTGGTGCTTGCTCTTTGGGCTGTGGTCAAATGGGCTCTGCTGGGCTTCACTCTTTAGGCTGCAGCAGAATGTGCTCTGCTCTGGCCCCACTCTTTAGACTGCAGCAGGATGGGCTTCATTGCATCCTCACCGCGTCTCTGCTCTTTGGGTCATGGCAGAATGGAGTCCACTGTGGTCCCACCAGGTCACCCATTTCGGCAAGGTGAGGTGGCCGCCACAGGAGTGTTGGGGGGGCACTTTTTGCTACTCCCAAAATGTTGCCATCTGAAGCAGCCATCTCACCTTACCTCATGAAAAAAACGCCCCTGCATGTACAGGTATGAGATGAGTAAAAACAATAGGAATCGGATGATCACTCGAAGCCCTTTATTATGTGCCCGACTCTGGCCGAGTTTCGCTCGTAGAGCTGCCTCAGGGGCAATTCAATTGGCAGAATGATGGTCAATAGGTTCCGCAGGAACTAATGTATATCTATACGTGATTTTGTGACAGTGTGACATGTGACAGCAGCCCAGCAGGCATTTTTTAAAATCCTGCCAATTGAATTGCCCCTGAGGCAGCTCTACTAGCGAAACTCGGCCAGAGTCGGGCACATAATAAAGGGCTTCGTGTGATCATCCGATTCCTATTGTTTTTACTCTAATACAGCCAACTGGATCGGCTTCCGATTTGCTTTTTGGGTCCAGGTATGAGATGAGACTGGAGGACCTAAATACGTATACTCTGGTGGAGAACAGAGTCAGGGGAGATATGATACCTTAAACCACCTGAAAAGAATCAATGCACAAAAATCAAATCTTTTCCGGTGGAATGAAAATTGTAAATCTAAGGGCCACGATATAAAACTCCAAGGCAGCAGCCTCAGGAACAATATCAGGAAATATTTCTTCATGGAAAGGGTGGTGGATGTGTGGACTGGTGAAGACGAGAATGGTGATGAAATTAAAAAGGGGGTGGGACAAACACAGAGGATCACTGCTGGCTGGAGAATGGAAATGAAGAAATGGGGTAATTTCTGTTACACCTAAATTTACATTTCCTCTTGGGGGTTACCTGCAAGGAGCGGCAGTTACTACCCAAAAAAAAAACTTGCTGGGCAGACTAGTTGCACCATTTTGCTCTTTATCTGCTACCATTTACTAACAGATCTCTCTCACACACCCTTTCTCATCACCCCTTCTGACTTTCAGACACCATCCATCATCAACCTCCCCCCCCCCCCTCTCTTCCCACTCACTACCTCTGGCTCTCTTTCACTCCTTCTCCCATCATACATCTGGATCTCTCTTGTCCTTGTGACCAGCTCTAGCTCTTTGTCACCCTCCTCCACTTTACCACCTCTGGTTATGTCACCCTTCCTCCCCCTTCAATATCTGTGGTTCTCTCCTGCATACACCCTCCATTACTACCTCTGCCCCACTCCCACCTCTGGCTGTCTTTCACCCCCTTCCCCCGACTGACTTTCTTTTACACATACACTCTCCCCCGCTGGTCCTCTCTCACACACACCCTCTCTCATTTCCACTCATGTGCCACCCTGCATTCACTCCCACAATCTTTCACACTCGACCCCATTCTTACAGGGGTTGTTATGCACCCCCTGGCTCCCTCTCACCCCCTTTATTTCCCCCACCATTACTCCAGTCCTCTCACACCTGCTGCAGAACATGGAGAGGAAAACTGTGTCAGACAGTCCAAGCGTATATTGCTGATTGAATATGAGAAGGAGATTATTTATTTATTTATTTTATTTATTTAAGGTTTTTATATACCGGCAATCATGAGAACATATCTTGCTGGTTTACATGAAACGGGAGTGCATTAAATACATCAAACTAGAACTGAGGTGACCGAAGGTACAGTTACAATTAACAAGGGTAGCAGAACTTGGAGAAGAAGAAATAGGAAAGAATAAATGGTTAAACGATATACAAGTCAAATTACAAGTTATGTACAAATGGCATGATTAATGGCTGAATGATTTGAGGAGTCCTTGGATTGTGTCCTTGGATTGTGTCATTAGATTGTGTCTGGGAAAGCTTGCTTGAATAACCAAGTCTTAAGTCTTTTCCTAAAAGTTAAGAGGCAGGGTTCCAGTCTGAGATCTGTGGGAATGGAATTCCACAGAAGGGGGCCAGCTGTGGATGTGGCACAATCTCTTAGGGTAATGTGTCTAGTCGTTTTCGCAGGGGGAACTTGGAGAGTGCCTCTATAAACATCTCTGGTAGGTCTTGTCGAGTTGTATACTTGGAGAGGGATTTGAAGATCGAGGGAAATGCGTTGATGAATAGTTTTGAAAATGATACATATGGCTTTGTACATAATACGGAAGTATACGGGTAGCCAATGTAGCTCTTTCAGGATGGGAGATATGTGGTCTCTTTTTCTTGTGCCTGTTAGTAGTCGGGCTGCTGAATTTTGCACCATCTGTAATGGTTTGGAATAGGAAGAAGGCAGACCTAGCAATAGGGAATTGCAATAGTCTAATTTTGAAAAAATGACTGCCTGGATGATCGTTCTGAAGTCTTGCGCATGGAAGAGAGGTCTTATCCTTTTCAAAACCTGGAGTTTATAGAAGCAGTCTTTGGTTATTTTGTTGATGTGTGCCTTGAAGTTTAGCCGGTTGTCCATTAACACTCCTAAGCCTCTAACTTGTATGGTAGGTAGGTTGGTAGGAAGAGTAATGTTAGGTATATTGTTCTCAGGAGAGATGGGTAGGATTTCTGTCTTGGAGGAATTTAAGATGAGGTGAAGGCTGTTGAGTAGATGTTTGATTTTTTGGTGGCATGATTCCCAGTAGTCAAGAGTTTTAGAGTAAGTGTCTTTGATGGGGATGATGATTTGAATATCATCTGCGTATAGGAAGTACTTTAGATTGAGGTCGGTGAGAAGTTGGCAGAGAGGAAGAAGGTAAATATTGAATAGAGTCGGAGATAATGAAGAACCTTGTGGGACTCCTAGTGGAGATGGTATTCACAGCTGTCCTCGGGCTCCCATCAGCATTCGAACCTCTTCTCACCTCACTAGCATTTACCCCCTGTTGTGTCACTCAAGAATTCACCCCACTTGCCTCACTTCATCCAACATTCACCCCCTTTTGCACTAACCTCGAGCATTCTCCTCTTCCTCATCTTCCCCAAACATTTACCTCCTCCATTAATCCCTCTTCACCCCCCCCCCCTTTTATCCCCATCTGGTATTACCAACATTTACGTCCTTCCTCTTCCCTGCTCACTGATTCCTGCTTCAGGGCATCCCCTTCTTCATATGAACATAAGAAGTTGCCATACTGGATCAGACCGAGGGTCCATCAAGCCCAACATCCCTGTTTCCAACAGAGGCCAATCCAGGCTACAAGTTCCCAAAAACTAAGTCTATCCCATGCTACTGATGCAATTAATAGCAGTGGCTATTCCCTAAATCAACTTGATTAATAGCAGCTAATGGCCTTCTCCTCCAAGAACTTATTCAAACCTTTTTTTAAACCCAGCTACACTAACTGCACTAACCACAACCTCTGGCAACAAATTCCAGAGTTTAATTGTGGGTGGAATGAAAAAGAACTTTCTCCGATTAGTTTTAAATGTGCTACATGCTAACTTTATGGAGTGTCCCCTAGTCCTCGCTGAGTCCTCACTTCTGGGATCACAGATATCTGCCCTTCCTGACTCATCGCATGCTAACTGTTGACAGGATGCAGGAGGGGAGTAAGGGATGAGGCAAGCGCAAACAGCACAAAAAAATCCCTTCTCCAGCCCCTGCAAGGCGCCTGAAAGGGATGGACCTCAGCAATAAGTAGAACAGATGAAGGGGGTATAGAAGGACTGGCTAATGGAATAGAGCTCCCGCTCCATATGCCCCCTTCCTAGCCATTGTTTTGGGTTGACCTGGGGGTGACCCTAGCCTAGAGGCCAGCGGGTGTTCTTCCCCAGTGGCGGCCGGGTACGCTGCTGGTATCTGGGGGACGGCGGCACGCGCCTTCCCCCGGGCTCTGGCCTCCACCCATCGCGTGCCCCCGCCCAAGCTCTCGTGCGGCCGCGGCGCGTGCCACCCCCCGCTTCTTCCCGCGGCGGCACGTGCCTGCCTCTCAGTGCGAGCTCAGCCACCTGCGGTGCTGCTGCTGCTGCTTCCACTGCTCCTCCGTCTCCCCGCCCTCCTCATGGGCCCCCGGCGCCTCTCGCTGCTCCTCGGCCTCCTGCTGGGGTCCCTGCCCGTGCTGGCAGCCGTGCTCCGGCGGCACCACATCGCAGCCGTGCCGTTGGACTGGAGTTACGGGAGCCCGGAGGCGCAGAGGTAAGACTACATCGGGGTGGGGACTTTAAGGGGTTTGCACGAGCTTTGGAGCAAAGCCATCCCGTGCATGGATTTATTCCGGTTTCTCGTTAGGTAAACGGACAGCATAGAACTAGAAAAGAGATGAAGTGCAGTAGGCAGGGGTGCGAGGATTTTTTTTTTTTTTTTTTGCCAGGGAAAGGCAGCAATGCAGCCTCCCCATGAGCTTGCAGCCCCACTGGTTCGAATCTAGCTGGGACCCTAGTTAGACATTTATTCGATTATTTTAAACCGAGGGTCTCTCACCAGCTCCTCTCCCTCAGTCAGCCTTCATTTCGTAAAGGGAAGCCTCTCGGAAGCGAGTCACCTCCGATCTCTGCCCGGGGAAGTGGGGTACGGGGGACAGTGGAGGCTGGAGCGTGTGTGCGGTGTAATGCAGAGAGGGCACTTTTTCAGTGACTGCTATAAAAACCATGCATGGATCACAATGGGGGGTTGCTTGGTTGTGGTGTTTCTGTAGATTGCATTTGCAGACGTTTTCTCAGAATGACAGGCGAAATTGGCGCCAGCAGCTCGAATGTGACACTTCCTTGGAGGAGGCTTCCCGGTTTTTGACCTGCATGCATATTTCTCCAAATAAAGGTTTTACGTTCTGTGCAAGGTCAAACTGACCTATCCGATTGTTTATTTTTTTTCTTCTTTTGCATAATGGTAATCTGGTCAGCTATGTTCCTGGTAATAAATCGAGTTACATTAAAATAATATATATAGTCCTTGAACAGGGAAGATATTTATTACAATGATTCACCATTTTGATAAGAAAATATTTTTTTCACACTTTTTCCTGCAAAATCAATGATAATTTAGTTATTTTCATAATAAGGTACTGTGAATCTATTTGTAAAATTGGTAAAAGGAGAAAACGGAATAAAATGTCACAGATGTGATGGCTTTCTTGTGGCAGCTCCAGCTTTTCACTAAAATACTTGTTTTTGAAGGATCTATTAAACTCATCTGGAAAGAGACATGGTGGGGAGAATGACACATTAAAAAGATTAAACTCTCTGCACCGTTAAGAAATCGATCCGAAAGCAGGGACTGACCTATGCCCAGCAGCCAAGAGGTGCTAAATGCGAAATATTCTTGCAGTCCTCTATTGAAAAGTTATTGACGAAATCGTCAGTTGCAATTTGCAAAGAAAACATGAAGGCAGGGATTTAAAACCTGGAAAACCTATGCACTATTTATCCTGGAGAGAATTCGAGGTTTATACATCGTTGTTTTGATTTTATTCCCTGGTCTGTAAAGATGATTGTTTTTGTTGTTTTTTGTTTTTTTTTTTTCGTTCTGTGTGGCTTTTCTTTTTGTCAGTTGCCGTTTTTAAAGCTTCTTCGTGGAATTTCTTTTCGTTCGTTCCCTCCATTTAACAAATAGCTTAATGTTATTATTTAAAAAAGACTCCTACAGTCCTGGCCGGGGCAGAGGGCATAGGAATCTGTGTTTACAGAGTTAAAAATCAAACTTAACCAAATATACAGAGTGTATGTGGTGGGGGAGGAGAAGCAGGGAGGGAGAGGAGAGCTCCACGTTTGCTAACAGGGAGTCAGGCAGGAGCATATTATTTATTATTTATTTATAGGGGAAAAAATGAGGATTTGTGTTTTCCCACTAAAGAAATATAGTCTGCCACTGCTTGACTAGTTTGCTCTTCATGATTTAGCATCTGTATCTGATTGTAATTATTTTTTCCCCAGTGTATTTTTTATATGACAAGAAGAGATGGTACAGAAGCTATTCAAATTAAAATCTACTTCAGAAGAAAGACATATTTGCTAATAAAAGATACTTCTGATTTTTGCAGATGGAACACAAACTGAGAATGACAACTCAAAAGGAATATTATTTTCCAGTACACATTATTGTTAGTACATAACAGCAAACAATAAAGTCATTACCAGATCTGTTTTGTTTACAGTTATAACATTTTAAGAAAGTTTTGTTTAGTTTACTTTGTCTTGATATACTGCCTTTCCAATAATCATCAAAGCGGTTTAGTCATAAAAGCAAATTGAAGATACATAAAAATCTTATCACACAAGAAATTAAATAGTATAAACACAATATAATCCTAACTTAATGCATAACCTACTAAGAAAATGAAAAAAAATTAACTTAACATAATCCTTCTTTTGTGAGATGGGGTGACCAGAACTGCATCCAGTACTCCATACTCACCAGATCTCACAGAATTTGTGTCCAAAAATCTGTCTGCCTGGAATCATTTTATCCATTGAAACAGCGTCCCATATTTTGGCATGCCAGTCATTCCAGAAAGCTCCAAAGGGAGTTCTTCATGGGGGCAGCTACTAGCAAGTATGTAGCTAATTTATCTTTCACAGAATGCAGTATCTTTCTCTAATTGGTAGACCTAACACAGTTACTTCGGGAATTAAGGTAAATCCTTGAGTTATGGAATAGTGAACCTCAATCCTGAATTCTCTCCTCGATTTTTGTAGAACTGGGCAGGATCCAGCAGGAGTGCATATTGCATAAAGCTTCCTTTCAGGCCAGTTTCTCCAACTTAATTTAATTCATTTTAACAATCCATGCTGGTGCCAAGTATCCCACTGCATTATTTATTTATTTTATTTAGGCGTTTTATATACCATCGTTCCAAAAGTAGATCACAACGGTTTACAAGATCCGCATACATATTCATGGTCAACGATCACCTACTGTGTGTTAGCATTCACCTTCTAGTTCGACACCGCATTGTATCCATGTTCTCGTTCATAATGATAAGTATTTTAGAAAATTACAATAGCTACTGTATATTCTAGTTCTTAGTTGTGCATTTTCTATTTTAGTTCATATCTGTGCATTTTCATGGTTGACCAAATAGGTTTATGGGTTCTAATCCTACTAACAATGTACATCATATCATTCATTACTTATTGCTTGCTCTATTAGCATCAATTTACATCACCTCATTCATTGCTTATGGCTCACTCCGTTAACATTATCTCTGGAACTGATGTAGTTGATATCAGATTATTGGACTTTTACATTAAATTGTATGCTTTTCTGAAGAGCCATGTTTTCAATAAACAATCGAAATTCTTTCTGTCTGTTATTTGACACATTGACTCTGAAAGGGAGTTTCACAACTTGGGGCCTGCTATGGAAAACATTTGGTCTCTTGTTTGCTTTAAGTGTGTTTTCCGAGCTGAAGGTACCATAAGCAGTGCTCTGTTTTGTGATCTTAGGTCTCTCTGTGGTGTGTAGTTTTGAATTGTCACTCCTTATAAACTTTGGCTAATGTTGTTGATGATATTGAATATTACAGCTAAAACTTTCTAGTGAATTCTGGATTGTATAGGAAGCCGGTGCAGGGCAATCAGCGAGGGGGTGATGTGTTCAAATTTCCTTGTTCCTAGTAAGAGTCTTGCGGATGCATTTTCAAGTAACTGTAGTGGTTTTAGTAGATTCAATGGTAGGCCTAGTAGAAGAGAGTTGCAGTAGTCTGAGTTTGAAAATATAACTGTTTGTAAGACAGTACAGAAGTCTTCAGTTGTTAACAAGGGTTTAGGTCAATGTAATATTCTTAGCTTGGAGTACCCTGTTTTGATTAATTTGCTTATATGCTTTTTCATAGTGAAGTTCTCGTCGATCTGTATTCCCAGGTCACGTACTTGATCTGAGGGAGTAATACTAGTGATTCCTAGGACTAGGATTGGTAGTTTGATTAATGAGCTGTCTTTCCTTAACCAAACTATTTCAGTTTTTTGGGGGATTTAGAGTTAGTTTCAGTTGAGCAATTTTTTTGTTGTATGACTTTCATGTATGTTGATAGAGACGATGCAGTTTTTTTTTAATGTTTTGTTATCTGCACATAGGAAGAAGCTGAGTCCTAGATTTGCTAGTAATTGCGCATATAGGTAGCAGATATATGTTGAATAGTGTGGCTGAAAGTGCTGAACCTTGGGGATGCCTGTATTAGTAGGGAAGGTGTCTGAAATTTGATTGCCCAGTGTTACTTTGAATGTCCTATCTTTTAGGAAGGATGAGAACCATTAGTTAACATTTCCATCTATTCCAATTTTTCTTAGCTGGTGGTATAGAATGCCGCATTACAGCTTCCTAGGTGTTTTCTAACATCACTGCTGAAGTTATCTGATTGTCTTGCTCTTTTCCAAAGGACCATATCCCAGTGCAAGTTTAAATCCCTGGCTTGTCGATTAATGGTCCTCAAGGAATTGGCATATTCAAGAAATCCTTCTCTTACTGGACTTTTTAAGCAAAAGGATATCGTCAAATGTCTGTGTGTTCTAATCATGTTTATTCATCTCTATTTACTAATAAAATGAGACACTTGAAAGTATACATGAAGATCTTTACCATTTAAACAACCATATTTGCATTCTATAGCAAAAAAAAAATCCCCATTGCCTTTTATGTGAAACTGTTAGACAATTCAGATTCTGATAACTTTATTGGCATGACAGTTTTACATGTCTTGCCAAAGTAAATTGATTACAATTAAAAAGGAATCAAATGTACAAAATAATAATTATCTACAAAAAAAACCCCACAGAAGCAAAAACCCTTCAAAAACACAAAAAAACCCAAAGGCAAAACCATATAGAATTATTAAAATTCAAAATAATGATAACAGTAAAATAAAATTACAGGGTATGGAAAGGACAATAAGGATAATTCCCAGGTTTTGGTGCTGGACCGCATTGTCCCTCCCAGTTTAGATTACATTTCAGACTGTGAAAGGATCCAACATATTTTGCTACAGTACATGCTGTTTCTTCTGTTTCCTCCAGGATTATACAGATTTTTCTTCATTCTTTTGTGGGCATTCATTGATTTTCTGTCAGCGTTGGGCAGTGTGCATCTCTGATATCTTTGTATTTTGCACAGCACAGGAGGAAATGCATTTCTGTTTCTATTTCTCAAGTATTGCATTGTCTAGTCTGACTTTTTGTCTGCATATTTATATTTTTGTTTGCATATTTCTAGTCTATAGTCACTTATTCTGTATTTGGTGAGCATCTGTCTGTAGTTTGCATGTGTGACTAAGATATTTTGCTAATCTGCATTTTTTGTGTAGCAATCCAACTTACATAAAAACATAAGAACATGCCATACTGGGGCAGACCAAGGGTCCATCAAGCCCAGCATCCTGTTTCCAACAGTGGCCAATCCAAGTCACAAGTATCTGGCAAGTACCCAAACATTAAATAGATCCCAAGCTACTATTCCTTATTGATTAATAGCAGTTTATGGACTTTTCATCTAGGAACTTATCCAAACCCAGTTACACTAACTGCTGTAACCACGGCCTCTGGCAATGAATTCCAGAGCTTAATTATGTGCTGAGTGAAAAAGAATTTTCTGCAATGTTTTAAATGAGCTACTTGCTAACTTCATGGAGTGCCCCCCTAGTCCTTTTATTGTCTGAGAGAGTAAATAACTGATTTACATTTACCTGTTCAAGTCCTTCCATGATTTGATAGACCTCTATCATATTCCCCCCTTCAGCCGTCTCTTCGCCAAGCTGAACAGCCCTAACCTCTTTAGCCTTTCCTCATAGGGCAGCTGTTCTATCCCCTTTATCATTTTTGTCACCCTTCTCTGTACCTTCTCCAGTACAACTATATCTTTTTTTGAGATGCAGCAACCAGAATTGCACACAGTATTCAAGGTGCGGTCTCACCATGGAGTGAAACAGAAACATTATAACAATTTACTTTTTATTCACCGTTTCCTATGGAACCTAACATCGTGTAACTACAGCAAGGGTTATTTTTCCCTATATGCATCACTTTGCACTTGTCCATGTTAAATTTCATCTGTCATTTGGACGCCCAATTTTCCACTTTGCAAGGTACTCCTATTCTAGGATTTATTCAACTTCTTATTTAGGAAAAATGTAAATTTATGTTGGAGATTTTTGTACCTTTTTTTTGAAAACCAAAACTTTTTTCATTTCCAGGTTTACTTCTAGGTTCTATGTTAGAAGCTGTTCAGACTGTTAGAATCACACCCCTCACCAGCACTTTTCTGGATGTATGGATGTGGGTTCTCCACAATCCCTCCCCCCCTCCTGAAAAGCAAGTTAGAGATGTGCTTCAGGTTTAAATTTTATGTCTGGCTTCATTTCGGGGCCCCCTGCAGGAATTTCATTTTTCCCACGGTTCGGGGGGGGGTTTCTTTGGGGGCCCCGATTTTCAGGTTAGTGCTCGCTAACTCCCGATAGTGCACACTAACATGGCAGAGTTAGTGTGCACTATCAAGGGAGTTAGTGCGCACTAACCCGAAAATGTATTTTTTCCAAAAAAAATACACCCTGCACCTCATCCCCAGATACCCACACTAAATGCAGCCCTATGCCTAAATAATCCCAAACACCAGTCTCCACCACCCATACCTTCCCAGTCACACACACAAAGCCATTCCCTCCCTGACACAATACCACCCAACCACACACATACCCTACCTCACATACTTTAACAACATCCCACACCCAAAGTATTTCCAAAGCCCAAAGCATGCTCTACTTGTCTCTCATACAAAGTATTATGCTCAGCAGTCCACAGACTACTTCCGCAGACCGTCACTCTCACCTCTTTGCCGGCCAGGCGGGTGTGCCGTGTTCTGGTGCAGGGGGCAGCTCCCTGTGCGCCGTGGTGGAGGCACAGCTGGCTCTGAGCCCAACACGAGTGTCCCGACGGTAGGGGAGGCCCCACTCCAGGGCACTCTGGTCTACAGGGCACTCTGGTCTACTGGGTGCTGCCAGACACTAACAGTCGTTCTCCGGTTCTGCTCCCTAGGCCTCCCATAGATGCGTGCGCACCTGTCTGAGCTCCCTTAAAGGGCCAGTGGCCTGAGGGGAACAAGGGTTAGTATTGGTGAAGCTCCTGTTGGGCCTCTGCTCCCGCCAGCTCCACTTGGCCTAATGGTTCACTTCCGCAACAGATTGCCGAGGCCATGGACCTGGTGGACCTGCCGTGTGAAGCCCAGAAAATGCAGGACCTCCAGTCAGCCTTAGAACTCATTGTTGCAGACATAAATCACATTTCTGCATGCCTGGACTCCTTGACCCTACCTACTGCTCCACCACCGCCCACTGCAGTTCCAGCACTAGTTCCAGACACCTGTCGGTCAACAGTTCCATTGCCTGCTCTGCCCCATTATGCAGGAGACTCTAAGCAGTGCCAGGGATTTCTTAATCAATGCCATATGAATTTTTCCCTCCATTTGGCACTTTCCCCAGAAGATGCGGTTAAGACTACATTCATTCTCTCCCTTCTCAACAGTAAGGCTCTGGCCTGGGCTTCCCCCATGTGGGAGTGCTCTGATCCCCTTCTGATGAACCTCCAACAATTCATCTAGGCCTTCAAGCAAGCTTTTGATGAGTCTGGCCGGCTGCCCACAATGAGCTCGGACATCCTGCACCTGCACCAAGGAAATCAATCGTCAATGGATTACGCCATTGAGCTTTGAACCCTGGCCACAGAACTAAACTGGCAGGGAGACAGTCTCCGCTCAATATTCTTGGAGGGTTTAGCTCTCAAGATTAAAGATGAGCTCGCGGTGTGAGAACTTACCACCTCTCTCTAAGGTCTCATCGATCTCGTGAGGAAAATTGACAGACAGCTCCAGTAGTGAGCTTGAGAGACCCACTCAGCTCCAAAGAGTCTCTCTAGGATATCGCTTTCTTCTACATTTAACCCCATCATGCCATCAGGGGGTTTGACAGAGGAGCCCATGCAATTGGATTGTGCCCATCTCATGAATGAAGAGAGAACTCAATGCCATCAACTAGGCCTCAGGGACAGGAGGTGGGGTATCTTTCAGGGTTGTTATAAAGGGATGGTAATTTGAAAAGTTATGTTATTTTAATATTTGTACATGTTATTGTCTGTATAATTTTACTTTGTCAATTAAACATGTACATCATTTTGGAAATTTTTATTATAAAATTTGGAAAGCGAGTAATACATTTTATAAATAAATACATTTCTGGTCATTTATTGGCTCAGTGCCCAGAGAGAAGGGGAACCATTCTACACCATGAGGCACTGGAGCGAGTGACTCTCGGCTTGGCTGCTCCATCGCCCCCAGTTCCTGTTGCCTTCTCTCTAAAACAACCCTCCGTATACTTCACCACACAGCCTTGGTAGATTCCGGCGCTGGGGGGAATTTTATGCAACAGGAACTTGTTGACTGGTACCGAATTCCCACGATTCCCTTGACACCACCTTTGGCGCTTTTCTCTGTCCATGGAGATCTCTTTCCCAGATTAGAGACTCATATCATTCTACCGTTCTTGCTAAAAGTAGGACCTGCACACACAGAATTCATCACCTTCCATGTTCTTCCAAAAGCCGAAATCCAGTCATCCTGTGTCTGCCGTGGCTGTGGAAATACCAATCACAATTTGACTGGTCATGATGGAACTCACCCATTCGGGGACCAGGGTGCATGGGATCTTGTCTGAGTGCTGAGGAGCTCCCCAGCTCGCTCATTGTGGCTGCCACCCTTCCGAACCCTCTCATCCCTAGCAGGGAATCTTGAGAGACTCAAAACGCCCTTGGTCCCTCCAGGAGAATACTCTTAAGATAGTTTTCACCCACCTGAAGGACCAGTTGGCTCAAGAGAGATCGGAACACGAAAAACTAGAAAAGGAACACAACTGGGCTATGAAAAGATTTGCGTCACTAGTTACAGAGAAAAATGAAGAAATACAAACCCTGCATGCCTTTCTGCAATAGGAGAGGGAAAGGAGACCTTCTCTTCTGTTTGATCCTGCCTGTCCAGGCACCGAGAATGCAAATGTTATCCTCACCCCAATAGAGGGGCCTGTACTCTGTCAAAGTAACCCAAAGGTGACCAACCTTTGCTTGCGACAGAGGTTCAGTCCCTGGAATTGCATGAACTAGAGGACAGTACCAATCGTTTGGTTGTTGAATCTACTGCTCGAACCAAAAGACCCGTAGGGAGCCCGAAGGACTCTTTGTAGTCGGTATCCCAGCAAACTCAAGGTCTCTGGAAGGGGGCTTAAGTGGGGGTACTGTTATACTCTGTAGTCTGCAGATGACTTCCATGGACTACTGCTCTCACCTCTTTGTTGGCCAGGTGGGTGTGCCACGTTCCGATGTGTGTAGTGGGTGGATTCCTCTGCGCTGCGCCGCCACCTGCAGCAGAGGAGCTGCTGGCTCCGGGCCAGACGTGATGTGTTCCAATGGTGGGGGATGCCCCTGCTCCAGGCTGTCTCTCCAACTTCACCAGTCGCCCTCCAGTGCTGCTCCCCGGGCCTCCCATAGGTGTGCACGCACCGGACTGAGCTCCCTTAAAGGGCCAGTGGTGTGGAGTCCAGCTGAGGTGCCTCCTGATGACATCACGACTCTTATGGGATAAATGGCCTTCCTGGGCGCTCCTCCAGTGCCTCGGCAATAGGTTGATTCCTCCTGGAGAAGTGTGTTCCTGATTCCCAATCCTGCTTCCAGGTTCCGGTGTGGTGTTCCTTAGTCCATGTTGTGTGTCCTTGCTTCTGCAGTCTGATTTGTCTCTGGATCTTCTTCATCTCTGGTCAGTTTTCCTCTTGTCTGTTTTCAGCGTCTCCTTGTGTCCCTGTGGTCCCTCATCTTCCTCTTCTTCATCATTGATCTTTTGGCTTGACCTTGGACTGGACCCAATGCTGCTTGACCTCTGCCTGCCTCTGACCACCGCCTGTACCTCATCTTCAACTGAACTCTGCCTGCCTTCTACCCCAGCCTCTTGCAGACTCTGCTGCCTGTCACCTGTCCTGATTGTGGCCTGGCCCGACCGTACTTCCCGCTGTGCTGGCCTGCCTCATCAACCAAGCTTTTGTTCTTCAACTCCACAGAGGCCCACGCCTAAGTCCAGCCGGCCCCGGCACCCAAGGGTTCAACCTGAGGGAAATGAGGGCTGGTATTGGTGAATCTCCTGTTGGGCCTCTGTGCCCGCCAGCTCTGCCTCAGCCTGGGTCCACTTCCGCAACACAAAGTAAAGGGTATTTTTTCCCCCCCATAAAAAGCAATGGCAATCTGATGTTTCTGGTTTTCAGACCTGATCAAGATATTCACATTTTTTTCCTGCATGCCAAATTTGGTGAATTTGTGTTCCTTTTTCAGATTTATCATGCCTACAGGCAGACAGATGGACAGTCGGACCTTGATCCTTTTAACATAATTCTTTCCAACATTTTCTGTGGTGGAAAGCATACACAGGGATCCTTCTGTCTCATACTTTAGGGGGCTTGGACTGCTATTGTATCTTGATCACGTAAGAGGTTAATCTCCTGGGGAAGGATGGGAAGGGGGAAGGAGACATTTGGTGATTATATTCATTGCCATGTTTGAACTTTAGAAGACTCCACCTGAATGCTCTTCACAATTTTGTGAGATCTGTGTACACTCGGTTTTGCTGTGGGAGCACTTTGTCGATAAATTCTTCATAAATAAAAGTCAGACCATTCAGGATCATTCCCCTGATCATTGGATATGGAAGATAAAACCAGAGATGCCACTCAGTTTCTATATTTAGTCCATGTGGAGCTTAAAGCTGCAGTAACCTCAGATCGCGGACGCTGCCGCTGTGTTAGATCGGGAGGGACAAGCCCTAGTAAAGGTGAGAACCTGTGAGCAGATGAAGGAGGAGGAGAGTTCATTCGCCAGACGGAAGACCTCATGTAAGAGGACCAAGCGACTCCTGAGAGACGAGGAAGACCGGAGCACCCCTAAAACTGATAGGGGGTCATTTTCAAAGGAGTTACGCATGTAAATGTGACATACTATCGTAGCAATTTTCAAAAGCTATTTACTCGAGTAAAGTGCACTTACTTGAGTAAATCCTATGGACAATTCAATGGCATATATTGTAGCAATTTTGAAAAGCCCACTTACTTGAGTAAAGTGTATTTACTCGTGCAAAAACCAGTTTTGCTCGAGTAAATGCTTTTTAAAATCCGCCCCATAGTGAGCATCTTGCCTGAAAGGTCAACACCCTCTCCTCCACCCCCAACTCCCTATTCTCAGATCTTTCAAATCTTTTTTTTATTTTATTCTCTGTCTTGGGTTTTTTGGGTTTTTTTTTTAATTGCTAGGATTATTATGGCAGGTAATCAAATCTTGCACAGCTTTAAGTAATTCTTTTAAATCGGCGCTTTTGCTTGCACTGGCTCCGATGGATTGGAGTCCCTCCACCTCTGAATCTCCAGTTCCGGTGTTCTACCGCTGCCACACCTCACACGAGGTCCAACTGCTCACTTCTCCGCATCTAAAATATGTTTTCAGCTTGGATGCTAGTTTTTTTCTTCGAGGTTTTATTTTACATTTCTTTGGAGGCTTCAGTGAGGAGAGAGAGCGATGTCTGTCTGTACTGAGACTCGATCCTCAGGCTTAAAGATGATGCCCAGCCGCCCTCCTTTTTTTCTCGAGAGGCATCGGAGGGCTCACTCCAGATTTCAGTAGTCAGAGCAGTTGCTGGATGTCACCTCACGCCCCGTGAACCGGACCTGCCCTCGCACGCCTGGGGCTTCACCCGGCCACCGCCACCAAGACGGAGGACCTGCCCTGCCTCACGTCAACACAAGAGACGATTAATGCTATCCAGGTTTGGAATAATGCTGACTAGAATATAGAGCATCGCCCAAGCTAAACAGAAATATATCATTGCAAGGAGCTACAGTGAAGGACTGACACTGTTCGAACGGTGGCAGGGATTAAGGGAAGTGCTTTCCTAAAAATCCCTGTTTTAACGGGGAGGAAAATGGAGCTACAGAAGAGAGATGAGGATGGGGATAAGATGTAGCAGCTCTTGTAAATTAAAAGCTTTCCCTAGGATAATTAGCATGTACAGCATATAGGTAATGTTCATGCCAATAAAAGGTATACATGTCATAATGATATTCATTGTGTGATAACACCAGCACTGCCCAAGATAAATCAAATGTACTAGAGGTATATGCACAAGCAGCACCCTTAGGACAATGGCTCTCAATGTACTGGCGTTGGAGAACTGTTCAGGAACCACAAGCACCCTGACAGGGCCAGTTATTTATTATTATTTTTATTTATTTCAGTTTATAGTTTGCTCAAGCAGGTAATGACCTGAGCAATGCATAAAATACAACTGACAGGTAAAAAACAGTTACTAATGTTAACATAACCCATAACAATAAACATTCTATTTCTGGAGCACTGCCACCCTCAACAGTTCCATCAGAGGTTGGAGAGCGGCTCAGGGAGCACAGTCACACTGTGACAGGGCCTGTAGAGGTTTGGAGAGCTGCTTACGGAGTATAGTCACTCCTCACCACTCCTTGGGCAAGTCACTTTAATCTCCTGTTGCCTCAGATTTTAAGTACTTTGGGTCTTGTTGCACGTGAATTGTTGTAATCCACCTTGAGTTGTCTCAGAAAAAAAAGAGGGCTAGAAATAGAAATTATTACTACTATTGGAGAGCTGCTCCAGTGGGAGCACTGAGAGGAGAGGATCACCATGCTGGTGGCTGAAAGGAATCAGTAAGTTTTTGCTTGGGACATTGTCTTTTTTAAAAGTATTGGGGCAAAGTTAACTATTTGGGAATATTATTTAGTGTGTTTGTCCTTTTAATAGTCAGTAAGGCAGCAAATAAACAAGTTAGACTTTGTATTTTTAAATAGTCAGTCAGTAAGGCAGCTAGTAAGCAGAACTGAGTGTTTGTATTAAAAAAAAAAAAAAGTAGCCAGAAGCTAGAAATAAGCTAGGAACAGTGTATACCTAAATAAAAAGGTTGAAAAGTTTAGCTCAGTTAATCACCTTGGAAAGGTGTTGAGGTAGTGTGCTTTGATTTGATTAGGTACCAACATTTGTTAATCAAGAGAGCAGTGAGTCACTCTGGCTGACTAACTGAAGTTAGACTGAAATGCTACCTGTTCCACGCACAGGTCACCAGAGACAGGCAGAGCTCCGGAGTCTCAATGCGTGGATGAGACGATGGTGCAAGGAAGAGGGATTCAGTTTTGTTAGGAAGTGGGGAACCTTTTGGGGAAGGGGGAGTCTCTTCTGAAGGGATGGGCTCCACCTTAACCAGGGTGGAACCAGACTGCTGGTGCTAACCTTTAAAAAGGAGATAGAGCAGCTTTTAAACTAGAACAAAGGGGAAAGCCGAAAGTCGCTCAGCAGCACATGGTTTGGAGAGAGGTATCTTCAAAGGATACTAATGATGCATTAGAATTAGGGCATCCCGACAGTGAGGTTCCAATAATAAGAAAAGTAGTACAAGTGCCTGTAACTAAAAACTCACCTGAGCTAAAAAATTTTAACTTATCCCTATCAATTAAAAAGCAGATTGAAAATACAAACCAAAAACAAACTTTGAAATGTTTGTATGCTAGTGCCAGATGTCTAAGAAGTAAGATGGGAGAATTAGAATGTATAGCAGTGAATGATGACATAGACTTAATTGGCATCTCAGAGACATGGTGGAAGGAGGACAACCAATGGAACAGTGCTATACCGGGGTACAAATTATATCGCAATGACAGAGAGGAGCACCCGGGAGGCAGTGTGGCGCTTTATGTCCAGGATGGCATAGAGTCCAATAGGATAAACATCCTGCATGAGACTAAATGCACAATTGAATCTTTATGGGTAGAAATCCCATATATGTCGGGGAAGACTATTAGTGATAGGAGTATACTACCGTCCACCTGGTCAAGATGGTGAGACTGACAGTGAAATGCTAAGAGAAATTAGGGAAACTAACCAAATTGGTAGTGCGGTAATAATGGGAGACTTCAATTACCCCAATATTAACTGGGTAAATGTATCATCGGGACACGCTAGAGAGATAAAGTTCCTGGATGGAATAAATGATAGCTTTATGGAGCAATTGGTTCAGGAACCGACGAGAGAGGGAGCAATTTTAGATCTAATTCTCAGTGGCGCATAGGATTTGTGAGAGAGGTAACGGTGGTGGGGCCGCTTGGCAATAGTGATCATAATATGATCAAATTTGAATTAATGACTGGAAGGGGGGGGCAATAAGCAAATCCATGGCTCTCGTGTTAAACTTTCAAAAGGGAAACTTTGATAAAATGAGAAAAATGGTTAGAAAAAAACTGAAAGGAGCAGCTACAAAAGTAAAAAGTGTGCAAGAGGTGTGGTCATTGTTAAAAAAAATACCATCCTAGAAGCAAAGTCCAGTTGTATTCCACACATTAAGAAAGCTGGAAAGAAGGCAAAACGATTACTGGCATGGTTAAAAGGAGAGGTGAAAGAAGTTATTTTAGCCAAAAGATCTTCATTCAAAAATTGGAAGAAGGCTCCAACAGAAGAAAATAGGATAATGCATAAACGTTGGCAAGTTAAATGTAAGACATTGATAAGACAGGCTAAGAGAGAATTTGAAAAAAAGTTGGCCGTAGAGGCAAAAACTCATAGTTTTTGCCTCTACGGCCAACGGCCTTCGGATATATTTATATATATTTATATATATTTATATATTTATATCCGAAGCAGAAAGCCTGTGAGGGAGTCAGTTGGACTGTTAGATGATCGAGGAGTTAAAGGGGCACTTAGAGAAGATGAGGCCATTGCGGAAAGATTAAATGATTTCTTTGCTTCAGTGTTTACTGAAGAGGATGTTGGGGAGGTACAAGTACTGGAGAAGGTTTTCATGGGTAGTGATTCAGATGGACTGAATCAAATCATGGTGAACCTAGAAGATGTGGTAGACCTGATTGTTAAACTGAAGAGTAGTAAATCACCTGGACCGGATGGTATACACCCCAGAGTCCTGAAGGAACTAAAAAATGAAATTTCAGAACTATTAGTAAAAATTTGTAACCTATCATTAAAATCATCCATTGTACCGGAAGACTGGAGGATAGCAAATGTAACCCCAATATTTAAAAAGGGCTCCAGGGGCGATCCGGGAAACTACAGACCGGTTAGCCTGACTTCAGGGCCAGGAAAAATAGTGGAAAGTGTTCTAAACATCAAAATCACAGAACATATAGAAAGACATGGTTTAATGGAACAAAGTCAGCATGGCTTTACCTAAGGCAAGTCTTGCCTCACAAATCTGCTTCAGTTTTTTGAAGGAGTTAATAAACATGTGGATAAAGGTGAACCGTTAGATGTAGTGTACTTGGATTTTCAGAAGGCGTTTGACAAAGTTCCTCATGAGAGGCTTCTAGGAAAAGTAAAAAGTCATGGGATAGGTGGCAATGTCCTTTCGTGGATTACAAACTGGCTAAAAGACAGGAAACAGAGAGTAGGATTAAATGGACAATTTTCTCAGTGGAAGGGAGTGAGCAGTGGAGTGCCTCAGGGATCTGTATTGGGACCCTTACTTTTCAATATATTTATAAATGATCTGGAAAGAAATACGACGAGTGAGATAATCAAATTTGCAGATGATACAAAATTGTTCAGAGTAGTTAAATCACTAACAGAGTGGGATAAATTGCAGGAAGACCTTGTGAGACTGGAAAATTGGGTATCAAAATGGCAGATGAAATTTAATGTGGATAAGTGCAAGGTGATGCATATAGGGAAAAATAACCCATGCTATAATTACACAATGTTAGGTTCCATATTAGGTGCTACAACCCAAGAGTTCTAGGCGTCATAGTGGATAACACATTGAAATCGTCGGTTCAGTGTGCTGCAGCAGTCAAAAAAGCAAACAGAATGTTGGGAATTATTAGAAAGGGAATGGTGAATAAAACGGAAAATGTCATAATGCCTCTGTATCGCTCCATGGGGAGACCGCACCTTGAATACTGTGTACAATTCTGGTCGCCGAATCTCAAAAAAGATATAATTGCGATGGAGAAGGTACAGAGAAGGGCTACCAAAATGATAAGGGGACTGGAACAGCTCCCCTATGAGGAAAGACTAAAGAGGTTAGGACTTTTTAGCTTGGAGAAGAGACAGCTGAGGGGGGATATGATAGAGGTGTTTAAAATCATGAGAGGTCTAGAATGGGTAGATGTGAATCAGTTATTTACTCTTTCAGATAATAGAAAGACTAGGGGGCACTCCATGAAGTTAGCATGTGGCACATTTAAAACTAATCTGAGAAAGTTCTTTTTCACTCAACGCACAATTAAACTCTGGAATTTGTTGCCAGAGGATGTGGTTAGTGCAGTTAGTATAGCTGTGTTTAAAAAAGGATTGGATAAGTTCTTGGAGGAGAAGTCCATTACCTGCTATTAATTGAGTTGACTTAGAAAATAGCCACTGTTATTACTAGCAATGGTAACATGGAATAGACTTAGTTTTTGGGTACTTGCCAGGTTCTTATGGCCTGGATTGGCCACTGTTGGAAACAGGATGCTGGGCTTGATGGACCCTTGGTCTGACCCAGTATGGCATGTTCTTATGCTTGGGGAGTTCAGTCATGCAGATAGAATTCTATCCAGGGGTTGGAGAGCTGCTCAGTGAGCCTGACAGGGCCTGTCAGGGGCTGGGGAGCTGCTCAGTGAGCCTGACTGGGCCTGTGAGGGGTTGGATATCCCACAGATAGCGTAGTCATCCTCACCGGGCCTGTCAGCGGTTGGAGAGCTGCTCAGGGAGCACAGTGAGCGTGAGGAGTTGGATATACACACAGAGGGCCAGATTTTCTAACCTACGCGTGGGCGTAGATTTGTGCATGCAACTCGGCGCGCACAAATCTACGCCTGATTTTATAAAATGCCCGAGCAGCCGCGTGCATGTTATAAAATCCGGGGTCAGCATGCACAATTGTGCGCCTTGCGTGCACCGAGCTTTAGGGGAGCCCCGATGGCTTTCCCCATTCCCTCCGAGGCCACTCTGAAATCGAAGCGGCCTCGAAGGGAACTTTCCTTTCGCATCACCGCACCTTCCCCTATCTAAACCGCCCCTCAGCCCTATCTAAATCCCCCCCTACCTTTATTATTTATATTGCGCCTGCCGACCTAGCAGGCCTTCGGAGGCCTCTGGCCATGCCCCTGCTCCGGACTGCCTATGCCCCGCCCCTTTTTTCAAGCCCCAGGACATACGCGCGTCCTGGGGCTTGCGCTCATTGCTGAGCCTATGCAAAATAAGCTCGGCGCACGCAGGAGCGGGTTTTCAGGGTTACGCGCATAATATACGCGCATAACCCTTTGAAAATCCGCCTCAGAGAGCATAGTCACCCTCACTGGGACTGTCGGGTTGGAGAGCTGCTCAGGGAGTACAGTGAGCATGAGGGGTTGGATATCCCCACAGAGAGCATAGTCACCCTCACCGGGCCTGTCAGGGATTAGAGAGCTGCTCAAGGAGCACCTTCCTATGAGGGATTGGAGTCTTCCATAAGGAATAAAATCCTACTCTGGATTGGTATCTGGTTAGAAAACAGGAAATAGATAGTAGGGACTAAATGGCCAATTTTCCCAGTGGATAAGAAGTAAGTTGTGGAGTGTCCCAGGGATTTGTACTGAGAGCAGTATTGTTTAACTTATTCATTAATGACCTAGAAAAGGGAGCAGTGAGTGAGGTGATCAAATTTGCAGATGACTCAAAATCATTTAAAGTAGTTAAAGCATAAGCTGATTCAGAGGAATTGCTGGAGGATCTTGCGTGGCTGGAAGGCTGGGCACTTAAATGATAGATGAAATCAAATGTGAATAAGTACAAGATGATGCATATAGGGAAAATAATCCTAATCAAGGAGCATAGAGTTAGCTGGCAAATATCCTACATAAGTTACAGCAATTATCCATGCACACAATTAAACTTGCTCTCTGGTGCATGTAATTTTGAGTTATAAATCCCATCTCTGCCCGAGCTCCACCCACTGGAACCTCTCCCCTGTGAGCACAGAAGTGCAGACAGTGTGCATGTGCATAATTTTACACGCTTATCTGTTGCACAGTTTTTCTAAAGCGCCATTTCTGCGGGGAAGGCATTGCTTTATCTATAGAAGCCCCTTTCAAAAATTACCCTCCCATGTGCACAGTGCTGGGGTTTCAAATGAGGAGTTTACCACCCAAGAACCACTATGGGCAAGGTACTGAAATCCTCAGCTCGGTGTGCACAACAGCAGCCCTGCTTCGGGAGGAGGGGAGGGGGGGCTGGCAGTCCCGACTTCCTGGTATCTGTCATTTCAAATGACATTTGAAATGACAGATACCAGCGTGGCCGTGAAGCCTTAGGCCCGCGCACCCAGGATACTGTATAGGCGCTCTATCCAGTAAAATGGGTTGCGCGGGTCTAAGGCATTACGGACGCGGTTTACATTTACATAAAATTAGTGTTCAGGATCGAGCGGTAGGTGAGCTGCACTGTGCGTGCGGTAACCGCGGGTGCCGTAGGCACTAACGCAGCTCTTCCTACTGCTCGGTACTGGATAGACCCGTCTGTTAGCAATTTCTGAGACCTTTTGTATTGGAAGCGGATGACGTCAGTTCAGGGGGACGCCCCTGAGGCTCGCGCCCTTGCTGGTACATCATTCGGCGCGCGCGCACGCCGTATGTCATTTTGTTAGATTTTTGTTAGATGTCATTTTGTTAGATTTTTACTTTTTTATTAAAGATTTGTCTGCGAGCCAGATGCAGCCATCAAAAGAGCCATATCTGGCTCCCGAGCCATAGGTTCCTGACCCCTGATCTATATGCTCTGTGATTTTGATCTTTAGAATATTTTCCACAATTTTTCCTGGCACTGAAGTCAGGCTCACTGGTCTATAGTTTCCCGGATCACCCCTGGAACCCTTTTTAAATATACATTGGCGACCTTCCAGTCTTCAGGTACAATGGATGATTTTAATGGTAGGTTACAAATTACTTGTAATTTCATTTTTCATTTCATTTATTTAAATTTATTGATCGCTTAAAACAACAGGATTGTGGCCTAGGCGATTTACAAAAGAACGTCCATAAAATAATATCAAGAACAAACAACAATAATATCACATACAAAAGCATTAGACTCTAATACATCATAGAACTGCCAGCATTAGAAGTTCAGACCTTACATTAGGAGCATTGGAGGAAGAAGTTTTTTAAGGAAAGCCTAAATTTCTTCAGATTTTCCTGCATTCGGACCTCAAAAGGTAAGGTGTTCTAAGTAGAGGGAGCGGCTACAGAGAAAGCAGTTTCCCATGTAGATGCGAGATGGGCATGACGGCCGGAAGGCACATACAGGAAACCACGTTGTGATGATCTTAATTGCCGAGTAGGATGGTAGATTCTGAGAAGGGCATTAATCCAGGGAGGAGAGTCTGGACTGAGTAATTTATACACAGTCATCGCAATTTTGTATCTAATGTGTTCTGAAATTGGTAGCCATTTTAAGTGAAGCAGAACAGGTGTAATATGTTCAAATCGTTTGGTACTAGAAACTAGTCTAGCAGCAGCGTTAAGTAGTAATTGTAACGGCTGCAAATTAGATTTAGATAGGCCTAACAAAAGACTATTACAATGGTCTAGATGTGGGAAGATAATAGCTCGCACTATGATAAGAAACAACAAGTGGAATAGACCTGATATCAGACGTAATTTTAAAAACCTAGATTTAACGATGGTGTTAATCTGGGGTTTAAATGAAAGCGTGGTGTCAAGAAGGACGCCAAGACTTTTGATAGGTTTGTTCAAAGCAAAAGATGAATTATCAAACCTAATGGTATCTGTATAAGGTGTAGAATGAGGATGATGTTTGAGTAAAAACTCTCTTTTTTGTGTTGAGAGAAAGCTTATTTTGATTTAGCCATTGTTTGATGGTTGTTAAGCATAGATGTAGGTGATCAAGTGTTTCTTGCCAAGAAGGTCTAATTTTAATGAAAAACTGTATGTCATCTGCATATATTTTGAAACCATCTGTGACATTGGTCAGTAATTTAGTAATAGGCGCAGGTAGATATTAAACAGTGTAGCAGATAACGCTGAACCTTGCGGCACTCCAGATTTTAAGAAGGAGGTTGACGACTGCTGATGTTGAAACGAATGGCTTGCAAATGACTTTCAAGGTAGATGGTAAACCATTCAAGAACAGAGCCAGTGATATCACATTCACGCAATCGAAAAAGAAGAATCTCATGGTCGACAGTGTGGAAAGCCGACGAGATGTCTAAGGAGACCAATAAAAATTGCTGTCCGTTGTCAAGTCCCCCGTTTCAGAGTGTCTATAAGTGAGATGAGGAGCAATTCTGTACTCTTGGACCGGTGAAAACCGAACTGATGAGGGTTAAGAATTTAGTTTTTTTCAAGGAAGTCTGTAAGTTGTTGCAAAACAGCACCTTCAATGATTTTCGCAACAAAGGGAAGGGAAGAGATGTGCATGTAATTTCCAAGGTCGGTAATGTCTAAATGAGGCTTTTTCAACAAAGGTTTAACTACAGCTTTTTTAATGCAGTCAGGCAGCAGACCAGTGCTGAGTGAAGAATTAACAATACTTGAGAGAGAAAAACTCAGGATGTCAATGGCGGCTTTAAAAACTAACACAGGGACATTATTTAGAGGACAAAACACCTTATTCATCTTTGAAATAAGGTTTGAAATTTCCAAAGAAATAACTTCAAAAGTTGACCAGATTGACAGTTTATACACTATAACATTATGAAATCAAGGAATAACATTGCTGAAAATTAAAGATAAATTTTCAACGTTCAAGGAAAAGTATTTAGCAAAAGTGTCAGCTGACAGAGATTCAACAGAAATCAAATTAGATTTATGATCCTGAACAAGTCTGTGAACTAAGTGAAATAAGGCCTTAGGATGATTTTCTAGCTCTTTAATTTTTACCGCGAAAAATTCTTTTTTTGGCTTTAAGTGATTCAATCTGGTAATTTTTAAGCAAAATTCTGAATACGGCTGCATTAGAAAAGGAAGGTTTCTTAACCCAAATTCGCTCACTTCTTTGCAATAATTTGTGTAAAGATAGTAGCGATGAAGTAAGCCATGGTTGAGACTTTCTATTTATTCTATGAACAAAAATAGGTCTGAAATTTCATTTTTGAGTTCTTTTCTCCCAGTTGTTACCCACTGAGGGAAAAGATGTGGCGAGGATGGAGAGGGGAATGAGGAGAGAGGCCAGATAGAATGAGGAAGTAGAGGGGAGAGAGGGAGCAGGTGAGGAAGGGAGAATAAAGGTTAAATTGTAAACAAGTTAAATAAGCAAATCCAAACATGACAAAATAAAACAAATGAACAAACTAAGAAAAATACAAAAATAGACAGAAAAATAGAGAAATGAATGAAAAAGGTAAAAAAGCAAAAAAAAAAGTTGGACAGGGGGTTGGAGTTTTTCTCAGCTCTTAAAAAACGTTGGTTGGCACCTAATTTTTTTAAATTTGTTCAGATTCTTATTATGGTATGTGGCCTGTGTGTCTGGGTGTGGTGTGGAGTGTGTGTCTGTGTTCATCTGGTGTGCATTGGTCTGTGTGTCTGGTCTACATCTCTCTGTATGAAATGCTCTGTCTGCCAGCCTCTCTCTCTATGCCTGGGCATGGTGTATCTGCCTCTCTGTGAATATGCCTCTCTGTGTGTCTGTGTCTTTGTCTAGGTGTGGTATGCCTGTGTCTCTGTGCCAGTCTGGGTGTTGGGTTGCTGTCTCTCTGCTGGGTGTCTGTGGGCTGCCTTTGTCTCTCTGTGTCTGCCTGGATATGGGGTAACTATTTGTGTGTGAAGGTCATAAGAATATACATAAGAAATTGCCATACTGGGTCAGACCAAGGTTCCATCAAGCCCAGCATCCTGTCTCCAAGGGAGGCCAAACCAAATCACAAGTACCTGTCAAGTACCCAAACATTAGATAGATCACAAGCTACTATTGCTTATTTAATTACCGTCATACCAGTTTATGGTTTTAACCTCTAGGAACTTATCCAAACCTTTTTTAAACCTAGTTACACTAACTGCTGTAACAACATCCTCTGGCAATGAATTCCAGAGCTTAACTATGCGCTGAGTGAAAAATAATTTTCTTCGATTTGTTTATAATGAGCTACTTGCTAACTTCATGGAGTGCCCTCTGGTCCTTCTATTATCTGAGAGAGTAAATAACCGATTTACATTAACTTGTTCAAGTCCTTTCATGATTTTGTAGACCTCTATCATATTCCCCCTCAGTCGTCTCTTCTCCAAACTGAACAGCCCTAACTTCTTTAGCCTTTCCTCATAGGGCAGCCGTTCCACACCCATATCATTTTGGTCGCCCTTCTCTGCACTTTCTCCAGTGCAGTTATATCCTTTTTGATATGCGGTGACGAGAGTTGCACAAGGTATTCAAGGTGCGGTCTCACCATGGAGCGATACAGAGGTATTATGACATCCTCCTTTTTATTTGTCATTCCCTTCCTAATAATTCCTAACATTCTGTCACCAGAGTACACCGGGCCAACAATTTCAATGTATTATCTACTATGATGCCTAGATCTTTTTCCTGGGTGGTAGCTCCTAAAATAGAACCTAACATTGTGTAACTACAGCACGGGTTATTTTTCCCTATATGCATCACTTTACACTTGCCCACATTAAATTTCATCTGCCGTTTGGAAGCCCAATCTTCCAGTCTCGCAAGATCCTCCTGCAATTCATCACAATCCGCTTGAGATTTAACTACTCTGCATAATTTTGTGTCATCCACAAATTTGATCACCTCACTCGTCGTACCCCTTTCCAGATCATTTATAAATATATTAAAAAGCACCATCCAAGTACAGATCCCTGAGGCACTCCACTGTTTACCTTTTTTGACTGTGAACATTTACCATTTAATCCTACTCTCTGTTTCCTGTCTTTTAACCAACTTGATGTCCTTTTGTGGATTGCGCTACCTATCCCACGACTTTTTAGTTTTCGTAGAAGCCTTTCATGCGGGACTTTGTCGAACGCCTTCTGGAAATCCAAATTCACCACATCTACTGGTTCACCTTTGTCCACATGTTTAGTCACACCTTTAAAAAAAATGTAGATTTGTGAGGCAGCACTTCCCTTGGGTAAATCTATGTGCCGTTCCATTTCCTTTGTCAAAACAGCACAATTATATCCCGTTTAGGAATTAAAGTGTGTAATGAGAAAGCTTTAGTAAAAGATTACAGGGTTTTGTAAAAGCATTTATTGAAACCTTAATCCAGGCTATTGTGACATTTATGTAGAGATCATTTTGATGTGTAAATAGCCAGGTATCTGTGAATTATCCTGATGCAGCTTTGCGAAACATGTCGACCTATTTAGAAATTGTTTTTGTAAACGCTATACGAGAGAGATCACATTAACCTAAGTTTATTGCTCCTTTTGCCTTTTCCTTGTTTAGTTCCCCCCCTTGTTGTGGCTCCCCGTCCCTGTGCTCTGTATTTCTCTTAGTTCAATGTAAACCAATATGATATACCCACGAATGTTGGTATAAAAAAAAAAAGCTGTTAAATAAATAAATAAAATACATTAAGGATCCCATGTATTTTTTCTAAATTCCTGATGATGTTTAAACTGCTTGGTTATTGTATTAACATTTCAGATTTTAATAATTTTTGTTACAATAAAGTTTGTTAGTGCCACTGTCTTTTCATCATTTTTTATACAGTTATCCAGTCAGTTTTTGCTAAGTCTATGTTGGGGTGGTTCTTCATTTTTAATTTTATCTACAGTGGCAGTTGGGATGCTGAGCCCGATGGACCAGTGGTCTGACCCAGCATTGCAACCATTATATTCTTATTACAGGACTTATCAGGGATTAGGGAGCTACTTGAGCACAGTCACCTTGATGGGGCCTATTGGGTGTGCATGTCTGTGTGTGGAAGGGGGATAGAGAGGGTTTAGAGAACTACTCCTGGATAAGATTTAGAAAACCTAATGGCGTAAATAGTTCCTACTGCAAACTAATATTCTAATTTGAAGGGCTTAATACAGCGTATAAATAGTGCTGGAGCATTTTAGCACCGGTGTGGGCTCTTTGTTTAGCTGTGTTGAAGTGTCTGAGTAATTGCTAGTATGCACCTGTTCTAAATAATCTAACCATTTATTTGCATGTAGCATTCTTAGTTTTATATTTCTGAAATTCCAGTTCCAGTTCTGGCAATTTATTCAAGAAAATTGCATACAGAGAGTATGAAGCCGGCTTTCAGAAAGCAAAACCAACCTCCAGATTCTCTGGTAAGTATAAATTACTGTATTTGATTTAATTCCTGGGAAAGTGATTACATGAACTAATATCAGTACAGCATTGAACACAGATTGAGATAACTTTATTTTTAGTTATAAACAGAAGGCATGGGGGTCACCTGAATGGAGCAGCATCAACACCCTAGACCAGCGCTTTTCAACTGGTGTGTCGCGTCTCCCGGTGTCCCACTGCCCTGTTGTACTTTCCTTCTCCCTTTTTCCAGCTCCCACGGGCCAATTGGAAGCCTCGTTTCTTCCTACCCCCACTGCCCAGTGGGAAGCCTCCTTCATTCTGCCTGCCCCCACGCAGGCCAATCGGAAGCCTCCTCCCTTCTACCTGCCAGTGGGAGTAGGAAGAAGGGAGGAAGCCTTTGATTGGCCGGTGAGGCAGGCATCGCATAGCCCAGGGGTGGGGTGGGAGAAATGGCAGTGTCGAACCCCGACGAAGAAAAGCCGCCACGGGAGCCCATCCCGGTGGTGGTGAAGAGGAAACCCGACCCCGACCAAGCAAGGCCGCTATGGGAGCCCATCCCTGTGGAGGCGAAAAAAGAAGGCCCACCGGAGTAAAGCCATGGTGGAACTGGAGCCCATCCCTGCAGTAAAGGAAGAAGAAGTTTTTGGTGAGAGTTTGTGTGTGTGGGTGTGAATGAATGCCTGGATGAGAGCTTGTGTCTGAGGGTGTGAATGGGTGCCTGGGTGAGAGCTTGTGTTTGTGGGTGTGAATGGGTGCCTAAGTGGTAGCTTGTGTCTGTGGGTGTGAATGGAGCATGGGTGAGAGCTTGTATCTGTGGGTGTGAATGGATGCCTGGGTGAGAGCTTGTGTCTGTGGATGTGAATGGGTGGCTAAGTGAGAGCTTGTGTCTGAGGGTGTGAACTAGGGATGTGAATCGGGCTTCGGGCGATTGAAAATATCGTACGATATTTTCAAAATCGTCAGAAATCGGGGGCTCCCCCAAAATGATAGGAAAACCCCACGATATTGTTCGTGGGGGTTCTCTTATCGTTTTGGGGGAGGGCGGGAAAAACGGCACACAAAAATAACCCCTAAACCCACCCGACCCTTTAAAACGAATCCCTTAGCTTCCCCCACCCTCCCGACCCCCCCCCAAAAAACTTTTTACAGGTACCTGGTGGTCCAGTGGGGGTCCCGGGAGCGATCTCCTGCTCCCGGGCCGTCGGCTGCCACTAATCAAAATGGCGCTGATGGCCCTTTGCCCTTACCATGTGACAGGGTATCTGTGCCATTGGCCGGCCCCTGTCACATGGTAGGAGCACTGGATGGCCCACGCCATTTTTAAAGATGGCGCCGGCCATCCAGTGTGCCCTCCATGTGACAGGGGCCGGCCAATGGCATGGATACCCTGTCACATGGTAAGGGCAAAGGCTATCGGCGCCATTTTTGTTAGTGGCAGCCGACGGCCGGGACCCCCACTGGACCACCAGGTATCTGTAAAATGTTTTTGGGGGGGTCGGGAGGGTGGGGGAAGCTAAGGGATTAGTTTTAAAGGGTCGGGGTGGGTTTTTTGTTTATCGGCTCGGGTGCAGCTGATAAACAAAACCGCGATCGGGCCGGATGGAAAAAAAAACACGATGTGAACGTGTGAGAGCTTGTGTCTGTGGGTGTGAATGGGTGCCTGGGTGAGAGCTTGTGTTTGTGAGTGTGAATGGGTGCCTAAGTGAGAGTTTGTGTCTGTGGGTGTGAGTGTGAGTGGGTGCCTGGGTGAGAGCTTGTGTGTGGGTGTGAATGGGTGCTTGGGTGAGAGCTTGTGTGTGTGGGTGTAAATGGAAGCCTGGGTGAGAGTTGGTGTGGATGCTTGGGTGAGAGCTTGTGTGAATGGAAGCCTGGGTGAGAGCATGTGGGTGTGAATAGGTGCCTGGGTGAGAGCTAGTGTGAATGGGTGCACTGTGCGAGAGCATTTGTGTGTGATTGAGAGCATGAGTGTGATTGATAGAGAGACTGGTCAGGGAGGTGATGTGTTTCTGTGTGAGAAAGAGAAACTGGTCAGGAAGATGACTGATGTGAGAGAGACCGAGACTGGTCGTGGGGGTCTAATTGGGGGTGTGTGTGTGTGTGTGTGTGTGTGTGTGAGTGACTGGTTGTGGGCGCTAAGAAAGAGGACTGTGAGGACAGAGCTTCAGCAGCCCTTGCTGCTTCTGGTGAGTGCTGTTGGCCTGGAAAGGAAAGGAGTAGGAGAGCTGCTGGAGAGGGTAAGTAAAGGTGGCTTTTTAAGTTTATTTTTCTTGATTGACTGCCATTTTAATTATTTGGTATTATGCGATATCTGCTGTTTTGAAATATTTTATTGATATTTGGACATGTTTTAATAATTTTTATGAGTTTTTAATTGTTGAATATTATTCTGTTCAGCAGCTGTTTTGTAACATTTTTAGTATAGCTTTACAATTATTTCTGTGTGGGGCTCTATAGCAGTTTGGCTTATTCTGTTTTCCCAATAGGAAATGTATTAGTGCTTAGGGCCTGGTTTAATAGTTGTATTTCTTAGATAGGGTTGTTACTGTTTGAGTGTGTTCCATAATACAGGTGTAACTTTGTGCGGGTTAGTTTGAGTGCATTATTGCAAATCTTGAGAGTTTGTTAGGTGCTATATTTCTCTTTCCATTTCTCCAGGTTTGCACTGCATGTAAAGTGGCTTTTTTGGGTTTCCATTCCAGTTTCTGTCTCCATATTTATAATTTGTGGTTTTTCACTACTTGGTGAAGGTCAGTTCTGGGTGTGTGACCGAGGTGAGGTAATTTACTAGCATGTAGGCATTTGTATCAATCTTATTTGTTGTGTTTTCTCAATAGGATATGCATTAGTGGTAAATTACTGTCTTTTCATAAGCAAGGCTATTGTGCCTGGTAGTAAAAGGAGTTTGTTTTGCTTTTACTGAGATGTCATCAGAATCAGAATATCTTTTTCATATGGCGAGTTGTACAGGGTAATGCCCTAGATCTGCTCTGCACTCATTGCTGGGGGTTGAGGGGATTCCTGTGGATGCAGAGTGCATGTTTACATTTAGCCCCGTGATGGTCACATGTTCAGTGTGTCACGCATGTGAGAACCATCTGTCAGGTGTGTCCCAGACAAAAACAGGTTGAGAACCACTGCCCTAGACACCTTGCTGAGCAGACTAGATGGACCTATGTGATCTTTAGCTGCCATCATTTACTGTGTTACTATATTCTAATACTGAGTTTCTATCTGTACAGGAAATATAGACACCTTTTGGTCACTGCTGGTACTGCAACTTCTTGATGTTTTATTTATTTATTTTATTTATTTATTTATTTATTTATTTATTTTTATAGACCAATATTCGATCAGGGATATCACATCGGTTCACAGAAAACATCGAGATTAAATAGGACAGAGGCTTCTTATTTCTTACATGAAACTTAGTAACGATATTAATAGTGAAGTGCAACTATGCTCTTACAGAATAAGTAAGGAGCTAACAGAAAAAAGTGATTTACAGTAAATGTTGGAAGAATAACAACATGAGACAATCATTACATTAAAAGGGTAACTAAGGTATATACAAGGTAGTTATAAGGTATTTACACTGTATTTACAATGTAGTTTGAAACTTTGGGGGGTTTTAGGAAGGCCTGACAAGAAATGCTTAGAAATAGGGTGTTGGGGAGTTGGGTGGGATCTGGGGGGGAGGATCTGAAAAAGGGGGGAGAAGAGGGAGCAGGGTTAAAAGTAAGGGTGAGGGAGGGGGGAATATCAGCGAGAGTAGGGGTGAGTTGGGAACGGACAGTTATTACTTGATATGTTTACAGTTGTTTACAATTGTATTCCACCTTGGGCAGTTTTAATTGGAAAGGCTGAAAAAAATGTGATTTGAGAAGATACTGACATTTTGGGGCCGATGCAATACAGTGTGCTCAGCCGAGCGCCCTGTATAACCTGCAGTTGGACATGGGTTGTATAGGCGCTAATGAATCCCCTTATGCAATAAGGGGATTAGCATCTCTACAATGCATGTCCAACATGGAGTGAGTCTAATAGCGTTAATCACCAGCAAATGCATCTGATTGAGACTATTAGCATTCACTCCTGATGCAAAAAAAAAAAAAAAAAGTGCTTCTAGGACACACATTTAGCAATCTAAATTAATGCCTGCCTGGAGCAGACGTTAATAGCTGAGCGCTCCTTAAACCAGTACAGAAAAGCAGAAAAAAATGCTTTTCTGTACTGCCTCCTACTTAAAATCATTGAGATATTAAGTAGGAGGAAAAGTAAACAAATTTTAAACAAAAAAAAAAGTTAAAAAAAACACTGACTGTCAGGTGCAGGAAACGGACGCTCAATTGAGAAGCGTCCGTTTCCTGAAACCCCTGCCTGTCAGTGTTTAGGAAAACTGACACAGATAAACTTGGCATCGGTTTTCCTAACTGGCAGCGGGCCAACGCACTCGGGCTCTCCTTGCTAACGCGACCCCCTAATTTAAATATTGCATGGCGCCCCCAGGTGGCCCCTTTCTGGGTACTGCAGGTACTGCAGCCTCTATAGAAGATACTTAGGCGATGCTTGTCTGCCTTGAACATGCACGCACATGTAGAGTTGGGTCATGGAGTTCACAGGGGGAGTCAGTTTGCAGTTGTCTGTGTTGGGCTGTGGGGTTGTGGTACTGGAATGGTCCACATTAAAGGCCAGAGCACCAGTAATGTGCGGCAGAGAGTGAGTGACAGCCAAGCGGGCTCTGTTACTGGGGAACACAGGTCACACCAGTGATAGTGGCATTGGCACCAGCAGAAGCAGGATCACATCAGGTGCGCTGGTAGTGGGCAGTGGTGGCAAGGGATTTCATTCCATGGTGGCAGTAGAGAGTTTAGTGTTGTGCCGGTGTGAGGCCTGTGTTATTGGACACATTGTGCTTTGGAGGCCTGTGTGCCGCAGGGGTGATGGCAGGCACCCTGGGAGGTGCACAGCTGTGTAGCAGGAGGAGTCATTGGAGAAGGTAAGAGAAGGAATTGGTGGTGGTTGGGGGAAATGTGAGAGAGGGGATTGGCTGGGTGGGGGGGATGTTAGGGAACTACTGGGAGATTGGAGGTGATAGAGATTAGACATAAGTAGAGGGGGCGATGGAGAGTTTCAGCTTGTAAGATGAGAGAGGGAGTCAGCTGGGAGAGGAGGAATTTTAGAAGGTATCAATTCAATGTATAACTGTATGTATTTGTGTACCAGAGAGGTATTTCTAGCTCTAGAAACTAGAACCACAAGGCAATAGATGGAATGGGGCAAAGCCAGATTGAGTTAGCCAGTCAGGTTGACCCGAGTCCAGTGGTAACCCTATATTTTCATTGCTTTTTAGCATTTGTCAAGTTTAGTGAGGGGCTCTATCCTGGAAACCTTTATCCTAATTTAAGCTTCTTTTTTCCTAGCGTGTAGCCAGATGAACTCAGGACCAATGGGTTATGTGCTTCCCTGCTAGAAGATGGAGATGGAGTCAAGTTTCAAAGCTGACATCAACTTAGATATACCCCTGCAGTGACATTAGCCCTTCAGTATCTCTTCGTTTCCTAGCAGAGATGGACGTGCTTTCCCTAAACCAGCATTGGTGGTATAGCGGGATCGCAATACTAGTTAGAAGAGGAAAATGTATCTTTAAATTGGAGAAAGACTGAGCCCCGCTCTCCTACAGTGATACCTAAAGGTCCCTTCCCCAGTCGAGAATTCCTGAGGCGATTTCCGAGATCCCTCAGAGATGTGCTTTGGTCAGGTAGCCGGTTTCCGGCATGGACTTTGCTGCTGAAGCAGCTGAAAGGCAGCGGGTGCAGGAAACCGAGCGATGACGGCCAAAGCCCTCTCCCACGCAGCCGGAGGGCTGCGTGGGAGAGGGCTTTGGCCGTACTCTGTCAGTAAGCCGTACTCTGTCAGTAAGCGCTGTCAGTAAGCTTACTCTGTCAGTAAGCCGTACTCTGTCAGTAAGCGCTGAGCCCAGGTAAGTAAAGGTAGAAGAGGATTCTTTTCGATTCAGAGACATGGAAGGCCTTCGGTAAGTCTTTCTCCGGTCTCTTTGCTCAGCACACGTACCAACGACTTTCCCAATCCTGTTTGGGTAAGGGAAGGGGGCTTCTGAGCAGGTTGAGTGGCCCCCTGATGGGCTAGGCCCTGCTTCAGGCTGTTGGGAATGTGGACCCTTGAGCCGAGACGAGGTTGGCGCTACCACCAGGAGTCAATCCCTGTTGGTCCTCGTCATCGGGAAACGGTACAAGCAGAGAAGACCTTACTGGAGCATCACCTATACCAGACCTCGTTCCCCGCAGGTTGAGCCCTTGGGTACCGGGGCAGGCAGGACAGGTGGGGTCTCTCAAGGCTTGGAACCAGAGGAAGAGGCTGAAGCGGCATCAGACAGGCAGAAGTCAAGGCAGGCGGAACCAGGAACAGGCCAGAGGTCAGGATGGGCAGCAAACAAGCGGAAACGGAGAAACAGGCTGGAGGTCAGGGCAGCCGGAGTTCAAGCAGAGTCAGGTACCAAGCAGAGGTCAGGCAGGCGGAGGTCAAGCAGAGTCAGGCAGGCAGGGTCAGAACCAGAAGATCAATTCAAAGGGACGAGGGGCAGGAACGCTGGAATCAGGAACAGGAAGCAAAGCTGGAACTGGATCAGGAATCAGGAACAGGGAGCAAGGCAGGAATGTTGGATCAGGCAGGAATCAGGAACACAGAACTCACACTCAAGACTGAGCTGGACCCAATGCTGAGGCAAAGTGCTAGTGGCAGGGCAAGGTATATATACCCACCCTGTCTGACGTCATCTTCATGGGCCACGGGGAACTTTCCCGCCGCGGGCCCTTTAAATGTACAGCAGCGGCGCAAGCACACGCCTAGGGGGGCCAGACGCGGCGCTCAAAGTGGCGGCATGCAGGAATGCTGGGAGAGCAGGCCACTGTAACGGTGGTCGGTGTCGGCTGCGAGGAGCGGCGACGGAGGGGAGCTGGAGTGGGTCGCCTGCCTGCGGAGGTAAGGGGACCTAGCTACGGCCTTACGCGGCCGGAGATCCTAACACAAGCTTGTTGGGTGCTCCACGTGGTAGTGCCATCTTGCACACAGTGTTGTGCGTCTCCATTGCCCTCCATAGACCATAGATATGTGTGGTGCATGCCGGCCCCGTGCATGTGCTGTGCCTCTAACGTCGCGCATACTTGCGTGCATACGTGCGCTTCTATTTACGCACATTGGGACCGGATCTCTGTGCGCTCGATTTCAGGCGCTAGCTGG
The DNA here is from genome assembly GCF_901001135.1 of Rhinatrema bivittatum. Classification (NCBI taxonomy): domain Eukaryota; kingdom Metazoa; phylum Chordata; class Amphibia; order Gymnophiona; family Rhinatrematidae; genus Rhinatrema; species Rhinatrema bivittatum. The sequence continues at coordinate 231,340,807 of NC_042619.1, forward strand.
CTGAACGCACAAGTTACCGTTGATTATGGCTCTGGCAGCAAAAAAGCACATGTGATACTCTCTTTGTGCTGCCTGCCATATTAGGGCTACACAGTCTGACTTGGAGTCCTTCCTGTGTCAGCACTGTGAGGAGGTTCAGGGAGAGTTGGACTCGCACAACTATTCCAAGCCCGGTTCCTCCCATTCAGAAGATGGGTCATCCACGATCTTATCCGGTAGCACCCCAGATCTAAGTAATCCCGGGGCTGTGTCCATCTCGGGAGAGGACAATTCAGCTGCACCTACCCCAGTTTCTCCTGGGCTAAGTATGGACCCAGCAGCCTTTTCAGGAGAGACAGACTGCACCTGCGCCTTTGTACAGGTGCAGTCTGTCTCTCCTGCCCCTGTCCGGTCCGAACTCCAGCCGAGAAGGCCTCGCTCTCCCAGCCCTATCAGTAGGCCCCACCAAGGGTATCCCTGACAGGGCCCTAGACACCACGGACGACAAAGGGGATGCAGATTCATTGGAGGATGGGGAAATCCCTCTAGGCTTGGAGCCATATCAGACCATGTTACGGTTTTTCCATAGAGATGAATTGCCGGCCCTGGTTTCCCAGACCCTTAAGACTCTTGGAGTTCCTGGCACGGACCCTATGACGGAACTAAAGAAGAATCCCATCCTGTTGTCTCTACAGAAAGCCTCTTGCTATTTTCCAATGCTGGAAGTCATCCAGGAGCTGATTGACGAGGAATGGGATGCCCTGGAAGCCAGTTTTAAAGGAGGTCAGGCATTGGAAGCCCTATACCCACTGGACCTGATGGCCAGAGAACACCTGCGTTTCACCAAAGTGGATGCCCTGGTCTGCACCATTTCGAAGAAACAATATCCCAGTGGAGGGAGGAGCAGCCTTAAAGGATACGCATGATAGGCGGTTCGAGTCCATCCTTAAACAAGCCTTTGTCGTGACAGCAATGACACTACAGATTGCTTACTGTTGTGCCCTGGTGGCTTGCTCATGCCTGCTTCTCAAGAGAGAGGCAGATAACTCAGAGGCGCATTCCAGAGAGGCTATGGAGCCCGCCACTGCCTTTTTAGCAGATGCAGGCTCTGACCTAGGCCATACCTCGGACAGAGTTGTGGCCTCAGTGATGGCAGCCAGAAGACAACTATGGCTGCGAAATTGGTCAGCGGACACAACTTGTAAGACAAACCTCACAAAGATGCCCTTTAAGGGATCTCTCCTATTCAGAAGTGAATTGGAAAAGCTGGCCAGTAAGTAGGGTGAATCTCCAATCCGTCGGTTGCTAGAAGATAAAAGAAAGAGGTCACAGCTCCCCTCGCCTATGAGGGGTTGGGCCAGGGGCTTCCAGCGCTTTTGGCCCTAAAGGAACTCATCATTTCAGACATTTCGGTTCTCAGGAAGGTCTCAGTCCTTTCAGAGTCGACAACCAAAAAGAGGGGCTGGTTCAGGTTCAAGTTCGGCCCGAGCTTCCCAATGAAGTTTTGCCGACCACTGGACTGGCTTCCGACCATTCTTCGGCTTCAACTCCTAGACTGACTTACGACCTGCTGGAGGCACCAGCTGTCTGGATTCCATGACCTGCAGGAGGCGCCTGCATCCAGACCTATCTTCAGTCTTCAGTGATTCACCTAAGTCCAAGTGGCGAAGTACCTGTTCAACTTCTGCTTTACCCGGCCTTGCCTTCCGATGGTAGGGACCTAAGAGGGTTTATTCTCTCTTAGGTAGCGCCAACTCTACCTCGGACTAAGGGTCCACCTTCAGATCCGTAATAGAATACCAAGGCCATGGACCCGGCAGAGGCCTCAGCTCTGCAGGCCATTCCTGGTTTGGCCCAGAAGATTATGGCGCAACAACGGGTATTAGAATCCTTTGCGTCCTCCCTGGATTGACTCAACGCCCGTCTCGATTCTGTAGTCGTGGCTCATGCAGTTCCTTCACCATTACCACTACCGTCCGTGGTGCAGGGAAATACTCATTCAGCAATTCCATTACCAACTCCTCCACGCTATTCTGGTGAACCTCACCTGTGCCAGGGATTCCTCGATCAATGCAGTATGCACTTCCGTCTCCAAGTTTCCCTCTTTCTGGATGATCTTACAAAAACTACATATATCTTATCCCTGTTAGAGGGTAAGGCCCTGGCTTGGGCTTCTCCCTTCTGGCGACGGTCAGACCCAGTCCTGCAAAACCTTCCTAACTTCTTGGAGCTGTTCGAACAGTATTTGATGATCCAGGAAAACAAGTAGTCGCTGGTTCCAGCCTTCTGCAACTTCGCCAAGGAGGACGTCCACTGGCGGATTACACTATTGAATTCAGAACTCTAGCGTCAGAACTCCATTGGGAGGAGAGCTATCTCCGGACCATATTTTTGGAGGGATTGTCAGCCAGAATTAAGGATGAACTGGAAGCCCGCGAGCTGCCTCGCTCATTGGACTCTCTTATTGAGCTAGTAACCAGGATTGACCACCATCTACAGGAAAGGGCTTGTGAAGGGCTGAGCACAAGAAGGCGCACAGCGGGTCCTACGTCTTCTCATCCTTTATCTCCCGTATCTCGAACTTCATCCACCACAGAGGGGACTGTCGAAGAACCGATGCAGTTAGGACGAGGCCCTCTCCGGAGGAACGGCAAAGGCGCCGTAAGGCAGGTCTCTGCCTATATTGTGGAGGATCGGGCCATCTCATTGCTCGTTGTCCAACACGTCCGGGAAACTCCCAAGCCTAGGCTCCACTGGGAGAGTAACCCTAGGCATCACTTCATTGGCTCCCCCACTTACTCTGCATGTCACCCTGCTTCTCGGAGGCCATAAATTCTCCACACTGGCTCTAGTAGATTCTGGGGCCGGAGGAAGCTTCATCCTGCAAGATGTGGTGGAACAACTGCGCATCCCTACTCGTCTGTGCCCAAGGCTGTTGATTATATCCTCTATCCATGGAGACCCCCTGCCGGGGAGAATAACTCATCACAAGGTTCCACTGGATTGCCACATTGCACCGAACCACACTGAATGAATTACCTTCTATGTCATCCAGAAATCCATTCATCCAGTCGTTCTTGGTATTCCGTGGTAGCAACGTCACAATCCACAGTTCGACTGGACGTCTTTAAGACTTATTCACTGGGGTCCAGCATGCCATGAAACCTGCCTTAAGGGAACGACTCCCTCCTGTAGTTACATCTGTACCTCTCTTCATGAGGGTTTGCCTTCCCAGTACAGTCAGTTTGCTGACGTTTTCTCCAAAAAGGCCGCAGATACATTGCCCCCGCACCGAGAATTTGATTGCGCCATTAATCTGGTTCCTGGAGCTACCCTGCCTCGTGGTAGGGTCTACCCGTTCTCTGCCTTGGAGACCCGTGCTAAGATCAAATATATTCAAGACAATCTTCAGAAGGAGTTTATTCGACGATCCAAATCTCCAGCCGGGGCTAGCTTCTTTTTTGTTGGGAAAAAAGATGGGACTCTGCGTCCATGTATCGATTTCTGTGAGCTGAATGCTATCACCATCAAGGACCGATACCCATTGCCGCTAATAGCTGAACTCTTTGACTGCCTACATGGAGCCAGGGTGTTCTCAAAATTGGATCTTCGAGGAGCGTATAATCTAATCAGGATTCGTGAAGGTGATGAATGGAAGATGGCTTTTAACACCAGAGATGGCCATTATGAATATCTTGTTATGCCATTCGGATTGACCAACACTCCTGCAGTATTTCAGCACCTAATTAATGAGATATTTCGAGACCTGCTTTATGTCTGCATAGTAGTCTACTTAGACAACATTTTGATTTTTTCCTCCAATCTACAGGTGCATCGGCGACATGTTATTCAGGTTTTGCAACGCCTAAGAGAGAACCGTCTCTATGCAAAAATTGAAAAATGCATCTTTGAACAAAAATCACTACACTTTCTGGGGTATATTATCTCCAAACAAGGTTTTCAGATGGACCCCTCCAAGTTGAAATGTATCCAAGAATGGCCCCAACCTAATGGATTACGTGCGCTCCAGTGCTTCCTTGGATTCGCTAACTACTATCGTAGTTTTATTCAGAACTTTTCTAAACTGGCTGCACCTCTCACTGCCCTTACTCGTAAAGGGGCAAACATCAAGGCCTGGCCTTTAGAGGCTGAAGAAGCTTTCCTTGCGCTCAGGAACTCCTTCCTACAACAACCTTGCCTCCAGCATCCAAATCCCAGACGTCCATTTATGGTAGAGGTGGATGCCTCAGCTGAAGGAGTAGGAGCTGTCTTAAGCCAGAATGACATCTCGGGAACTTCTTATCCTTGCTCCTATTTCTCTAAGAAATTTTCTTCGGCAGAACGCAACTACTCCATCGGTGACAAAGAGCTTCTTGCCATTAAGCTTGCATTTGAGGAGTGGCAGCAGTGGCTGGAGGGAGCACAACACCGTATAACAGTCTACACTGACCATAAGAACTTGGTGTACCTCCAGCAAGCTCAACATCTGAACCCGCGCCAAGCTCGTTGGGCACTCTTTTTCACACGTTTTAACTTTGAACTTCGATATCGACCAGCTAACAAGAACATTAAGGCAGATGCCTTATCCCGATCCTTCTCCACTGAAGGCTTGCATTATCCTCTCTGCGACATTCACTGTCCCACCTGGTAAAACGGTGGTGCCTAAGAGACTTCGTAACAAAGTATTGGCCTGGGGTCATGATTTCCAGTTAGCCAGGCATCCTGGATGAGCCCGGACTCAAACACTTCTCCAACAATATTACTGATGGCCTGAGATGCATAAGGATATACGAGCATATGTTGATTCATGCCCAACCTGCGCTCAACACAAGATTCCTACAGGAAAAACTTGGGGACTTTTACAACCGCTGCCTACTCCCACGAAGCCTTGGACACACATCTCCACAGACTTCATTGTGGATCTTCCGCCGTCGGAGGGCAACACAGTGATATGGGTAGTAGTGGATTGGTTTTCTAAAATGGCCCACTTCATCCCACTACCCTCCCTCCTGTCAGCTCCTTGTTTGGCCCAGTTGTTCATGCTACAATTCTTCCGCCTCCACAGACTGCCACAGCACATCACATCTGATCGCGGTCCTCAGTTCATGGCCCGATACTGGATCAACCTCTGTAAGAAGTTTCGCATTTCTCTGGACTTTACCACCGTGTTTCACCCTCAAGCCAACGGTCAGGCGGAACATATGAATTGTACATTAAAACAATTTCTACGGTTGTATGTCAACTCCCGTCAGGACGACTGGGCGGCACTTCTCTCCTGGGCTGAATTCTCCCACAACTCGCATGCCTGTACCTCAGCTAGGGCCTCACCTTTTCAGATTGTATTTGGACGACAACCCAGGCCACCCTTGCCATTGCCCTTGCCTGTTCCATCACCGGCAGTCCAGCTAACTGCTGCACAGTTGAAATGGCTCTGGGTTCATACCCAACAGATGCTACATAAAGCGGCTTACACTGCAAAGACATTTGCTGACAAGCATTGCTGACCTGCTCCCCAGTTCCGTCCGGGAGAAAAGGTATGGCTAAGCACCAGGCACATCCATTTGAGAGTCCCTTCCATGCAACTAGCCCCTTTACATTGGGCCTTTCCCGGTGCTGCGACAGTTAGGTCCTGTGACTTATTAACTTCGTCTGCCTGCCACATTAAGAATCCATAATTCCTTCCACGTGTCCCTTCTGAAGCCTTTGGTGCTCACTTGGCCTACTCGGAAGGTTCCTGAAGCTCCACAGCCCAGGGCAGAGGAGGAAACTATATATCAGGTGCGTGAGGTGCTTGATGTCCAGAAACGAGGCAGCAAATGGGAATACCTCCTAGCTTGGGAGGGATTCGGGCCTGAGGAAAAATACTGGGAGCCTGCTAAGAACATCCTGGATAAGAATCTTATGAAGAACTTTCACACTGAACACCCGGGAAAACTCAAGCCTTCTAGGGGGAGGCCTAAAGGAGGGGGTACTGTTATGGCCGCCGGCTGCGGCGGTCCTCGACTGGGGCTGGCCACTCACCTGCGTCGTCGGACCACCTCCGAGGCACCTGCAGGAGCAGGCAGCCATCCCCAATGCTCTCTTCGTGGCCGTTGCCGCTGTTGAGGCATGGCTTCCTTCCTGCCGTGCTGACTCCTCCCCCTTCGGGCCTGCCTAGAGCCACACGCGTGGCTAAAGACTAATTTTAAAGGGGCCACGTCAGGAAGTCGTCGTGGCTCCTCCCTGGGACTCCTCCTTGAGTTCCTGTATATAAGGTAAGGTCTGCTCCTCAGACCTTGCCTTGGTATCTTGGCTCCTAGTCAGGTTCCTGAGCTCCGAGTTCCTGTTCCTATCTTGATCCTGGTCTCTGCTGTTGGTCCACTTCGGTCTTGTTCCCGTCCTTCTGTTCCCAGCTTCTGCTTCTCCTCACTTTGGACTGTTTCTTCTGGCTTCGACCCCTGGACTGGCTTCCGACCATTCTCCTGGCTTCGACCACTGGACCGGCTTCCAACCATTCTCCTGGCTTGACCCCTGGACTGGCTTCCGAACATTTTCCTGGCTTCGACCACTGGACCGGCTTCTGACCATTCTTCGGCTTCGACTCCTGGACTGACTTATGACCTGCTGGAGGCGCCAGTTGTCTGGATTCCATGACCTGCAGGAGGTGCTTGCATCCAGACCTATCTTCAGTCTTCAGTGATTCACCTAAGTCCAAGCAGCCTGGGTCCTCCTGGGGGGACCGCGGGCTTTCAGTGGTGAAGTACCTGTTCAACTTCTGCTTTACCGGGCCTTGCCTTCTGACGGTAGGGACCTAAGAGGGTTTATTCTCTCCTAGGTAGCGCCAACTCTACCTCGGACTAAGGGTCCACCTTCAGATCCGTAACACAGTGGCTTTTGAAAAGAAAACTGAAGGGTTGAGGTCACTGCAGGGCTATATCTAAGGTGATGTCAGCTTTGAAACCTGACTCTGTCTCCATCTGCTAGCAGGGAAGCTCATAACCCATTGGTCCTGAATCCATCTTCCTCCACTAAGGAAAACGAAATTATCAGGTAAGTAATTTCTCCATTTATGGGGTGGGAGGTGGGAGGGCTTCATACTACACCGAGCCATCTTTAAATCCTGCCATCTTGGAGGAATCGATTATCACACAAGCAAATAATCAATCATTGAAATACCCATAGCTCCCCTACAATATAAAAACTGTGCTTGAGAGAGGAGCTTGGAGAAGTCATCCTTTAAAGCATGACAACGAGATAAGTAAAAACAAAATGTTTAGGAAACCTTTTTAAAAAAAAAAAATTATGTTAAATACTGTATGTTGTGATTGAAATAATATTGTGTTGTGTGGTCATCTAAGGTGCTGTAGGCACTTTGACCACTGGCATTATTCTTGAGATATGCACCGATCTTTACCATTGCACACTTGCCTAGGTTTTATTCCTTACCTAGTATGCAGTGAAACCTTTCAAAGCACCAACAAAAAAACAGATGAGGTACCTGAGCTTTTGAGATCTTGTTCAGATGTGACTATTATATTGTTTTATTTGATCCTTTAAAAGGTATCACAGACTACAGTGACTGCACTTTTCTCTAGGACTATGGCTACCAGTCTAATGGAAAAAAAAAACCCAGAACTGCTCCTTTGATCAATGCATAAATTTCATGATTTCTTCTCTGAATTTTTGGTTCTCAATAGGTATTCTTGGACCAACACTACGGGCCGAAGTGGGAGACACTCTGGAAGTCACTTTTAAGAACCTGGCTGATAAGCCTCTTACCATTCTTCCACAAGGGATCAATTATGGGAAGAGGTCTGAAGGTGAGTAGGTCTGTCCTATCTGCTTGGGACATTGGGACTGAGTGAGCAAACTGGAAAGGTGAGAGATACATTTCAATCAATAAAATCTTTGAGGCCAATTTTAAATTTTATGCGCGCGGGGTACATTTGTGCACGCTACCTGGCGCGCACAAATGTACACCCGATTTTATAACATGCGCGTGCTGTCGCATGCATGTTATAAAATTCGGGGTTGGCGCGCACAAGGGGGTGCACACTTGAGCACCTTGCACACGCCAAGCCCAAGGGGAGCCCTGATGGCTTTCCCTGTTTCCTCCAAGGCCGCTCCAAAATCGGAGCGGCCTTGGAGGGAACTTTTTTTAGCTCCCCCCCCCCACCTTTCCCTCCCTTCCCCTATGTAAACCACCCCCCAGCCCTACCTAAATCCCCCCGGCCGCTGTGTCGGAGCACTCGGCCCCGCCCCCGGACCGCCATCACGCCCCCAGCCACACCCACGGACCGCCCATTTTTGTGGTGGGGTGGAGGGGAATTAGGGCTGGAGGGTACTGGAAGCCAATAGTAACAGGTGGGTGAGAGAAAAAGATTAAAAAAAAAAAAAAAGATAAAGTGCGGAGCTTGCTGGGCAGACTTGATGGGCAGTTCGGTCTTCTTCTGCCGTCATTTCTATGTTTCTATATATACGCACGTCCTGGGGCTTGCGCGCGCCGCCGAGCCTATGCAAAATAGGCTCAGCGCACGCAGGGGTAGGTTTTCGGGGGTTATGCGCGTACCCTTTGAAAATCTACCCCATAGTGAGGATACCTTAGCTGTGGTTGCATTAGGTGCAGACACACACAACTGTTTCATTGACTTTTGTGTGTATCTATCTATATCTATCTATAGATGAGTGTGTGTGTGTGTGTATAAGCGGTATACAAGAGATTTTAAATAAATAAATATACATATATTTATGTATGTGTGCATGTGTACACACCAGAAACTAGATGACATGGGATACGGAATCTACTGTTGTTTTTGTGTGTCTGTTAAAATACACAGTGACGGTTACAGAGGGGGGGGGGTGTGGGGGGGGGGAAGGTTGCAGGGGAGGGGGGTGTGGGGGGGGGGGAAGTTCTGGGGTGGTTGAAAAGTATCAGGTAAGGGTATAGGCTAGGTTGGGATTAAGGTGAATAATGGGTAAACATCGGCTAGGATTGGGTGGAATTAGGGTAGGCTCTTTAAACAAGCATACCCTAATTCCACCCAATCCTAGCCGATGTTTACCCATTATTCACCTTAATCCCAACCTAGCCTATACCCTTACCTGATACTTTTCAACCACCCCAGAACTTCCCCCCCCCCCCCCCCCCCCCCCCCCCCCCCCCCCCACACCCCCCCCCACCCCCCCCCTCTGTAACCGTCACTGTGTATCAAGTGCACAAGCCCCGCGCTACTGTAATCAAGTTCCACATGCTAAATATGTCAAGTGCACATGCCATGTAACATTGTATATTAGTTCATTTGCATATATAACCCTAACCGAATGCAAATAGTTGTATCGCTGCTTGTTAAATATCCTCTCTTTTACTTGTGTACTCACCCAGTTACCCCCTCCCCTGTTCATTGTAATTTCCTTTCCTTCTCAGTTTTTTGTAAACCGACATGATGTGTCCTACGAATGCCGGTATAAAAAAGTTATTAAATAAAATAAATAAATAAATAATAAATAAAATGTTGTAGGAATTGTAATTTTGTTGATCAGCCTTGTCTTGTGCCAATAACAACAACCTATACTTTTGGGGGCTTGGCTAATAGCCATGACCTGGCTTTGGTAGTAGCTCAGACAACTTGAAAGAGTTCTCCCATTGACTGGAGACTGTGGAAAGGAATATAAAGAGCTGGGAGAGGAATTTTATTGGTTAGAAGCTGTGGAAAGGAGCACAGACATTGTGAGAGAGCTGCTATTGGTTAGAGATTGTGGAAGGAAGCCCGGGCAGCTGACAGAGCTCTTCTATTGGTTAGAGATTGTGGAAGGAAGCACAGGCAGCTGACAGAGCTCTTCTATTGGTTAGAGATTGTGGAAGGAAGCACAGGCAGCTGACAGAGCTCTTCTGTTGGTTAGAGATTGTGGAAGGGAGTGCGGGCAGCTTGTGAGCAAGTTCTGTAGTTAGAGGCTGTGGAAAGGAGGATAAGCAGCTGGGAGTCATTCTTCTGTTGTTTAGATGTCATAAGCACAGGAAGCCAAGGGAGCTCCTCCTGTGGCATTAGGTGCTGTGGAAGGAAGTGGCAAACTCAAAGCACCAAAAATTCTAGTGGTTCTAGATCTGCAAACCATGTTCTTAAACCCCTGTTCCTGGGGGCACTCTGAAGGGATGGAGGTAGGTTGGATTCAATCGAAGTTGTTTCCCCCCATCTCTTTGTGTCTCACAGTACAGCAGAGTTGCATTCTGATTAGCTTATTTGACTTTCTCTTACATCAAGACTCAAAACAATTCTTAGGCCTGCGAGTGCACTGTAGAGAAAAAAATATATATTTTTTAAATTAAAGCGAGGCCCATTGAGAGCTGTTTGCTTAATGAAGGTGGAATGTTTAGCACTGATTCCCAAGTGTTTACTTCTGTAAATGGTGCATTGGAAAGGTAAACCATAGACCACAGATTATATGGAAAGATGGAGAACATAAAATAATGGTTTTTCTGCAATATAAAGTTCTCTTTCTTATGGAGCATGAGGAAGGGTAGAATTTCTATGAGGGCTGGAAGAAAAGCCTCTTCTGTCACCAGTGCCGCCAGCAGTGCCCTTGGCAGATGTTGCCCTTGTACAGAGAGTCCCTGACAACATCACCTTTTAACTACTCCCCCCCCCCCCACACTACCTCTCTTCCTTCGGGATCCGCCATACGTTGTAAGAAGCAATGTGCTGGCCCTATTTGTTAGCGAGTTGAAACTTTGCATGTTTAAAAAAAAAAAAGAGAGGCCAACTTCATAGAATTGGAAAAGGTAACTTGGTGCCGGGGTCAGTTTTCAAAGCCATTTACATGGGTGAATTCTGATTTACCCGGGTAAGTCGGCCAATCTGAAATTGCCACCCTCAGAGTGGGTAAAACATATGCTTATTTTTACCTGTATTCAAAAGGAAAGGGAGGAGGCGATTCCTTTGGGTTTGTTCAGGTTTCCGGGGGGGGGGGGGGGGGGGAGGAGAATAGTATGCATACATGACATTTTTAAACTTAGCCCATCATTGCCTCTGCCCCCCCCAGGCCGCCTGCACAAAACAGGATGTGGAAACTACACCGGCGGTTTAAATGTGTGCGCTGCATCCGAATTTTCAAAGGGGAAGTGCCTGTGCCGTTTCCCTTTGAAAAGGCGGATAAAGCGTGCCTGTTGAAACCACCCGTGTGGTCCGCAACCGTGCGACCACCCCCACCCCGACTCCCCTTTGAATCAGGACTTGTAGATTGAACAGAGAAGCACACTGGCTCATCTCTGGGTGCAGCAGCAAACTTTAAGCAAATAATCTTTCCTTACCAAGGAAACGGAGATGCCTTGTGATGCTGGAGCCGTGGTTTAAAGTGATGGTTTCAGCACTGGGGACAGAATGGGACCTGCAGCAGAAAACACGTTTCCTTTCCCTTAAGCCTCTCGTTCTTGCTTTTTTTTTTTCTTTTCAGGAGCACTTTATGCTGATAACACATTTCCTTCAGAAAAGAAGGACGATGCCGTGCTTCCAGGGGAAGCGTTCACCTACGTCTGGGAGATCACCAAAGACATTGGGCCCAAGGAAGCAGACCCAGCCTGTCTCACCTACGTCTACTATTCACATCAAGACATGGTGCAGGATCTTAATGCCGGGCTGATTGGACCGTTGCTTATCTGCAAAGAAGGTCAGGACCTTCCTCCTTCTCTTTTCGTACACACACTTGGTAACGTGGTCGGTTAGGCTGATGGGAGACTGAAATGCTGACCACCTTGAATCTCCTTTGGCTCTTTCCGGCAGCCGCTGAGCCAGGGAAGCCTGCTAAGTGTTGGCTTTGTCTTCCCCTAGAAGAAATTTGCCTTCATGGCTCCAAAAAAGGAAAAGAGGACCAGCACATAAAAGGAAGTAGATCATCCTCCCTGAGAGTTTAGTAAAATGTGTCTTCTGGTATTGAGATGTAATACAGTGCCTCTCCTTCAAAGGCCAAATAGAAATATCACAGTGACCTCCCACTCTGCCTGCCTTTCAGAAGACAGGAACTTACTATTCCAGCCAACCTCACAGGGGAAGCTGTAAGAAATGGTATGCTCCTCTGCAAACCCCCTAATCCCATAATCCCAGACTCTGGCCCCACTTCATGGAGTCTCTACAGACGTGTGCCTGCTTCCTGATCAGCATAGGAAAGGGAAGCTTCCTTAGTACCTCCTGGGCTGGAAGTGACCTCTCAGCCTAACTTTGTGAGAACCAGTGATTCTCAGCCCAGCCCTTGGGAGACACCCAGCCAGTTTGATTTTCAGGATATCCACAACAAATTCGCATGCACTTCTTCCCTTGTATGCAAATCAATCTCAGATGTATATTCAGTGTGGATATCCTGAAAACCTGACTGGCTGGGTGTGTCTCGACAGCTGGGGTGAGAACCCCTGGTCTAGACAGTGGGATCTTTTGAGTTTCCTCTATCTAACTGCTCTATAACTTCCAGCTTTCTGCTCAGGTTAAAATTCTTTTTTGTATACTCAGTTTCCGTATGCAAAGCTGGAGGAACAAGCGCAAAAGGTTTCTTTAGACCGTAATCTCTACTGTCTAATCTCATTAGACAGTAGAATATTCATTATCTAATGCTATGTGATGGCCACAGGTCTGGAAATTGATATTGAGTAATTGATATTGACTCTGAATGTTCTTTAGAAGAGGAAGACAGTATATATATATTTATACATTATTTTAAATAAATAAACAATTCACATGCTGCTGAACAGGCAGATGGTCCCTGCTGATGTACTTGGATGTCTCTGGGATAGCTTTTGTTGTTGCTGGAGATGATTTTTGTGTCCTGCCTCCACAGGAAGCCTAAAGGAAGATGGGTCCCAAAAGATGTTTGATAGGGAATATGTGCTGATGTTTGCCATCTTTGATGAGGGGAAAAGCTGGTTCAAGCCCCCATCTTTGGAAGAGGGAGCTTTAATGTACACTATTAATGGTTACATCAATGGGACATCACCAGGTGAGTCTGAATGATTATTTAAGCAGCCACTGCGGGTGTACACCTAGCTCCCGACTCGAGTAACCTTCAGAGAGTCATGGATCACACTCATTACTGGGGCTAAGCCCTGTGATAATGCTGTCTCTCTTCTTTTTTTTCTCTTCTTTCCGGAGTAGTTCTTTGGTGAGTGCCAGTAAACAAGCTGGGGACTGTGATGACGTTCCAACAAACTTTGCTGAAGAAATAGTTCCAGCACTTTATACAAGCCTCTCTTAGATAATACTCACAAACGGTGGTCCCTTGATCTATCCTCCGGGTCCCTTCTTTTATCTTTTGAATGGAATATGAAACCTCTCTGATTTTCTCCTTTCCATCTCCCGTGTATCCGAATGCAGCTCTTCAGCCAGTTGCTTTTGTTGTTGCATCCAGAATGGGAGCTCAGGTTCTCTTCTCTCTTTCCGGTGATGATGCCAGTTATGTATTCTCTCCTTTTTCTCCAGTTTTGCTGGATGGACAAAGGAATCCCTTAGGCTAAGGAACACCAAGATGACCAAAGAAAACTTTCTTGGTAGGAAGGGTGGGATAAAATCTTCCTCCTGACAAAAAAAAAAAAATCACACAGAGTAATTAACTATAAAAATCACTAGAGGTCACTTTTTCTCCAATATACACAGACTGGAGAGAAAAGGGCTTAGTCTTTCTCAGTTGTGGAAGGATGATGCTTTCATGGAATTTTCTGTTTTAATGGAGGAATTTGGTTTAGCTCGGAATTCAAGGGCCACTTTTCTCCACTTAAGAGATGATTTAGTACGTCATTTTCCATTGGTTGACCCACTCAGAACCAAGCGTAAGGGGATAACCATGGTATACAAAAGTCTCTTGAGAGACAGATATGGCTCCTCTGCAGCACCCACCTTGATTGCAAAGTGGAATAATGATTTGGCTTTGAACTTGGGCACACAAGCTTGGAAAAGTATCTGGCTCTCGGCTCACCACATCACTATTTGTGCTGGATGTACTGAACTTATGATCAAGTTGCTCCACAGAATGTATCGTATGCCTGTATATTACTCTAAATTTCTTTCTGATTTGAGTCCTGACTATTGGTGGGGCTGTGGTCAGATGGGAATGTATATATGTATGTGGTGGTTTTGCCCATCTTTACATCGGTTTTGGTTGCAGGTGACCCAGGAGATCTCTGACATCTTAAATATCCCCATTCATATTACACCTTTGTTGGGTTTACTAGGTAGCTGGACGGGAATCTTTTATTCCTAAAAAATTCCATAACTTGCGTTGGCCAACTGTTAGTGGCTGCTCGTTTCACCATTGCCACTTTATGGAAATTTCACCCAACTATGGCCCACTGGAAAGTGCAAGTGTGTGATTTGGAAAAGTTTTGGCTTGTTATGGCTGGGGAATCGTTTAAGTATAATAATGTGTGGGGTATTTATCATCAATCATCAATATTATGGTCAACCCGGGTCATCTTCTTTGTAACTCATTGTTTTACAGGTTTGTTATTGAGGTTCTATATGAGCTGTATTTTTTTTTTCCTTATTTCTGTTGTATGCCAAAAAATTTGTTTTTTATAAAGAGTTATAAAAAATATCACTAGAGCTGTGCCACCAACCACTGGGGATAAGTTGGAAATTACTTTCTCCATGTTCACAGCCAAGTCTTAATTTTTTCAGAGTAAAGAGAAATGAAAGGAAGAGCTACTTCTAACTAAAAATCCACAGATAGTAGAGGTCACTCGCTTTTTTACAAGCAGGAACAAACCAATGGGGGCGCTGTGAGGCTACAAGGCCCTAAACCTAACTACTATGCCACATTCTTTAATAGGAGGAATGCAAAATATATCTCAGGATTACTAACAAGTTCAATAAATCATGCTATTGAAATCTGTTGCAGTGAACTTCCTGATAAAAGAACATTTTCTGCAGTCCTACATCCTGCCAGTATATTTTATTGGAGAAAAAGTTTTTGTAAGGAATGAAACACCTGTCACAGTAAATAACTACCAGGCAATACAGCAACACGTGTTATTTCAATGGAAACTTCATTTTGACAAAGTTGTTAGATAGTAACATAAGGCCTGATTCATCCAGGTCTTCTCCCATAGACGCAGCGTATGCAGTAGAGCCTTAGGGAATCAGGCCCCAGAGTAGATGATGACACATAAGAACAAGTTAGCCCACCCTCTCTGCCTGGTTGTTCCCATCTACACTGATCTAGCCAAGGATACATCCAATCTGTTGAACATACATATTTGACTGCCTGCAGCATGTCGCTCTTTATCTGCCTTTCCTCTTTGATCCTCTACTATTCTAGATAGATAGGTATACATCTTTCCATATCTGAACCAGCACCCAGACCCTTCCATCAGCTTTTACCCAACCTTTCAACCATTTTCTGTACGACTGCCCTCTGTATCTGTCCCAAGTGTGAATAAATTCTATCACTATATTGGTTTCCACACATCTACTGATAGGTTATTCTGGACATCTGCCACCCTCTCAGTAAAGAAATATTTCCTCTTACTTCTTCTAAGCCTCCCTCCTTCCAACTTTGTTTCAACCCCCTGAGATTCTTTTTTTTTTTTTTTTTTTTAAATAAAATTGCAACTTCCTGTAATTGAAGCCTGCTAAATATTTGAATGTTTCATCCATTAGTTAAAGTTTGTATGCAGAAAAAGCTTCATTCATAATTGCACTGGGCAGGGCAGTTTTTGAAATGCTGACCTACAGCTTTAATATGAAAAAAATATCACTTGTATTTCAGATGCAGAAGCCTGCAACTATGATAACATTAGCTGGCATATCATAGGCATGAGCTCCAGTCCAGAGATCTTCTCCATCCATTTTAATGCTCAAGTCTTGGAAGAAAAGAAGCAGAAGGTGTCGGTCATTAACCTTGTTGCAGCTGCATCCACCACGGCGAATATGACACTGCGCCATGAAGGAAGGTGGCTGATATCTTCTCTTGTCCACAAGCACCTGCAAGGCAAGGCAACATCTGCAAACAAGCAGTAGAGTGGTGCCACCCAGCTGTGCCGATAGATTGTGTCAGGAGTGTAGAGGGTGAGGGATTGGGGGTAGAAGGAAAAGTGAGGGACAAAATGGAAGAGGAAAAAGGATGGAATGGATGAGGGGCCTGGTAGGCAGGTGGAAATGAGGATGATTTTGAAAAGGAGAAGAAAACAGGGAGCAAGTAAAACCTTTATAACAGGCGGTAAAGAGGGACTAGTGATATATAGAACTAGACAGAAGGACCATTTCAGTCTAAAAACATTTGATCCAAGATATTTCAAGAACTATATTAAGAGAAGTAGCTCCAAGCGAAAAAAAAAATGGCGTTCTTTAAGAACGTCTTTCCGCTGGAGACGCTGCTTGCTTGTTCACATTTAAGACTTATACACCCAGCAATGTCCCTCCTGAAGAAGCTATTTGGCGAAACATGTTGGGGGATTTGACTATACCTGTATTATAGGGACTTTTCATGGGGCTCTTACAAGTTGGTTTGTTGAAACTAAGTGATATAGCAGCCTGAATCTTCTTGTTCAGCCTCCTATGGAATATAATTTTGGAAGTTAATAAAGTTTAATTGCATTGTGAATTTGAATCTTTCCTCACATTTTTCCACCTTTTTTTATTTAAGAATTGTACTGCCGGAAGACTGCCTTCTTATACAGCTTCTTTTGCTGGCAAAACGACCTGGGAATGAGACAATAGAAACATACAAACAAAATATAATGGCAGACAAAAGACAAAAGGCCCAGGGCATGCACTTTGCAGCTGCATGATTGCAGTCTTGAAGCTACCCTAGATGGTTGCATCTTTGTCTCTTTCTCTAGTAAACTTTCACATGCAGGCAAAGTTTAGTTAACCTCATTTTGAAGGTACACACTGGTTCAACTTTAATAAATCTTGTTTTTGCAGCAAAAAAAAAGTGTTTTAACAATAGCAATTAATAGTTCACATCATCTGTCACTATCTCTAATCCTGCTCAAAGATGCGACTTTTCCCAAGATCCTGTAGCTATGTGACAGCGAGAGCTGGATGTGGAAGGGCAGGGCTGATAGCTCTCCTGCACCGTAGGCCTGAAGGCCGTTAAATTTGATCACCAGACTCACAAAGTGACTTTGCAAGAGGGGCAAACTTATTTGTTGTCTTTTTCATGTCAGGATTTAAAAAAAAAAAAAAAAAAAAGTGTAACTACTGAGCACCTACAGCTTACTATGTGGCATTGGGTGAGCTACTTCATCACCCTGTGCCTCTTTGGAGACCTTTGAAAGCAAGGTGTTTGTCTTCATCTGGATTTATGATTCAACAAAGTGAAAAATAAATAAGAACAGGGACTACTGTGGTGATCTGTTTCAGAGCTCTATATAGATATCGCACTGGTACACCTAGAGTGAGGGTTCTCGTCTCCGGTCCTCGGGTGAGGGAGAGGGGGCAAACGGGTCTGGTTTTCAAGGTGTCCACAATGAGCTTTCCTCAGATCTGTTTACATATTTTTATTACTCTGAAAACCAGCCCTTTTTGTGGCCCTTGGGAATAGGATCTAAAGTTGCATTCCCCTTCTTACCCTCGACCCCCTCCCAAGAGAGCCATCTTCCAAGAGCATCAATTCTGCACTAAGCAGCTGAAGAATGGACTTAGAGAAGGAGATTTTTAAAAACAGGAGAAAAGGACAAAATGGGGGGGGGGGAGTGGGGGTTTGCACACATAAGAAGAGCAAAAGCAATATTTATGAAAAATGACTCGAGGGAAAGAGTGACACTGTTGAAAAAGGTCACGGGAGGGAGTCATTTTCGTAAGCCACGGAGATGTGCGTTAGCGTTTAGATTGGAAACGCTGGGGAAAACGAGGGCTTCTCCGCGGGGCTGCGGTCACCACCCCCTCTCCTCCCCCCCTCCTTGGATGTCGAGCAAGGAAGCCGGAGACCCCTCTGGTCTGCGCGTGGTCGCGTGGGGATCATTTTGCTGACGGTTTGAGGGTGCACAGTGCAGAAAAACATCAAAGGAGGAAAGGGAGGAAAAGCCGATCCGTGGGTGCTTGCGGTAACGTGCAGGCCTTTGACTGTCTCTCTCTCTTGTTCTGAAACAGCTGGAATGCACGCTTACCTCAAAGTGACGCAGTGCACGGGCAAAGAAACCAAGGTGAAGAAGGCTTCCTTCCTGCAGAGGCGTCAGATAAAGTCCTGGGAATACTTCATTGCTGCTGAAGAAGTAGTGTGGGACTATACTTTCTCCTTTCCTGAGAATGCCGACAGGTAAGAGGGAGGTCAGAACAGAGGGCAGGGAATGACTTAGGGACCTTTTTGCACCGTGCCGCACCCTGCAAGGTGCCTTCTTAGGGCCATGAATGACTGCGTCCTACATTTTATAATGGGGACTACTGACTGGGTGCAGAGTACGCTACTACTTATCCCGAAGTGCACTGCAGGGGAACACAGTCTGGACGTAGAAGCTTACTCAATCACTAGAGAAAAGTCCAAGCAGAATCCAAATGAAGCAATAATGTCACAAAAAAAAGTTGTACACCATTCTTAATATTTTCAGTCAAAGCTACCTTAAAAAAATTATGCAGCGGAGAATACCTTAAAAGTTTCAAGCGAAGGTCCATCATACCATCCTGCGGATGCTGAATTTTAATTTCGTTCAGAGTTTTCACTGCTGAAGGTCACACATAATCATCGGTCCTAAGATGGAAAGTCCCTTTATAAACAATTTTTTAAAAGTTTTTTGACTGCTTATAAAAAACATATACTTCCCCTTGAACAGGTTAAACGAGCCCGGCATGATATCACGTTGCGAATGACTGCCTCAGGGGCTCCCAATTCGTTCTTTACTGGTGAGGAGAGTATAAACACTGATAGTTCACTTTAGATCCAGTGTAAGTTTTCTCTGAAATATAAAACCAAAAGTTAAAACCTTGTCACAAAAAGGGCACTACCCTTTTAGCTGACCTTCAGCAGTGAAAACACTGAATGAAATTAAAATTCAGCATCCGCAGGATGCATAATTTTGTGATTTAAAGTAGCTTTGACTTAAAATATTAAGAATGGTGTGCAATGTTTTTTGTCTCGGCTCGGTCCTAGTGATAATGAACACAATTGTCGACTGCATTCCCTGGACTCACAAAAGATGTTAGGCCACAGAAACTGATGTCCACTATCTGTCTTTGAGACGAATACAGGCTTGGAGGCAGGAGTCATGACCGAATGCTGCATTCTGTGCACCATTGCATCCCCATTGCTCTATACTGTAGGCATTGGCTTTTGTCATAGGGTAATAGGTCAGACTCTGTGGCCCTTGGTCTGTACTGAGGCCATAGAGTTATTCATTGTTGCTAACTGTGGCACTATTTTATCTTGACATGGGCATTGTCAGCTAGAAACTGGAACTGAAAGGATCAACTCATGTTACAAAGACCACTGGGCAGCTGTTTGCTGGTCCTGATTTTTTATTAATGCAGCTGTTATGTTCGAAGAGCAGGTTTTAGCAACAGCTGCTAGAAAGTGCAGTTAAAGCAAAACAGCTTCTACTCCTTAGCCGCTAGGATACCTCGTGTGAGTAACCGGTACAGCTGCTGCCATCCAGTATCAGTGACCTTGGCTCCACATCCATTTGTGCTTTGAGGCAGTCCTATTTTCCAAAGTCGCATCTTTGAGCAGGATTAGAGATAGTGACAGATGATGTGAACTATTAATTGCTATTGTTAAAACACTTTTTTTTTTGCTGCAAAAACAAGATTTGTTACGTTGAACCAGTGTTGTACCTTCAAAATGAGGTTAACTAAACTTTGCCTGCATGTGAAAGTACACTAGAGAAAGAGACAAAGATGCAACCATGTCTAGGGTAGCTTCAAGACTGCAATCATGCAGCTGCAAAGTGCAAGCCCTGGGCCTTTTGTCTTTTGTCTGCCATTATATTTTGTTTGTATGTTTCTATTGTCTCATTCCAAGGTCGTTTTGCCAGCAAAAGAAGCTGTATAAGAAGGCAGTCTTCCGGCAGTACACAGATGGGAGCTTCAGCAAACGTGTGGACAATTCTGTGGAAGCAGGAATCCTAGGCCCTATTATCAGAGCCCAAGTCAGAGACAGCGTTAAGGTAGGCGCCGTTCTTCTGCCACGCGTCGTTCCACCAAGCTCATGGTGGGCTCTTGAACCTAGACACCCTCTGCCGTGCCACCTGTTCAAGTGTGATTCTCTTGTTCTTCTTTCTGCCTCACACTCCAGCACTCTGCTCCGTTCACTAGTATTGACCTCATTATTGTTCTGTGTGATTTTTCTTTTAAATTGTGATAATTCCAGGGTGTGGTTCTCCTTAAGAGAAAGGCTGAAAGCTAATGCGTCATATTTATTGTGAAGGTTTATCATAGCAGAGCAAAAAATACAGCAAAGTTGAGAGGTATAATTCAGTTTGCCACAGTCCAGGTTTGTGATAACGTGTTTGCTGTAAGAAGGAGCTTCTACCTTCCCAAAAATGATCTTAACATAAGAACATAAGATTTGCCATACTGGGTCAGACCAAAGGTCCATCAAGCTCAGCATCCTGTCTCCAACAGTGGCCTATCCAGGTCACAAGTACCTGGCAGGATCCCAAAAGGTCAATAGATTCCATGCTGCTTATCCCAGGGAAAAGCAATGGATTTCCCCAAGTCCACCTTAATAATGATTTATGGACTTTTCTTCCAGGAACTTGTCTAAACCTTTTTTAAACCCAGCTCTAATAACAACTTTCACCACATCCTCCAGCAATGAATTCCATATTTTAATTATGGATTGAGTGAAAAATATTTTTTTCCTATTTGTCATAAATGTATCACCTAGTAACTTCATTGAGTGTCCCATAGTCTTTGTACTATTTGAAAGACTAAACAACCAATTTGTGTTTACCCTTTCCACTCCATTCCTTATTCTATAGACCTCTGTCATATCTACCCTCAGCCATCTCTTCTAAAAAGTAAACAGCCCTAACCTCTTTAATACTTTCCTCATAGGAGAATTGTTCCATCCCCTTTATCATTTTGGTTGCCCTTCTCTGTACCTTTTCTAATTCTACTATGTCTTTGATGTGGTGACCATAACTGCACACAATGCTCAAGATGTGGTCACACCATGGAGCAATACAAAGGCATTATGATATTCTCTGTTTTATTCTCCATTTCTTTTTAAAATCCTTATTGGTTTTAATTATTAGGTGTAATTTGATGTTTCTATTGTTTTAAAATATATATATATTTAATATTATAACATTTTTAAATTATTGGATATTTTATTCATCAGATGTTTTGAAATCTTTTATCAGTGTTTGGGAAATATTTGAACAAATTTATGCAAGTTTTTAAAATTATTGGATGTTCATCGGCTGTTTTGACATTTATTCTTTTTTTAGGATTGTTTGAATATTATGAATGATGTTTTATATCTCCAATTTTATTGCTTGATGTTTTGAAAGGAATGATGATGTTTCTGTTTTTCCATTGTTGCACTGCATTATATGGTTGGGCTTGTGGTTTCTAGTTCAGTTTTTGTTGGCACATTTCTGTTCTGCATTTGTTGAGGGTCTGTCTTGTGTAAGGTCCAGTTCTTGTGTAACTTTAATTCCTGTTGTGAAAATGATGGTACTTATTATTGGCTTTTACACATTATGGTTATCTAGTCCTCATTTCTATTTTAAATTTGCTCTTTATAGAAAGTGGTTTTGAATGTTCTTGCAGCAAATATTTTTTTCATTCATATATTTTATTGTAACTGCTGTTAGTAGATTAGATGATTTATTTTAAGAGATTAGTTAATGTTCCCTCTAAGCACTGGGTTGCTGTGAGCATACATTTTGATAGGCTTTTTGCATCAAAGAAAGTAGTGCTCGCAGGTTAACGTAGGAGGGTGCACTGTATTCTAGAGTACATAGCAGCAAGTTTTCTGGTGCACCACCAATTTCAGCAGTCACCCTATGTCCCTGCACCAGCTGACTTTGAGGGCTCTGCTCTGACGTGAAGAGTGACGTCAGTGCGACACAGCTGTGATCTCTCCATCTCCCAGGAACCTCGGAAGGCCACGGGCAGGGTAGGGCAGGATTCCTCCTTATGAAATGCTTTTTAACCCACAATCCTGGGGGAACTTGTGTTATATGTCTGTGCGGGCTGCAGTACTCAGTGTGTCCATTATGCGCATATCTTGCAGAGGATTGTATCTATACATACATGTTTTTAATATGTAAACCGCTTTGATTGATCATTGACTGTCATTTTGTGTCTCCCTAAGCTTTGTCATGTTTGAATGTTTTGCTGTGTAAATATTCTTCTGTAACCTGTTTAGAATGGCTGGACTAACATAAATGGAATATAATAGATTTTAATTAAATAGATTGTTGAAAGAAGATTTCAAGAAGAATAATTTAAGCCTAGTGGCCACAAGGTGTCAGTATCATCTATTATAATAGGATGCTGCCATCTTTGGGCCTTTGCTGGTACTACAGAAGAAAAGTGATTCTTCCTTCCTACCACTCGCCACCACAGATTTCTGAAAATGTTATTCCAATTTCTAGTTTTTTTATAGGTTTATCTATTCTGAAAAGTTTATTGCTATAGGTTGAATGGTTTGTGTGGTAATTTGCAGACAAAGTAAAAACATAAGCAATATTATATTTTAGAAAGCACACACCAACAAATCTACCCCTAAGGATGTGAATTCATCAAACATTAGTCCTAACCAATTTTCCCTCCCTTCCCTCTCACCCCATATTCCCTCCTCCCTTCTCTATACATGCAGTATTTTAAAATTCACAGGCAGACTTGAATTGTAGAATGTCGTAATGTATAGCTGGTTAAGTATCAAGATATCTGGGTATAGGCACCTGTATAACTTTAGGGCTGCTGTGAGGCAATCCTAGAGTTATCTGGCTAACATGCCCCCAGTCCGCCCCAGCTAAGTTTTCAGCTAAACCAGGGGTGGTAGAACTGGCGGGATTTTCAAAACCCGCTGTTTGTCTGGCTAAGCCCCATTCCTAACTGAGCAAACACTTTGAATATGGACTCCAATATATTTTAAAAATAGCGATCTTCTTTTAGGATAACTGTGGAATGGGTTTCTGTTGATCAGTTTTAAAAGATTATTCCAGAGCTCTTGAGTTCTGGAGACATCACAGACTAAGCTGGGGGATTTTTTTTCTGGCTTTCCGAATTGGCTGTAGCTGTAAAGACTCAAAATCTGCATTTCTGAGGGTGTTTGAATCTGTTTTCTGAAAAGAGAGATCATGCAGTTCAGGAATTACATAAAAGTAATGCAAGAACCAGTTGCCATGGCTGCCTGAACTGACGGCTCTTGTCTTTTCATGTCCATAGATTGTATTCAGAAACATGGCCAGTCGTCCTTACAGCATCTACCCTCATGGTGTGACCTTACCAAAGTCTGTTGAAGGAGCCAGCTACCCTCCAGATCTCACAGGTTTGAGCCCTTTGCATGCCTCTACTTGCCTGAGTGAACCCTCCAGTACTAGCTAGCCATCGATATAGATTTTAATAAGCTACATTTGTAATCATTATTACCTGATAATACTTTTCAGTGTCTTTGGCACATATCAGACGCCACACATGTAATATGCACACAAAGGGGGTTGAACTGGCACCCATTTCAAACTTTGAGGGGGGGTTGCCATTTGTCAAGGCTTCAGCCCTAGCCACTGTCCATTCACATATTTCATAAACACTTATAATTCAATTACATTAAATAAAATACAAGATATTTATCAAAAGTAAGTCTTTCATGCTCTCACCTCACGGTTGGATCAATAAGAAGAGCCAGGCATATTGGTTCTGAGTTACTTAAGGCTCAAATTAGAAAATAGAAATAGTAACAGAAGAAGATCTGCAGGAGGAATGCGATTGTCTGGGAAGGACTGGAGACGGGAAAGCACATTTTTGTTAAAGCAGGGTAGAAAATGGACTTGTGTAGGGAAAGTGAATTCGCAAAAATATAGGAAGAATCGCACAATTTATGGATCCTGCCAGGATCCCCATCCTGTTCCTGTGTGTGTGTGTGTATTTTTTTTTCTAAACTTGGCTAATTGTGCTTAAGCTTTTAAAATGTCCAATTTAGTTAAACATACGTTTCTAGGCTCCCTCTCAGTCAAGTGTCAAAATTTTCCCTGAGAAAGGGGACCCATTCACTTGGATCTGTAAAGAAAGGATCCTTGGTGCACACAGAAAATATGCCAAAAGTGCAATGACACAGAAAAAATGTGTGTGAACGTATTGGACATGACATGGTAACATGGTCTGGCATGGATACTCACGAAGGGACTCTGACTCTTCCAGGTTAAAGCACCATTAAGCTTTTAACCGTATGCTCCATGATATCACTGTTTATTTATTTCCTGCCTTATCTTCTTTCCAGCTTGTTGCAAGCTTCCAAGTTCTCTTTCCCTGTTGATTGTAACTTTGACTTATTCCTACCTATTGTTTATCTTTCGTTCATTTGAATTGTTACTCCAGTTATACCCTTGTTAAATGTAAACCGATCCGATATGGTTATTCACTATGAAGGTCGGTATAAAAAACTGTTAAACAAACAAATAAATAAATAAATGTACAGAAAGAGACTGAATTAGCATGAGTTTGAAACATGAGCAGTGCTTCTAACCTGATGTTAATTCAGCCCCCTTTGTATGTGTCTGTAGCAACAACTTTTTTTTTGACTATAAGGCTCCCTAGCATTTTATTATAAAAAAAAAATTTTCTCCTCACACTTTTTATATGATTTTCTTCAGGTAACAGGACGCAAAACCAAGCGGTGAACCCCGGGGAAACCTTCACTTACTTGTGGAGCATAATGGACACCGATGAGCCAACGGCTAACGACCCCCAGTGTCTGACAAGGTTGTATCACAGTGCTGTGGACATGACAAGGGATATCGCCTCTGGCTTGATTGGGCCGCTTCTGATCTGTAAGAGCATGTCTCTGAGCACAAGAGGTAACCAGGTACGGCAGCTTAATGGGATGGGTGTGGCCTGAAATCCCAGAGCATTAAATCTCACTTGTTTTCCAGCTGCTGAGCAAAGACTGCATCAGTTCTGTTAGGTCATTTAAGGTCTGATTTACTAGCCATTTTCCCTAGCGTGTAGCCAGATAGACTCAAGACCAATGGGTGTTATGCTCCCCTGCTGGCAGATGGAAACGGAGTCAGGTTTCAAAGCTGACATCACCTTAGATACACCCCTGCAGTGACCTCAGGCCTTCAATATCTCTCCATCTCCTAGCAGATGTGGACGTGCTTTCCCTATCGGGATCGCCGTACACTTTAGAAGATGAAATTTTACCTTTAAATTGGAGAAAGATTGAGCCCCACTCTCCTGTGGTGATACCTAAAGGTCCCTCCCCCAGTTGAGAATTCCTGAGGCGATTTCTGAGATCCCTCAGAGGTGTGCCTTGGTCCGGTAGCAGGTTCCCGGCATGGATTTTGCTGCTGAAGCATCTGAAAGGTAGTGGGTGCAGGAAGCGGAGTGCGACAGTGACAGCCAAAGCCCTCTCCCCCTGCAGCCGGTAAGCGCTGAGCCCAGGTAAGTAAAGAGAGAAGAGGATTCCTTCCGATTCAGAGACATTGGAGGGGCTTTGGTAAGTGTTCCTCCGGTCTCCTTGCTCAGCGCGCCGTACCATTGAAGTTTCCGATCCCGTTGAGGTAAGGGGAAGTGGGCTTCCGAATGGGTTGAGCAGCCCCCTGATGGGCTAGGCCCTGCTTCAGGATCCGTAGGCACACTGTGTGGTAAGCTGTGGCAGTAACATCTTGCGCGCGGTTTTGTGTGTCTCCATTGCCCACCATAGAGCGTCAGTATGCACAGTGCGTGCTGGCTCTGTGCACCCGCTGTGCATGTAACATCGCACATATGTGCACGCGTACGTGTGCACATACAAGCGCTCCAATGTGGCGCGCATCCATACGCGCACTCCTCCTTAGGCACAGAATTTAGGTAACGGGAGCATGAGGCGCCTCACCGCAAACCACGGAAGTGCTCAAAATCTGTGTGCAGACTATTTCAAGAGCACGCAGTTACAGTTCCTAATGGCTCTGGCAGCAAAGAAAATAAGCACCATTCCCCTTGTGCCTGCCATATTAGGGCTACAGAGTCTGATCTTGATTCTTACCTATATCAGCACTCTGAGAAGGCCCAGGGAGAGTTGGCCTCCCAGAACTTTGCTGAGCCCGGCTCCTGCCATTCAGAGGATGGGTCAGCCACGAACTTATCTGGTAGCACCCTGGATCTGAGTAATCCCGGGGCTGAGTCTGCCATGGGAGAAGGAAATTCAGTAGCTCCTTCCACAGTACCTCCTGGGCTAGGCATGGACCCGGTGGCCTTTTCTTGGGTGGAATTTTTCAAGGCCTTCAAGCCTTTGTACAGGCGCATTCTGTTTCTCCTGCCCCTGTCGGTGCCGAACCCGAGCCAGGAAGGCCTCCCTCTCTTAGCCCTATCGGCAGGCCTAGAGACATGCCTCATCTAACCAAGGGTATCCCTGGCAGGGACCCAGACACCACAGATGACTAAGGGGATCCAGTTACCTTGGAAGATAGGGAAATCCCTCCAGGCTTGGAGCCATAACTGACCATGTAACGGTTTTTCCATAGAGATGAATTGCCTGCCCTGGTTTCCCAGACCCTGAAGATGATGGGAGTTCCTGGGACAGACTCTATGACGAAACCAAAGAAGAATCCCATTCTGATGTTCCCTATGGAAAGCCTCTTGCTACTTTCCAGTACTGGAAGCCATCCAGGAGTTGATTGACCTGGAATGGGATTAAAGACAGTTTTAAAAGTGGTCAAGCATTGGAAGCTCTATACCCACTGGATCCAGCAGCGAGAGAATGCTTGCGTTTCCCTAAAGTGGACGCCCTGGTCTGCGCCATTTCGAAGCAAACAACTATACCAGTGGAGAGAGGAGCAACCTTAAAGGATGCGCATGATAGGCGGATGGATTCCATCCTTAAACAAGAGACTTAGTTTTTTGGGTACTTGTCTCAGAGTTTCATTTGAATCAGTCCATTTCATTGCCATCCCTAGATAGGCACAAGGACATGGAAGAATACCGCCTCCTCTGCCATTTAAACATCAGTAGGCTTTTGGTGCTGTATCTGGAAGTTTCAGAACCAGTGCACAAGACGGATCACTTATTTGTTCTTCACAGTGGAAGGAGACAGCGCAAACCAGCTTCGCGGGCTACCATAGCTCACTGGATCAAGGAGGTGGGCACGGGAGCCTATGTAGAGGCAGGAAAGCCATTACCCTTTCAGGTTAAAGCTGATTCCACTAGGGCTCAGGCAGTATCCTGGGCAGAAACTAGACTGCCGTCTCCCGTTGACATCTGTCAAGCAGCAACATGGTCCTCCTTACACACCTTCTTCATGCTCTGTCACCTGGACATTCAGGCCCAAGAGGACACAGCCTTTCCAAAGGCGGTGCTAACCGGACTGCAGACAGCCTCCTCCTCCAATTGGGAGTAGCTTTTGTACATCTCATTGGTCCTGAGTCCATCTGGCTACACACTAGGAAATGGAGAAATTACTTACCTGATAATTTCATTTTCCTTAGTGTAGACAGATGGACCACGGCTACTCAAGAACAATGCCAAGGAATCATCCGTGAAATGAATGTAGATTCCAATCCCTAGATCAGGGCATCTATAATCTTTTTGGGAGTCAGCATTTGTTTGGTTGAGTACAGTTATGGTTATCCATTTTTAATCAAGTTTTAATCAAGTTTTTTCGATGGTATGTCCACAATGGCTTTTGAAGAGAATACTGAAGGGCTGAGGTCACTCACCTGTATTTCAGAGATGTGACGAGCTGAGCATATCGCCACCAAGAATACTGTTTTCAGGGTTAATAAGCGCAAGGAAAGACTGCGCAGCGGCCGAAAGGAGGGCCCTGCCAAAAACTCCAAAACTAGGTTAAGATTCCACAAGGGAACTGGCCACTGTTGGGGTGGACGGAGGTGTTTTACCCCTTTTAGAAAATGGGCCATGTCCGGATGCTCTGACAGGCAGGTTCTGTTCACCTCACCTCTGAAACATGAAAGAGCCGCCACCTGGACCTTCAAGGAGTTAAAGGTCAACCATTTATTCAGGCCATCCTGTATCTAGGGTGACGTTAGCTTTGAAACCTGACTCTGTCTCCATTTGCTAGCAGAGGAGCATATAACCCATTGGTCCTGAGTCCATCTGGCTACACTAAGGAAAAGATATCTATCAGGTAAGTAATTTCTCGATTTTCATTTAATGCACAATTACGCTCTGGAATTCATTGCCAGAGGATGTGGTAAAGGCAGTTAGCATGGCTGGATATAGAAAAAGGTTTGGATAAGTTTCTGGAGGAGATGTCTATAAACTGCTATTAATCAAGTTGACTTGCAGGTAGATTATAAAAGCATTGCTCATGCAAAAAACTGCCCCATACATGAATATGTGGGCCATGGGCGGAGCATGGGTGTTCCGGGCCAGGGCCAAGATTTATGCATATAATCCCAAATTTTGGAAAGGCTCTGAGAGAGAGAGAGAGACAATGTGATACTCTATATATATATCCCACTGTAAGAAGGGCACTTTAAACTCAGAGTGGTTTGTTTTTTTTGGGGGGGGGGGGCGGTGTTACATTGTTCTGCATAGGGCGTAAGGGTCTATAGACCCTTGTAACACCGCTCCCCTCCCAAAACCCACCGAGTTGAAAGTGCCCCTCTTACAGCTGGAGTGTCATCTTGTCTGTCTTACAGAGTCTCTCTTTCTCACTCTCTCTCTCCCCCTCCCCCCATTGTCACTTGTGCGAGCATGTTATTAAAATATGTGCATAAAGGCTGTACACATATGCGCAACAGGGATATTTTAAATGATACGCGCAGATTGCACAGAATATAAAATTAAGTGTATCTCTGCTCGCATGCTAATATGCGCATTTATGGCTGCACATGCGTTCCTTTTAAAATTAGCCAGTTAGGGAATAGCCACTGGTATTACTGGCATCAGTAGCATGGGATCTATTTAATGTTTGGGTACTTGCCAGGTACTTGCAGCCTGGATTGGCCACTGTTGGAAACAGGATGCTGGGCTTGATGGACCCTTGTTCTGACCCAGCATGGCAACTTCTTATTAAAATCAACAAGGCAGAGGATTGTATAGACCCAGGGGATTTAAGATTTAAAAGCAGTCTGGTAAAGGTAGGGTTTCCAGCTGCCGCCAGGGCAGGGAAGCTGCCAGAAACCGTGCATCTCCTCTTAGAAAGAAGAGGGGTGCAAGGATCACTGGTTTTAATTCTGTGAATGTGACTCGTCTCACAGAGAAAAGCGGACCTCGAGCAGCAGACACTGTTTGCCGTTTTTGATGAAAATAGAAGCTGGCATTTTGAGGAAAATCTCAAGAAGGCAGATAAAGGTGCCTCAGCAATTAAACAGGAGGACCCATACTTATACAGCTCCCATGTCCTTCACAGTGAGTAATGCTATTCCACTGCCTTCTGATTTCTCTGTGTTTAATTTTTCTGCCTTGGTCTTTACCTGTTGAAACAGACAACAAGGTTATCGTCATACAGCATGCAGTTCACTTCTTTATTTGGGACTGCGGCGCTCAGCCACGGCACAATGCCCCCTGGTTCTGTCCTCTCTCCTGCCGGCAGGAGGCATACGACAGCAGCGCTCTTACTTGCGGCTGCCACCTCTGCTAGCTGTTATGTGATGACTGAACATGAGGATCCTTAATGTTCAGACTGTGATCTCAGCTGCAAGCTGGCAGGAGAGGCATCGAAAAGTCTCTTGCTGTTCCTAGGTGAGAAGCGGGATGGATCAGAGCTGGGTTGGGGGTGAGGCATTTTGAGGGGAAAGGGAGAGAGAAAGGCACTGGCATAGGATGGTGGGGATATAGAGGAGGAAGTGACATCACTCCTCACAAAAGCTGCTTGAAACCTCACTCCCCAAAACGACAGGCTAACTCGCTTTAAATCGCAGACGTCAGAGCCTGAAAATCCAACCAGCTGACGTAGGAAGATTATAAAACTACATTAAGGTCGACGAAACGGAAATCTGTGGACTCGAGTTTTCCTACTCAAAAGCTGACTGCAGTTCTGAGACGGAAATAGACAAAATGGCCGCGGATGAACACAGTCGATACCCCGGGAGACTCGAGACACCTCGCCTGGGATCTGATGAAACAACCAGATCTGAGCGAGAATGGTTTGCAGAGCTGAGACGTGATATTAAAGCTTATAAGCAGGAGTGATAACACTGATTACAGAAATCCGAAAGGAGATAACAGAGTTAGGATGGTGGGGATGTATACATAGGGAAGCGCATGAGAGTGGAGAGGGACAGAGAAAGGCACCGGTGTACTCTTTGGGGGGAGTGGATGGGAGGAAGAAAGAGCAGAGAGACAAAAGCACCAATGTGGGGGGAGAGGGAAAAAGCTCTAAGGGGAGGAACTGAAAGAGAGAGGCACTAGTGGGGTGAGGGAAGAGGAGAGAAAAGCATAATTGCATTTGGGGGAGAAGGAGAGAGAGAAAGGCACAAGTGTCACATATTAAAGGGACCCTATATCAGCTGATTTGCCCTGGGCCCCACACCCCTAGGGTCAGCCCTGGATTTATTTCATTGACCAGCTACCTTGAGATTATCTAGGATGATTACTCTTTGACCACCTTGTTGAGCAGTTTCCAGTTCTTGTTCATTTCAACAATATGTAGGTAGTGGATTCCAATCTCTAGGGCTCTCTCTATTCTTAAAGTAGAACTCCCACTTATAATTTTCTTGCTTACACCCTAGAGGTATCGCGAGTGCACCTCATATGGCCTTGACTAGGACCTGATTCCTATTGTGTTATCTGTAGAGTCTCCCCTCCCCCTCCTGGATAAGGAAGGAAATTGGGCAGAGCAGATGAGCCTTACGTTCCTTATCTGCCTTTGCATTCTATGTTTCTATATAATATAGCCTACCATTAGCGTGACAGAAGGCACAGGCCACTCTGCTTCTGTTTTTATTGCCCCGTCCCCCAAATATTTTGGAATATGCGGTCTTTTGTGCTCAGTAGGATAGAAAGAGGGTGCCGTGTCTCAGAATTCCTTATAGTGGAAGTTGGTAACCAAAAACCGGACAAATCCTGTCTCTCATGACCTGGCTCTTAATGGACCCTATGCGTAGACAGCAGTAAGGCTGTGGGAGTGCTAAAGAATACTTTCCCACTGATACAAGAGTACCAGGTAAGGTGTGTCATCGGTGTGTGCCGAGTCTAGCCAGAGCTGTTACATCTCAAGATCTTAGCGTTACTCCAGGAGTCGTTTCTTTCTCTTTCAGCCATAAATGGCTATGTGCCGGAATGCTCGCCATTGTTAGGATTTTGTCATGATGAAGTTGTGCAGTGGCACATCTCCAGCGTGGGTCCACTGGACGAGATAGTAACAGTGCGCCTCACCGGCCACTACTTCCAGAATAAAGAGAGGAATGAAGATACATTGAATCTCTTTCCAATGCATGGGGAAAGTGTTTCTGTAGAAATGGATAATATAGGTAAGTACCACCATTTCTTTCTCTTTATTGAATTTTACAGTTTATACGCCAAGACATTTTTTTTAGTTCATTGCATGTGATTCTAGCCACATATTCAAATCAAACTGAAAATAAGTTTGCTTTTGTTATGAGTAGGACCAAACTAAATATTTCCCCTTTGTCCCAGTTTCTGCTGGCTGTGCATGAGGCATGTGGGGGTTGGGAGATCTCACCATGGAAGTAAGTCACAGAAAGGTGCATGTGAGGGTTTGGGATTCTGGGTCTTCCTTGCAAGCACACAGCAAGGTTGTTCCTTACTCTAGGATCATTTGTCTTTACTGTTTGTTTGCAAACATCAGCATGCAACTAACTAGCTGTGCAAGCCTGGATTTTCAATTAGGCAGACTAGGCACACGCCCAAGGTCCTCTGATTTGTAGAGGGCACTGGCTGCTCCACGACAGGCGTCAGCCTCTGCAGAACAGAAGTGGATCTAGTCACTGCAGAAACGCCATGCGAGCCAGACGGAGAGAGGGGCTGCATTGCTACATTTTCAGTGGCTGTCTCCGGTGGGACTCCCCTCTCCTGTCCCCACCCATCCTCAGCTCTTTGAGATTTTCAGAGGGGGATGAAACCCTTCTCTCCCTTCATGCTTTGGAATCTTCAGAGAGTGAGGAATCCCAAACCCCACCGAGAGGTGTGAGAGCTGTAAATCTCTCACTTTTCAGGTTCCTATGGTAAGGCGATTTGCTTTACTGTAGCACAGCAGGCAATTTATTTTTCTAGATGTGGCTATTTTGTTAGTGCAAACATTTGGGAATAAAGATGCATTGGGAGCGCAGCAGCCTTTTGATGCAAGGCCAATCAGTGGGCATAGGAAGCCATCATAGTCTGACTGAGGTAGAGACTATACAATAGGGATTCACTTTAGCGACAGAGTCTAGACCAGCTTCTGTGGGTGGACTGTCTATTGAGAATTCTTTTGTCTTTAGGCTTATTCTTATCCCCAGCCTTTCTGCTGTTCTCTCTTTTTTTCTCTCTTTGTTTTTTTTCTGCTTGTAATACATAGAATGGCAGCAATAAAATTCAGTTGAGATATGTTTTCTCTATAGTTTATATCTTCATTCCTTTTAGGTATATGGCTATTGGGATCTTTGGGCTTCGCCAAGAATAATCAAAGCATGAGGGTGAGGTTCAGGGATGCAAAATGTTTAACTGAAGACGACTATGATTATAGCTTGAATGGCATAGTGGATATAGAGGTACCCTATCCAGAAGAAAATACTGTTTCTCCAAAATCTAAAGAGGATGTCAAAAAAGAAGAGGAAAATGACAATCTAGATTATAATGATGCAATGGCTGACGCACTTGGACTCCGCACATTCAGAAACAATTCAGAGTCTGAAGATGAGCAGTTTAATCTTACTGCCTTGATCATTGATGATCAGTTTGATATCAAACATGAAAATACTGTGGTGTTGAATGGCACCAGTTCAATGCCAAGCAAGGATAGACTGAATAGTACACTGGAGGCCAACAAACCTCCTGATGCTTGGAACTCAACTCAAGCTAATGAAGTTGAGATTGGCAGTCTGAATGACACTCCACCAAAGACACTGTTTAATTCTGTTAGCCCAACTGGTAACACTGGCATGGTACTCAATACAGGAAACCAAAGTGACAAAGCACAAGAAGACACTGCATTAGAACAAGATAGTGAAGAGAGAGCACAGGAAGGATTGATCATATTGTCTGGGACCAACAATGAATTTTCCAATTTTACAAAAAGGCAAGAAGATCCAGCAGAGAATATCACCAATTCAGGTTTGGTCCGACAAAAGAGAGAGCAAACTATGAAGGAGAGAGTTGCAGAGGCTATTGCACTTGTTCCAGATTTAATTATAAATTCAAAGGAAAATTTAGATGGTTACAGTAAAGCAGGGCATGATATAGTTCAAGGAGAGAAGGCAGAAATCCATTCCTTACAACTGGGCGCTGTGCTGGAAAATGAGACTGAGAAAACTTCTCAGTTGGCCTTTGGTGAAACCCCTGAACTACAGAGTAACAGCAAAGCTGATGAAAACTCTACTCTTGGATCACAACTGAGCAGTGATACAGAACTGTTGGGAAAAAAAGGACAAATTTCTTCAGGAGGGAATGTATTTCATATTTCAGGTCATTTTACACCAAATGTAAAGGTCAGCAGTGAAAGATGCAATGATTGCATAAGGAATGAGTCGCAAAAGGTTGAGATCCAAGCAAACAGAGAAGATGACTATGATGCTCCTGACCTCACAAATAGTTTGATTTCTGCTGTGGTGCTTGAGGCTGAAGGGAACATTTCAAGAAAGTTCAATTTCTCAGGATTAGAAATTCTCCAAAATAAACAAGACAATTTTAGTTTAGAACAGGCATCAGATATCTTGGTTTCACCATCTGGTGCAGTGGTGGATGAAAACATGACAAAGAGTTTATCTCTCCCAGAAAACCAGAATGATATTGAGAATAAGAAGTGGAGTTGGATTGCAGAGGAGGATAGTTATGATACTGATGATGATGAAGTAAGTGAGGACAAGCTCCTCAATCCACAAATGAGCAATGGGACACAACAACAAGAACAGTTGCCTCTCAATGAGAGTCATGGAGGCCAGTCGCAGCCAACAGGAGTTCAGAGGAATAAAGGCCAAATGATCAGGAAGAGAGTACAAGGCAAGGTCAAAGGAATGAATAACAGCACAACCACCACAGCAGGTCGCATCAAGTCACGAAAAAAGAAGAAGATGGGGAATTCAGCAGTTGCAGCATCAGACAATAAAGTAAATGATATAAGTTTAACAACTGAGCTCAATAGGACAGAATTGGAGGGGGAAATCAATGAAACCATTTCAAAGAACGAGTACAGTCAGTTATTACTTAATGAGTTCAGTAATCATACAGTGCTTTCACCAAGAGGATTTAAGCCACCAGTTGTTGTAGGCATCTCCAGAGCTGCTGAAGGGGATTATGTGGAGTACATCCCAAATGCAGATGCTGATAGTGATGATAATGACAATGAATATGATATTTATGACTATGTAGAATTTAATGAACCTTATCTTCTGGACTCTGGAGTGGACCTGAATAGTTACCTTAACCCAGACGAGATAGCTGCACGCTTCCTGCGCAGCACCAAAGGAAAGAAGAGGATGTACTATATTGCAGCGGAAGAGATCGTTTGGGACTATTCTGGACTCAAAAAAAGGTTTGGCTGTGTTTCCTCTCTTTTACCCTATGCTATAGTCCTATATCTTTGACTGTGTGGAAAGGTCCTTGTGCTTCATGCAGCCTATAAAGGAAGATACCCTGTTTTCTGAGGGATGGTGGGAAGGCAATTTTGCAGACTCCTCATTACTCTGTTGGCATAAGATAACATATTTCTCTCAACATACAATTATAAGTGCCGTTATTTCTTTTGTTTTTGAAGTCACTTTGAAACCAGTGGCTCAAAACAACCCTCACAGGTGAATTTTCAAAGGAGTTACGCATGTAAATGTAAAATGCTACCATAGCAATTTTCAAAAGCCATTTACACCTGTAAAGTGCACTTGAGTAAATCCTGTGGGCAATTCAATGGCATATTGTAGCAATTTTCAAAAGTCCACTTACTCAAGTAAATGCATTTACACATGTAAAACCCAGTTTTAAGCGTGTAAATGCTTTTGAAAATTAGGCCCTTAGGAAGCTCATGTAGGTCTAGTTGTCAGGATATCCATAATGAATATTGATGAACTGTATTTGCATACAGTTGGCTTAAGAACCCAGATTCATTTGCATACTTTGGTTACCCTAAAGTCTTGGACCTGGTTGAGGGTCACAGAGTGTGTTGGGGGAGAACCACTGCTTTTAGCAAAAAGTGTTGGTACAAGTATGTAACTGGTTAAGGAGATGACCTTAATGTAGCATGTCAGTTAAAACAAAGCCAACAGAGGAGTAAGTGGGTTCCTGTAGGGTGGGTGCCCAGTACCTTTGTACCAGCTCTCACAACACACACACACACACACACACACACACAATCTTGTTAAAAGGAAAAAAAAACCCTGCCTATACCCTGCCCATGCCTCTCCTGAACACAGGTAGAGTTACGCACGTACTTGGCTTCTGAGTGTAAGTTTAGTCAAGCATCGGGCAGGCAGATTGAAATCTGAATCCTTCCAATGTTTCCTTCCTATGTTTCCTTCCAATGTTCCCAAGCATGTTAGCAGCTCTTTAAATGTATGCAACACAGGGGCTCCTCTCCGAACAACTTTGAGTCTTCCATGTACTCCTTTTCTTCATAGCACCGTCAGGCACGATAGAGTTAGCAGTGATACAAGCGGCAATCTGTTCAAGAAAGTGGTATTTCGGAGTTACCAGGATGGCACCTTTCAAAGACCCAGCGTCCAGGGGGAGTATGAAGAGCACCTGGGTGTCCTTGGACCTGTCATCCGAGCTGAGGTTGAGGATGTCATACAGGCAAGTCAGTAGTGTGCTGGGAACAAAAGTTATTCCTAGTCCTATAGTTGAATATTCAATCTGTCTAGAGTGCTGTGCAATTTGATAAATAAGAGATGCACCAGGGAGAATATTTCCAAGTCTCGTTCATTTTGTTGGACAGAGATAAAGTAGTGAATATTTTTTTTACAGATGCAAGCTTTTAGTTCTAGTAAACGCCATTCCTCAGGTAATGCATATATAGAAATTGCATTCTTGCTGTAAAAATAAATGCAAGCACTGATTTCCTGCGAGTTCCTGTTCACCGTGGTCATGAATTTCCTTTCATAAGTAGGACACGATCATTTTGTAAAGTCCTTGGGAGATTGATACATAAAATTCTGCTCACCACACCTTTTTTTTGTGATCAAGGTTTTTCCTATTATTTTCGAAGGTTCATTTCAAAAATCTGGCCTCCAGACCATACTCCCTTCATGCCCATGGAGTTTCCTATGAGAAATCTTCAGAGGGAGCCAGCTATGATGACAATTCCCCAGACTGGCTGAGAAAGGATGACGCAGTGGATCCAGGTGGCACATACACCTACATATGGTACGCAAACAGGCGCTCAGGACCAGAACAGAGTGGGCCCGCCTGTAAGACCTGGGCCTATTATTCTGCTGTTAACCCAGTAAGTAATCCCTTTGGTGGAGCATGAGAAAAAAACTGTTCTAGGTACATAATTCCCTTGAATTATTCCCACTGTTCAAAGTGGTGGCTTTTATTTTTTACATCAGAGGGGGCTACTCAGACTGCTTAGGTACACTGTAACCTGACTAACATTCACCTCTATAATAAGCAGTAATTTTTTAACATTTTCTCCTACCTTGCCAAATAATGCGCAGTAGGTTCCTGCCCCAAATAGCCTACAAATCTAAGTGGTTTTGGAGGCAACAGGAGATAGTGACTTGCCCAAGGTCGCAAGAAGTAACAGTGGGGGAGGTGGGATTTGAACCCTGGTTCTCCGCCCAGTGCTACTAAGCCTCTCCTCTCTAGAAAGGGCTAAGGTGACGTACGCAGGCCCACAGGGTATCCAAAACCCAGAGGGGCAGATTTTTAAAAAGTACGCTCGCGCGTACTTTTGTTCGCGCGACCGGCGCAAACAAAAGTACGCCGGATTTTAATCGCGAGTAGCCGTGCGTATCTTTTAAAATCCGGGGTCGGCGTGCGCAAGGCTGCACTAAATCGGCAGCCTGCGCGCACCGAGACACGCAGCCTGCCTCCGTTCCCTCCGAGGCCGCTCCGAAATCGGAGCGGCCTCGGAGGGAACTTTCCTTCCGCCTCCCCCCACCTTCCCCTCTCTAACCCACCCCCTGGCTCTAACTAATTCCCCACCTACCTTTATTCCAAAAGTTACGCCTGCCCGAGGCAGGCGTAACTTGCGCACGCTGGGCTGGCTGCTGGCGCGCCATGTTCTGGTCCAGGGGCTGGTCCAGAGGCCACGGCCCCGGGCCGGAACCACGCCCGCGGCCTCACCCCCGGAACGCCCCCGGTGATGCGCTGGCCACGACACGCCCCCTGACACGCCAACACGCCTCCTCAGGAAAGCCCCGGGACTTACATGCGTCCTGGGGCTTGTACACGCCACCGAGTCTATTCAACATAGGCTCGGTGCACATAGGGGGAACTTAGGGCAGGTTTTCGGAGGGGGGGGGGGGGTACGCGTGTATCTTACGCGCGAACCCCTTTAAAAATCTGCCCCAGTAGCTTTTGGACACTCACCTAGTCTTCAGTTTGTTAACTGCATAAGGATAAAGGGCATTAATGGATGTGGTGATCCAAAAAACAGGTGCTCAAGCCACTCCCCAGGACTTATCCAATCAGTCTGGATTTCAGGATACCCACAGTGGATATGCATGAGAAGATGGATGTTCAAAAGATGTGTCCAGCTAACTTTGGGAGTGAGCCAGAAAAATCTTAAGGATTAAAATTCCCCTCCCCCCAATTCCAGTCAGCTGAATATCTGGATAAAGTTACCCAAATAACTTTATATGGATAAATTTATCGCTCGCCGACTTACTAAGCATGGACCTTGAGATAATTTTGCATGCACCATATGCAGATAAGCCTCATGCATGTTCCTTATGGACTGTAAATCAGACTGGCTGGGGTGGATCCTGATGACTAGGTTCAAATCTAATGCGCCATGGACAGGATTTGTTGGGATAGAAATGGAGAAGAAGGCTGAGCCAGCTAAATGTAGGTCGTCGTCGTCTTTTCTTTCTGGAAGCTCTGCGACTATGCCGTTATGGGTTGCTCTGTTGCTGTCTTGTAGGAGAAAGATATTCACTCAGGCTTGATAGGCCCATTGGTGATCTGTAGAAGTGAAGCACCCGACAAGGATAACTACAGGCCACAAGATGTCCGGGAGTTTACTTTGCTGTTTATGACCTTTGATGAATCAAAAAGCTGGTACTTTGAGAAAAGTTCCAAAAAGACCTGCACAGAGACTTCCAGGCCACCCTCAGATGGACCTACTTGCTATAAATTTCATGGTAATGTACTTTATCTGAATGTAGACAAAATGTACATCTTTTTGAAGGAAATTAAAAAAATAAAGATTTACCTGGGAAGAGGGATGTCTGATAGTTGTCTGGGTGAAGGCAGGGTGAAGTTAGAGGAGGCAGCAATGTGCACTTTGCATTTTCAAAACTACCTGCCTTCCTTTTGCAGGGAAAAATGTTAGGTGCAGATCTCTGCAGGTATTCTTGCCCTATGCAATTTTCAAAGGGAATGTGTGCATATAGACTTTTTTCCTTTGTGAAATGATGCAAAGTCTATGGGTAAAAGTGCATGCAGAGACTTTCAACTACTCACATGGAGTTGAAAATTATCATTATAAGGGGTAATTTTAAAACTGACCTCATTTGCACAAAGTCAGTGGGCAATTTAAGTTCATTTTCAAATCACTTTTCCTTTGAAAATTATCCCCCATACATTTACACTTGCTAATTTGTACTGGAGGGAAAAAAATGCACATGCTGCTAAAAATGCAAAAGTATTCACATACATGTAAATGTGTCTCCCATCCCTGCCTCCTCCCCCACCCCACAAACAGCTACACCTGCTATTGGGTGCCTGGGAAAATGTAAGGGCACATTTTTGCGTGCAAGTGCAAATCCTTCCCCACCCCTGTTCCTGCTCAGTCCACGTAACTTGCATGGATGCAGGACATACATGAGGCCAATGTTCAAAAGAACCCAAAACAGATAACTTATCCAGCTCAGTTTAGCCAAATAAGTTCTGCTGAATATCCCCAAATAAAATTATCCAGATAAATTTGAATCTGTGAATACTGCTAGTTAGGTTTTAAAGTTTTTTTGGCTAAAGGTATACTGGATATCTTTTAGGCTGAGCCAGCTATATTCACATAAATACTCCCCTCCCCACCAAAAGGATTAGATAGAAGAGTTTAGGCACAGCTGATTAATGCAGTGGAACCTCCATGTGTTCTGCTTTTCTTGTTGGGCTTCCGAACCTTTTATAGGCAGAAAGTCAGGAAGCAGCTTCTTTCTGCATGGGCTCAGCGGGGTATAATGTAGGGAGTTAAAAATAATAATGCAATAACTACTGTAAAACAACACAAAAGTTGTTTTTTGCTTCAGAGAGCACATAATGCCACTTAGTCAGTGCTTTTATTTTTATAAGAATAATTCTGTATTTCACTTTTACATAGTTTTTCTTTGCTGTTTGCTTGGGGTAATTATGAAATTCCTTTTGAGCATAAGAATTGTTCCCTCCCCCAAATCTTCACAGTTAATTGATTATGCTGCTGCTATACAAGTAAAGACAGTGGTGCTTTTGAATTTATCGTAAATGAAGATGGGACATAAAAAATCTTTGCAGGCTGTGATTATCTTTTAAAGGGACCAGCGACAACGATGGTGTAGTCTACGAGCTTCCAAGGGCGACCACCCGAGGCCCTTCTTCATATCTGTGTGGTCTCAAAAGCGACTCTGCTGGCTCTTTTTCTCTGGGTCCTTTTGTAAAGTCTCACAAGTTAAGGAGACTCCATTTTTCTTCTCCAATTATGGCTCATAGAGCTCTGTCCTGCAGACTGATGGTCATCACAGTTAATGGCGAGCAGTAGTTCCAGTTCAGATTTCTTAAATTAGCACAAAATCCCCCTTTTCCTTGCCCCCGCACTATTTACTCGTCAAGGAAATTCTTGTCTTTTTTTTATCTAGAGTGTGGTTGAAACTTGTTTTTCCGTCTCTCTTGAAATCACTTCTCTCTCTCTCTCTTCCATGGCCTGATCTTTCATTTCAGCCATCAATGGCATCACCTACAACTTGCCAGGTTTGAAGATGTACGAGAATGAGCTGGTCCGGTGGCATCTGCTGAACATGGGCGGACCAAAGGATATTCCCGTAATTAATTTCCACGGTCAGACCTTCACCGAGAAGCAGAGCCAGAAGTCACAGCATGGCGTCTACTCCCTCCTTCCCGGTAACAGAAACTTACTCTCTGAATGGAACTGCAAAGGAAAGAAAAACGTCGCATTTAAGTATAATATGTGTGGGGCAGCTTTTTCAAGTGGCTCCCTTTTCTAGATTAAAGGGACGCCACTGTGGGTTTGTCAAATGGAGATGGCTGAAATTTGCTTACAAATGTGGTACAGAGAGAGGGAAGAAAGTTGTAAAAAAGCAAAGGTTAGATTAGAATAAAAGAGCTGCTGGGCATGCTGTGGATGAGATTATAGTTGGAAGGATAGAACGGTCAAAGTGTTTTGTAAAAGATGAGTGCTGCAGTCCCCAGTGGCAAAAGTGGCAATGGCTCTTTAAAAGTGGCTTTTGCGTGGGAAATATTAGCCAGCATTTAAAAATAGGAGAAGGATCCTAAAATCTTGCATGGGGTGTGTGTGTGTGAGTGTGGTGTTATCTAATAGGGACCCTGATGTAATAAGGTGTAATCGGCTGTGCACACATGTTTAATACACGGTTGTATGCACATTTTTGTGTGTACAACTGTGCTCCAGCTTTAACAAGGAGTTTAGTGCACATTTTTTATGTGTGCACAAATGTGAGCAAAACTGTGCACACAAAGCAGCACTCTTCCCTGTTAATCCTGTGTTGATCAAGACATTAGCTATGACTCCCCATTGCAGAGAAGTGTGTAGGCCCAACTCATGTTTTCTGGAAATTTAAGTCCTGATCATAGATAGGGAGTTCATAATGTGGGTGTACCGTACTTGGGATTTTTGTACAAATCATGTTTTCTGTGCATAAAATATAAATTCTGTTTTATGCACAGAGAGCAGGTTTTGTGCACAAATGGAGGTCAGTATTCAAAGCTGTATTCAAAGTAACTTGGCTGGATATAGGGGTAGATTTTCTAAAAGTGCGCCCGCGTGTACTTTTGTTCGCGCACCAGGCGCAAACAAAAGTACGCCGGATTTTATAAGATACGCGCGTAGCCACGCGTATCTTATAAAATCCAGGGTCGGTGCGCACAAGGGGGTGCACATTTGTGCAACTTGCACGCGCCGAGCCCTGCGCGCGCTGCCCGTTCCCTCGGAAGCCGCTCCG
Organism: Rhinatrema bivittatum; assembly: GCF_901001135.1. Taxonomy (NCBI): domain Eukaryota; kingdom Metazoa; phylum Chordata; class Amphibia; order Gymnophiona; family Rhinatrematidae; genus Rhinatrema; species Rhinatrema bivittatum. The sequence goes on from NC_042619.1 coordinate 231,382,277, forward strand.
AAATCGGAGGCCCAACTTATGTTCCCTCCGAGGCCGCTCTGAAATCGGAGCGGTCTCGGAGGCAACTTTCCTTCGGCCTCCTCCCACCTTCCCCTCCCTTCCTCTACCTAACCCACCCCCCCAGCTCTATCTACACACCCCCCCTACCTTTGTCGACAAAGTTACGCCTGCCAGCAGGCTGCTGGCGCACCATCACCCGACCTGGGGGCTGTTCCGGAGGTCTCGGCCGCTCCCCCGGAACACCCCCGGGCCACGCCCCCCGGAACGCCCCGAATGTCGTGCCGCCCCCCCAACACGCCCCCTAGCGAAGCCCCGGGGCTTGCGCGTGCCGAGCCTATGCAAAATAGGCTCGGCACGCGCAGGGAGGTTTTAAAAGGGTTACGCGCATAACTTATGCGCGTAACCCTTTTAAAACTTACCCCATAATGTTTACGTTTAGACATGCTCTATGGCACATCTAGCTTAGCTAGTTAATTTATGTGGCTAAGACCAAATATCGCTAGTTTTATGGCCAACTCGCTCTGCCCCGATCCGCCCACTACGTGTCCACAAGTTATGCGATTAACTTTTTAGCAGTATAAGTGATTTCTGCTGCTAAGTGACTGCCGCTGAACTTCGGTGCATATTCAGCAATTGCTACTTAAGCCATATAAATTACACCTATCCATCTAAATAGCACTGAATGTGCTTTGAATACTGACCTCATGATGTTTTATGCACGCAGAACACAATTTGTAAATATAACATGTTTTCTATGCAGTAAACATGGCGGTCCATTTTCAGCCAGTCCGGATAGCAAAGTTAGCCAGACAAACTTACCTGCAACTTTGGAGGTATATTTCATAGTGAAGCCGTACTGTCGAACGTAGCTGGATATCTTAAAGTTAGGTAGCCAAACGTAGCTGTTTGGCCTGACCAGACTTTGCCAGACTCTGAGGAGTTAGCTGGCTGAATATCGGTTAATTTAGCCAACTAACTCAACTCCTCTCATTTATGCCCCTAACTTAGGGGGTCATTTATCAAAGTGCTATATAGCGTTTTCGCATGCGTTAAGGTGTTTTCGCATGCAAAAAATGCCATTAACGCATGCAAAAGCACCATAACGTTTGGTGCGATGCAAATGAGAAAAAGGGGAGGATATACTGGGCAGGAATTTTGGTCAAGTGGGCTGGGCTCACAGTGTTGCGAAGCCGTATCGCACGGCTTTAACGCAAATTTTAACTACACCTTTGTCATTTGCGTTTTGAAGCTCCTGGAGAGCCAGCCAAGCTAATATGACCCTCCTGGATGGAGAGAGAGAGAGAGAGAGAGCCTAGTCATAATGCCCTCACACTAGATTGGTATTTATATCACATTCAAAGTGAGATGAATGAACAGAACAGTGCTCTCTTGTGAAGATTTGATGACCTTCGGAGTGAGAAAACTCATCCAAAGATGAGATTTGTGCAATGTTCTCTCAACCTAGCTTGATGTTACCCAGGTAGAGAGTCCATCAAGCTAGGTTGAGAGAACATTGCACAACTCTCATCTTTGGTTGAGTTTCCTCACTCCGTAGGTCATCAAATCTTCACAAGAGACCACTGATCTGTTCGTACGTCTCACTTTGAATGTCAAAGTGGCCCCTAACCCCTACACTAATACCTAAACCTCACCTTGAGTGACTTGGTGGGCCTCCTATAGAGATATAAATACTAATCTAGTTAGAGCGTTATGGCCAGTCTCTCTCTCTCTCCTTGGTCCTCCCCTTTTCCTATCGCATGCGATATTTAGTGCATTTTGTTAAATCTAGGCCTTAGCTGGCTAATTTATTAGCCAGATAAATGCCCAAATATTCATGTAGCTGGCTACCTTTTGAGTTAGCCGGCTAAATGCTTCTGAATATGTACCTCGAGGTTTTCATGTGCTTAATTTATGTTTCAGCAAGCTAAGCATATCATTCCGTGCGCATTTCAGATTAGCAGTTTCGTATTCTTTTTTAACTCCCCATGCATTGCTTACTATATTCAGAGTTATCTTTTTTTTTTTTTTTTTTTAGCACATGAGTAAAGAAATTGTGCATATTTTTACTGAAATCTTATTAAATCCAGGCCAGAGTCAGAGTAGGTTTGCTTCAGCTACATTTCCTATTTTTCTCCAAGAGTTAGAGAGCTTTTAAAGTGTCAGAATTGCTCTCATTAGAAGTAGCGGGAGCTGCACGAGGGTGGCAGTGTTATGACTTGGAATTAGAACAGGAATACATATATTGGAATGTAAAGGTGTGTCTACATTTGGCTGAGTCATCCTTTGTGAGCATGATTGTGAGCTGCTGGAGGGCATAATCAGTGTGCTAGACTGCAGCTCCCCCTGCACCATTCTGAATATCTTTTTAGGACCTTGGAGATTTTCTTTTATTTTTTTTTTTCCGTGACTATCTCCCGAGTATCTGCTTTTGTGATACTTGCCATTAAGGCTTTTTCACTAATTGTCCTCCAGAGGGCAAAAGCGTTCTACAGCTTTCACAGATCCCTACACTAACTCATGGTTTTAGTAGCCAGTAATGTGTTCAAGGTACATTTTTTTTAACAATTTTTTTTTTTTTTTTTTGGCCTGGCAGAATGTGCCTGCTCCTTTGGGGTTCCATTGGATGCAGCCTCTACTGAGGGCTGTGCTTCCACGAATGTTCATTTTGCAACTTCCCAATGGCATTCCCCACCCCCTCCTGTTTTTCTTTCCCTCTTCCACCTCAGCTCAGTCATCACAATGAAAGCCCTTAGACAGGGGCCACAAACTGAGGCTCCCTCTGGAATCCAGCTAACGTGGGCCCTGTGTCTGGCCTGTAGGTGTTGCCGTTGTGCGATAGTGGAGACGGTCTCCTCCTCCCAGGGCTGCAGCATCCCCAGCACAGGAAGCAGAAGCCTGGTCTCGGGAATCAAATCCCGGTTTCCGCATCCCTAGCACTGCCACTAAGCCACCAGGCCAGCTCTTGGTGTATACTTATAAATTTAGAGAGGTCTATATTCAGCTGCTGTGTGGCTCTGCTAGTTAGCTGGATAAACTTATTGGGCTAACTATTACTGCATATTCAGTGGTGCAGCCGCACTGCTCAATATTCCTGGATATCCTAAAGTTAGCTGGATAAGTTTATGTGGCTATCTTTATATGGACCGACCAGAGTTAGCTAGATAAGTTATCCAGCTAACTCTGCTCCTCTCTGGACTGCCTCTGGAACACCCTGACTTATCCAGCCAAATTCTAGCTGGATAAATAGTTATCCGATTAGAATATAGCCGATTAAGTGCCAACTTTTCATTTAGCCAGATAATTTCTTAGTTATCCAGATAAATGCGGACCTCAGAATAACCTCTATTGCCACCTTAATTCTATCTAACCTTCAGGGCAGTTACATTGTAAACAGTTCTGAATTAATTTTCCTGCAGGCAGTTTGGAAAGCATTTCATATAAGCACATATTTAGAAATGAACTTGAAACTCAATGATGTAATTTGTGTGAAAGCTTAATTAGAATTGTGTTATAATTACTGCAATTGTAAAGTAGTATAATTATGTTCTACCCTGCACTCCTATCCTATGCAATATATCTAGAGATTTTGTTAGTTATTTGCTCTGATATGCATATTGAACACCCCCCCAAAAAACCGAGCATGAATGAGCAGGAGACCAAAATGATCTCCTGCTCCTGGAACGGCTCCCCCATGAGGAAAGGCTAAAGAGGTTAGGGCTGTTCAGCTTTGAGAAGAGACGGTCAAGGGGGAGATGAGGAGGTCTACAAAATCATGAAAGTTCTTGAATGGGTAAATGTGAAATGGTTATTTACTCTTTCGGATAATACAAGGACTAGGGGGCACTCCATGAAGTTAGCAAGTAGCACGTTTAAAAGAAATTGAAAAAAAAATGTTTTCACTCAATGCACAATTAAGCTCTGGAATTCATTGCCAGAGAATGTGGTTAAGGTAGTTAGTGTAGCTGGGTTTAAAAAAGGTTTGGATAAGTTCCTGAAGGAGAAGTCTATAAACTGATGTTAATCAATAGAGAATAGCCACTGCTTGTTGCCAGCATTAGTAGCATGGGATCTGTTTAATGTTTGGGTATTTGCCAAGTACTTGTGACTTGGATTGGCCACTGTTGGAAACAGGATGCTGGGCTTGATGGACCCTTGGTCTGAGCTAGTATGGCATGTTCTTATGTTCTTATGATACAAGGTGAGAAGAAAGCAAATGAGTGATAAAAATATATAATTCATTACCCGAGTACAGTAATGCTGCAGATTCAGACAGGATGCTGGGTTTGGATACAGTCAGCCCAATTAATGAGGTTCTTTATTTTTTTGTGGTTTTTTTAAATTCTCTTTCAAGGTTCATTCGCTACAATTGAAATGACACCGTCAAAAGCTGGTTTGTGGCTCCTAGACTGTGAACTGGGAGAGTATCAGCAAGCAGGGATGCAGGCAAAATTTCTTGTCATAGACCAACGTAAGTATGTTTTTATCACCAGTTCTACTTATTTCATTGTAGCATGCAAAAGCTTAAAGGGGACCCAGCTCTTAAATTGCTGGGTTTGTTCAAGTAGAAGAACTTTTTTCAAACTCCTGGGAATGATTGGAATCCCAAGCAACTTGACCGAATACCTAAACCAGCAATCTGATTTTTAACCTGAGGTCTTGTAATGGAAAACAGTTTAATATTTGCATACCTATGTGTGATCAGTCTGAAGAGAAACTTCATGGGACTTGCTGAACTGCAGAGAGAGCTGAATATCCTGACAGCAGCTAACCTGCAGTTTCCAATCAGTTCTACCTTAAATTGATGTCATCTACTGATTGAAAGACAGATGTAGTCTTAGATATTTTGGAATCGACCACATTAATAGAAAGCCCTCCAAGCTGAGGTCTCTAAAACCATAGACAGCCATCGCATGAAGTTGTTTTCAACATGGATACGTATGTGGAATCCGCAATCTGTAGGTCGAAAACAGCAAAGCTTTACAACAAACCACAACTCGCTGTCACAGGCATTAGAATTTCACCAAGAAATTGACTTGACCATTTGGTCCCCCTATCTTCACTCCAACCTCTCAGTCCATCTTCTACTGTTCATCCCTTTCTTTCAGCTGAACTGATCATAAGGAGATTTGTCACAGAAATTCAAAATTCTCTTTGAACCAGTTTTACCATAAGGAATTCAGTCTCCTTCTCCAAGAATCAGAATCCCACCGTCAGTGCCTCCAATAAAAAATATTAACTTATTCGTACCAACTGCAAAGTTTATCTACTGTTTGTTCACTGACAGAAAACAAAGGTTGTAAATTAATCATGACATGTAAAAGATTAAAAATGTATACCAGGAAAAACTGAATACTTCTACCTACTTTGAGATTGCAGTGGAAAGTGAATATCAACCAGAGCAGAAACATCATTGGCTGACATGTTGTGAGTGAGCTGTTTAATGGACCCTTGGGCCAACCTGTGAGAGACTGGGGAGAGGTGTATTATAGTCTCTAGTGAGTGACAGGTCGGGAGGCGGATACCAGGCAGGAACTGGACGTGAGCTTCACCCTGGAAGCCGGAACTTCCCCGGGAGGAGCCCGTAGGAGCCCGGCCGCTGGGACTTGGGTGATTCACCCTGGAAGCCGGTACTCCCCCGGGAGGAGCCCGTAGGAGCCTGGCCGCTGGGACTTAGGAGATCACGGCAGCTGGAACTGGAGCGGACAGGCAGGGACTGCAGCAGGCTGGAACTGAAGCAAGCAGGAGCTGAAGCAGAACTGGCTACTGGAGCCAGACAGGAGCTGAAGCAGGACTGGCTACTGGAACCAGACAGGAACTGAAGCAGGACTGGCTACTGGAACCAGACAGAAGCTGAGGCAGGACTGGCTACTGGAACCAGACAGGAGCTGAAGCAGGACTGGCTACTGGAACCAGACAGAAGCTGAGGCAGGACTGGCTACTGGAACCAGACAGGAGCTGAAGCAGGACTGGCTACTGGAACCAGACAGAAGCTGAGGCAGGACTGGCTACTGGAACCAGACAGGAACTGAAGCAGGACTGGCTACTGGAACCAGACAGGAGCTGAAGCAGGACTGGCTACTGGAACCAGACAGGAGCTGAAGCAGGACTGGCTACTGGAACCAGACAGAAGCTGAGGCAGGACTGGCTACTGGAACCAGACAGGAGCTGAAGCAGGACTGGCTACTGGAACCAGACAGAAGCTGAGGCAGGACTGGCTACTGGAACCAGACAGGAACTGAAGCAGGACTGGCTACTGGAACCAGACAGGAGCTGAAGCAGGACTGGCTACTGGAACCAGACAGGAGCTGAAGCAGGACTGGCTACTGGAACCAGACAGAAGCTGAGGCAGGACTGGCTACTGGAACCAGACAGGAGCTGAAGCAGGACTGGCTACTGGAACCAGGCAGGAGCTGAAGCAGGACTGGCCACTGGAACCAGACAGGAGCTAAAGCAGGACTGGCTACTGGAACCAGACAGGAGCTGAGGCAGGACTGGCTACTGGAACCAGACAGGAGCTGAAGCAGGACTGGCTACTGGAACCAGACAGGAGCTGAAGCAGGACTGGCTACTGGAACCAGACAGAAGCTGAGGCAGGACTGGCTACTGGAACCAGACAGGAGCTGAAGCAGGACTGGCTACTGGAACCAGACAGAAGCTGAGGCAGGACTGGCTACTGGAACCAGACAGGAACTGAAGCAGGACTGGCTACTGGAACCAGACAGAAGCTGAGGCAGGACTGGCTACTGGAACCAGACAGGAGCTGAAGCAGGACTGGCTACTGGAACCAGGCAGGAGTTGAAGCAGGACTGGCTACTGGAACTGAAGCAGAACAGGTTACTGCAAGCCAGACAGAGCAAGACTTGGGCACGGAGTGAAACAAGTCTCAGGCAGGAACGGAGTCGCTAACACAATAGCGCACTCCGGGGCACGGCGCAACAGAGAACCGCAAGGAACCCCGTTGCAAGGAAAAGTCTTGGGCTCTGCGGTGGCCTTACATAGGCCGCGGCGTCTGACATCACGGATAGAGCGGAGCTTTCAGTGGCAGGAAACAACCTTCATAAGCGCAGCTTGCGCGCGCACACGCGCCTAGGGGGAAGGTGTCCAAGCATGGCGTCTCGGCGGCGTCCCCCCCCCCGGTGGGGATGCCGCGAAACAGGACGCAGACCCTCGGAAACGAGCCAGGACCAAAGAGGTAAGGGCCCAGTCGCGGCTGCCGTGACTGGGACCGCAACATGACAGACAATAACAGAGCACAGTCAGATTGGTCCCACATGGATGTTACTATTGTTCATGGGGGTCTAATTTCCCATCACAAAAAAAGTGCTTAATAGAAGTCTTTTTGGAGTTCAGACTTGAGAATTTTGTTTCTCCCTTTCTTTTACTAAAGGTGACTAGTCACTGCCTCTACTGTACCTTGTGGAGAACTGGAGATGTGAAAAGGCACAGTATATCCTCCCCCCCCCACACACATATATACACTTATGTACTGGTATAAATGACGGAAGTAGTGAAGAAAAGAGAGAGAAATGAAAAATAAAATTAACCTCTGCTAATAATCACATTTTTTTCTCTACTACTACAGCTGTTCTTCCTCTCTAATTGTGTTTTCTTTTGTTTTTCTCTCCCTTTTGTATTGATCGGGAATATTTCAGAAATTAGAGGAGAACATATGCAATCCTGTATGAGAGGTCCTTCCTTTCTGTGCTGAATGTTTGCCATCAGTGGACTCGGTTCCCTTCATTGTACAGCAACTCGAATGGAGACTAATTACAGTCTCCCCCTTCACTAATGGAGGTTTTTTTTGTCCTCTTTTCTACAGCTTGTAAATTGCCAATGGGTCTAATGACTGGTGCTATAGCAGATTCCCAGATTACTGCTTCTAATTATTTGGGTAAGTTTAAATACATCTTTCAGAGCTTTCAGTCTTTGGAGAAGATCATACAGGGAAGATCATCTGTTTTATATTCTGCTGTTCTTTCTCATTCTTTCTCATTTCAGTATTAAAAGTAACAGCTAGATGTCAAAACTCAAGTGATGCTCTGGATTTTATGAAGTATATTGGCACTTTTTTTTCTGAAGTTTTAAGATTATTCATTTTGAGCTTTCTCCAGTGCTTTTGACCCTTAAAAATTAGTTTTTCCCCAATGCATAGTTGGTGATAGGCCACCAATTTACTACTTTACAAAAATCCCTTTCCAGCTCATTTAAGTAAAAGGATGGAGGGCAATATTTAAAAGTGTAGCGACCAAGAAGAATGAGTTCGGTGTATTGTCAAAAGACTTTATTCTCACAGTATATAAGCCTGACTCTGGCAAAGTTTCGCTCTATAGGTAGAGTTGCTTCAGGGGCTACTATAATTCAAACATACATACAATGTAAGCATAACAACATTTAAAACCATATATAGATGTAATGACATCATAAAATAACATAAATAATAAAACATAAATAAATAAATGCATACACCAAAGTAAAAATCATAGATAAACACATAAAATACATGCTTATACAGAATGTGTGCTACCAGAAACATATATACATGCTAATCTTGTATATTAGATTATTTATATGGTTTAAATACCTGTATGAAGTGTGCTGTTCTCACAAAATGAAAAGAAAACAGTCGATCACATCAGAATCTTATTGTTCCTGGTAAGTAAGGTGTACCTATGTAGTATTGTAATCCAGCAAAAATCGACATGGTGTCAGTATTACTTCCCATCTTAAAAACATTCAACTTGAATTATGTGATAAATCAATGCAGATTATAGGAGGTGCCTTGTATTTGACATTAAGGTTTCAGTAGAAAAGGAAAAACGAGAAAAGGGAGGAGATAAATATGAGGTAAGCAGTCCTTACTGTGCATGTTCTTGTTAACACATTTGTACTTCTTTCATTGTATATTTCTTTCCGTTTAATGGTTGAAATATCAATTTTTACCTTTAAATTAAAAAATGGGACTTAACTTGAGCCAAGTAATGCCATTATTGAGCACTACTTGGCTAAACTTTCCCAAAGTCTTGTTGGCAGGAACACTGCCCTAATGTTAACCAAGTAACTTTACCTGACTAACTTTAACAGAGTATATTCGGTGTTAGACTTACTCAGATAAGTCCTGTTGAATATCCCAGTTATAGCTACTGTAGTTGGAGAAATTTACCCAGCTAACTTCCTGATCCCCACACTACTGAACATGGTCCTCTAAGGGGCGGATTTTCAAAGGCCCGCGCGCGCCTATTTTGCATAGGCCGCCGGCGCGCGTAAAGCCCCGGGACACGCGTAAGTCCCGGGGCTTTTGTAAGGGGGCGTGTCGGGAGGCGGGGCCTACTGACGCGGCATTTCGGGGGCAGGCCGTGGCGTTTCGGGGGCGTGGTGCCGGCCCGGGGGCGTGGTCGAGGCTTCCGGACCAGCCCCCGGGACCGGAGGACGGAGCGGGGTTGCCGGCCGACGCTCTCAAAGTTACGCCTGCTTCCAGCAGGCGTAACTTTGCCGACAAAGGTAAGGGGGGGGGGTTAGATAGGGCCGGGGGGGTGGGTTAGGGAGGGGAAGGTGCGGGGAGGGTGAAGGAAAGTTCCCTCCGAGGCCGCTCCGAAATCGGAGCGGCCTTGGAGGGAACGGAGGCAGGCTGCGCATATCTATGGCCTGGACGCTCAGCCACGCGCACAACTCACACGCATATCTTAGGCGCACTGGAGCGCATAAGATTTTACGCGCAGACAGCCATGGCACCACCGGAAACAGGGATAAAGGCTCTGGGCCTCTGCCCAGCATGCCACATCAGAGCCGCACAAAGCGAGGAGGCCGACGCCTTGTGCACCCAGTGTGAGGAGGCCCTGGGAGATCCAGTTCAGGGCCAGTCCCACCCAGGGCCAAGTACTAGCTCCTCAGGGGGTACCCCGGACCCAGCAAATCCCAATGGGACCTCCCCACACATGGGGACCCCCAGGGAACCAGCGCCCCTCAGCATGGATCCATCGTCTATCTCATGGGTGGAGTTCTTCAAAAGGGTTCACGCCTTTGTTCAAATGCAATCTGAACCTCTGACTGAGCAGCCACATGCTCCACCAGAGGACCCTTATGCCCCAGGCCCCTCAAGACCTCCACTACCCAGAAGCCCCACCTATGGGGACTCGGACATCTCTGAAGAGGAAGCCGAGCCCCTAGAAGAGGGGGAGCTCCCCCCGGGAACAGAGCCTCACCGAACCATGAGACGCTTCTTCACAAGGGACGAGCTCCCGGACCTGGTAACCCAATGCCTGACGGAGCTCGCCATCCCGGGCCCAGGTACTTCGGGGGAACCTAAACCGAACCCCCTGCTGGAGGGCCTTCGTCAGACTTCCCGCCATTTCCCTCTGTTACAAGCGGCACAAGGGCTAATTGACCTGGAATGGAATGCTCCGGAATCCACATTCAAAGGGGGACGAGCTTTGGCAGCCATGTACCCCCTGGACCCGGCAACCAAAGATCTTCTTGCATGCCCAAGAGTTGATGCCATGGTCTGCGCGGTCTCTAAGCGCACCACCATCCCAGTGGAGGGAGGGGCAGCACTCAAGGATGCACATGACCGCAGTCTGGAGTCCATCCTTAAACAGTCATTTGACGTAGCCGCTATGTCTCTACAAATTGCGGCCTGCTGTACCGTGGTGACATGTACCTGCTTATCCCAGACCAGGAACAACACCCCGGGAGAAGTCATGGAACCAGAAGTATCATTCCTTGCGGACGCTTCTTCCGACCTAGTGCGCACAGCAGCCAGAGGTGTCTCATCTGCGCTGGCGGCCAGGAGGCAACTCTGGCTCTGAAGCTGGTTGGCCGATGCATCTTCCAAAACACGCCTCACAAGAATGTCCTTCAAAGGATCCCTCCTGTTCGGCAGTGAACTGGAGAAACTGGCCGACAAATGGGGCGAGTCCCCTTTGCCGCGCCTCCTGGAGGATAAGACGAAGAGAAATCAGCGACCCTTCCCCAGGCCCTCCAGGGGCAGAAGTTCACAGCACTTCAATCCTTACAGAAGCAACTACCAAGCGCCCCGCCCTACGGGCAGGAACCAGTCCTTTTGGAACAAGCTCAACAAGAGGGGAACCATCTCGGGTACAGGCCCCAGCCACACCCCACAATGAGATTCAGCCGACCCGTCCAAGGGAAGAGCCATAGGGGGCAGACTAGCCCTATTCTACCGCAGATGGGTCGAGATAACTTTGGACAAGTGGGTCCTAGCTATCATTCAGGAGGGGTACCACCTGGATTTTCTACGATCCCCTCCGGACAAGTTCGTGGAGTCTCCCTGCCATGACCTCTTCAAGAGGGCGGCAGTGGAAGCTACACTGTCCAGACTACTGGCCCTCGAGGCCATAACCCCAGTGCCTCTACAGGAAATAAATACTGGTCATTATTCCATTTATTTTATCGACCCCAAGAAAGAGGGAACATTAGACCTATCCTGGACCTCAAGTCGGTCAACCGCCACCTGAGGATTCCCCGCTTCCTCATGGAAACCTTACGATCTGTAATAAGGGCGATACAACCAGGAGAGTTCCTCACATCTCTGGATCTTTTGGAGGCCTACCTACACAGCGCAAATCTACGCTTCAAAGTCCTGGACCGCCACTACCAGTTCCGGGCACTAGCCTTCAGATTAGCCACAGCACCCCAGACGTTCACCTAGGTAATCGTGGTGGTGGCGGCAACACTGAGGAAGGAAGGAGTCCTCATACATCCTTACCTAAACAATTGGCTGATCAGGGCAAAATCGCCAGAGGAAAGCTACCAAGCAACCAGCAGAGTCATAGCTCTACTGGAGAGCCTAGAATGGGTGGTCAACGCAACAAAAGTTCCCTACAGCCCTCACAGTCGTTGGAATACCTAGGAGTCCGATTCGACTCCAAGGAAGACAAGGTCAGCCTGACCCCCACAAGGAGATCAAAACTGTGGAACCGGTTGCAAACCTTGCTGAACGATCCTCGTTCCACAGCATGGGATTACCTGCAAGTCCTCGGGCTGATGGCATCCACACTGGAAGTTGTGCCATGGGCGTGAGCCCACATGAGGCCCCTACAGCGCTCACTTCTATCACGGTGGAACCCACGGTCCCAGAACTACACTGTACATCTATCACTCCCGGGCAGAGTCCGGACCCAGCTACGGTGATGGCTGCAGGCCAGCCACATGAGTCGGGGATCAAGATTTATCCTCCCCAACCTGGACCCTTCTCACCACAGATGCCAGTCTACGAGGATGGGGAGCACACTGCGAGGAGTTAACCGCCCAAGGGCAGTGGAACGCAGAAGAGGCGGGATGGAACATCAATCGCCTAGAAGCATGGGCAGTCAGATTAGCCTGTCTGCGGTTCGCTCACAGACTTCGGGACAAAGGAGTCAGAGTAATGTCGGACAACGCCACAACAGTGGCCTACATCAACCGACAGGGGGGAACCAGAAGCCAACAGTTGTCCCTAGAAATAGACCCCCGGATGGCATGGGCAGAAGCAAATCTCCAGGAGATCTCCGCCGTCCACATCGCTGGGAAAGACAACATCGCGGCGGACTACCTCAGTAGGGAAAGTTTAGACCCAGGAGAATGGAGGCTGTCGCCCGCAGCCTTACAAATGATAGTGGAACGATGGGGGACACCGGACATGGACCTTCTGGCAAACAGATCCAACGCCCAAGTACCCAGATAGTTCCATCGCAGGCGGGAACCGCAGGCCCAAGGGATCGATGCCCTGGTACAGACCTGGCCACCGGGGACCCTGCTATAAGCCTTCCCGCAGTGGCCCCTATTGGGCGCAATCATTCACAAGATACAGCTACACAGGGGACTAGTTCTTCTGGTGGCTCCAGATTGGCCAAGAAGACCGTGGTACGCAGAAATGAGAAGAGTGCTGGCAGGGAACCCCCTGCCACTGCCTCCACACAGGGACTTGCTACAACAAGGTCGATCCTCCACGAGGACCCAGCTTAATTCTCTCTTATGGTCTGGCCATTGAGAGGGCCCGCCTGAGAAAGAGCGGATACTCGGGGGCTGTAATCGACACTCTCCTCCAAGCATTCAAGTTCTCCACATCGTTAATGTACATAAGGATTTGGAGAGTATTTGAAGCCTGGTGCGAAGACCACAACATCATACCACGCACATCTAAAGTTCCCGTGATCCTGGAATTCTTACAGAACGGACTACAGAAGGGACTGTCCCTCAACTCCATCAAGGTACAGGTGGCTGCATTGTCATGCTATGGCTCCAAGAGCAAGGACGACAGCATAGCTTCTCACCCGGACGTGTCACGCTTCCTGAAAGGAGTCAAACACATTCGCCCACCACTAAAGTGGCCGGTACCTCTGTGGAATCTCAATCTCGATTTGGATTTCCTAGCAGGAACCACCTTCAAACCCCTCCGAGGCCTGTCCCTCCGCCTGTTAACCTTAAAGATGGTGTTCTTGCTGGCAGTTTGTTCAGTCAGCCGCATCTCGGAGCTACAAGCACTGTCCTACCGTGAGCCGTTCCTCAGGCTCACCCGAGATCCATCCAACTACGCACGGTTCCCTCGTTCCTCCCTAAAGTGGTCTCACACTTCCATTTTAACCAGACCATCTCGCTACCATCGGCAGATGACTTGAAGAATTCGGAAGAAGCCCATAGTCTACGCCACCTCAACATCGGCAGACTCTTATCCAGATACCTGGAAATGTCGGAACCCGTACGAAAAACGGACACCTTTTCGTCCTTCACAGCGGAAGGAGACAAGGGGAAGCGGCCTCGCGGGCATCCATAGCCCACTGGATCAAGGAAGTTATCAAGGCGGCCTACTTAGAAGCAGGCAAGCCACTGCCTCTACAAGTCAAGGCCCACTCTGCCAGAGCCCAGGCATTATCCTGGGCAGAGACTAAAATGTTGTCACCCACCGAGATCTGCAAGGCGGTGACATGGTCCTCCATCCATACCTTCTCCAGATTCTACTGTCTGGATGTTCAGGCTCGGGAGGACACGGCATTTGAAAGGACAGTACTAAGTGGGTCACAGGCTGCCTCCCACCCGGTTCGGGAGTAGCTTTTATACATCCCATTGGTCCTGAGTCCATCTGCTACATGCTAGGAAATGGAGAAATTACTTACCTGATAATTTCGTTTTCCTTAGTGTAGACAGATGGACTCAGCATCCCATCCACGGCTGCCGTTACGCATGGTCTTTCAAATGATTCAAGGGTAAGCCACGTTTTCACTTACCTAGGGCATCCACCCTACCGGGTGTCGGCGCTTTCCGGTTGAGTACACTGGCGGTCTCCAGCTATAGTCAATCAACCAGTTCAAGTTAATCAAGTTATAACGTTTAACCAAGTTATGAAGTTATTCAAGTTAATCAAGTTATTAAGTTACTCAATCAGTCAGTCACACATATATCCACAATGCTTTTTGAGAATACTGAAGAGCTGCACTTCCTGCAGGGGTATATGTACTAGGGGCTCACGTCAGATTGAAATCTGATCCGTCTCCAACTGCTAACAGGACTACACTATACCCATTGGTCCTGAGTCCATCTGTCTACACTAAGGAAAACGAAATTATCAGGTAAGTAATTTCACCACTAACTATCATAATTTTTTTTGTTTAAGAACTTACCTGCTCCTCCGAGCAGAAGTAAGTTCTGCACGCTGGCCGGCTGCCAGCGCATGCTTCCCCAGGGCAGGGACTAATGACCACTGTCCCATTCGGCCTCTACCCCACTCCCTTACCCGCCCCTTTCAAGGAGCCCGGCACTTCCGTTTTGATTTTTCATAATAATAGACTATTTTTTCAAGATTGCACTTGTTACATTCTTGGTCTGGAGGGTATTGCACATCATTGCCTCCGTGATGTCTTTATTAGTCATTATAATCACTCATTCTCACGTTGCTGTATGGATTAAGGCTTTAGTTTTTATTTATTTTTCACTTTTTATTTAGTGTTTGCCTGTTTAAAGTACACTCTATTTCGGTTTTGTTTTTTTTGTTTTATTTATAGGTGTTTTTACTTTTTTAAGGTCAACGTGTTTCAGTTTAAGATCAATACACCCATAATTGGGTTTTCATAAAATGCATGCTTTCCTAGCGTGTAGCCAGATGGACTCAGGACCAATGGGTTATGCTCCACTGCTAGCAGATGGGAATTGCGCTCGGAGGCCCAATTCCCCTTACCTCCCATGGGAGTGGGAACGATGTTGGTACGGCGCGCCAAGCACGGAAACCAGAGGAAACCTTAGCTTTTTAAAGATGGCGCTGGCCATCCATTACTCCTACCATGTGACAGGGGCCGGCCAATGGCACGGATACCCTGTCACATGGTAAGGGCAAAGGGCCATCAGCGCCATTTTTATTAGTGGCAGCCGACGGCCCGAGAGCGGGAGATCGCTCCCGGGACCCCCACTGGACCACCAGGTAATTTTGAAACGTTTTTGGGGGGGGTCGGGAGGGTGGGGGAACCTAAGGGAGCAGTTTTAAAGGGTCGGGTGGGTTTAGGGCTTGTTTATGTGTGCCATTTTTCCCGCCCTCCCCCAAAACGATAAGAGAACCCCATGAACAATTTTGTGGGGTTTTCCTATCGGTTTCGGGGAGCCCCCAATTTCTGACAATTTTCAATCGTCAGAAATACGATTCACATCCCTATAGGACATCAGTAATCGCAATGTGTCGGCTGTATATGTAACGTCAGCACGTACTTACGTGCACAACTCTGAAAGCGCATGAGTTGTGTGCGTAACATCAGTGCATACCTACGTGCACAACGTCGTAAGTGCATACAGGAATAGCTGAGCACACGGACCGAGCATGCGCCTCACTGCGCTCCATCTAGGTGCTCTAAATTTGTGTGCATATAATTTTTAAGCGCAAGCCGATTGGACTGCACAGTTACTGCTGTCAATGGCGCCAGCGACCAAGAAACCTAAGCGCCTTGCTCTCTGTGCTGCTTGTCGTATTAAGACTTCTCAGCCTGACCTGAATTCCAACCTGTGTCAACACTGGGAGGAAGCCCAAGGAGAGTTGGTTTCCTCGGTCTTTGCTAAGCCCGGATCCTCCCATTCAGATGATGGGTTAGCCACAGCCTTAACTGGAAGTACCCCGGATCTGAGTACTCCCAGGACTAAGTCATCTGTGGGAGAGGAAAATTCAGCGGCACCTACCCCAGTTCTTCCTGGGCTAGGGATGGCCCCGGCTGCCTTTTCTTGGATGGAATTTTTTCCAGGGCCTTCAAGCCTTCAAACAGGCACAGTCTGCTACCTCACTGGCCCCTGTCCGGATGGAACCTCAACCGGTAAACCCTCTGTCTTCCACTCCTATCAGAAGACCTCGAGGCATTCCTCGCCTCACCAAGGGTACCCCTGGCAGGAACCCAGATGACACGGAGGAGGATCCATATTCCTTGGAATACAGGGAAATTCCCTCTGTTTTTTTTTTCCATAGAGACAAATTGCCAGCTCTGGTTTCCCAGACCCCTGTACCCTCTGAACTGGCTGGTGCTTATGACAGATGCGAGCCTCCGGGGCTGGGGAGCTTACTGTCAGGAACTGACGGCTCAGGGGCGTTGGACCGAGGAAGAGGCCTTATGGAACATAAAGCGCCTGAAAGCCCCAGGCAGTCAGATTGGCATGTCTACAATTCAGCCACATAATCCAGGGTCAAGCGGTCCGCTTAATATTGGACAAGGCAACAACGCCAAGGTGGAACCAAAAGCCAGCAAGTGTCACAGGAGATATATCTCCTTATGGAATGGGCAAAAATACATCTACAGATGATCTCAGCCTCCCACATCACAGGAAAAGACAATGTCAGAGCAGACTTTCTAAGCAGGGAGAACCTGGATCCAGGAGAGTGGGCGTTGTTGACCAAAACCTTTCAGCTGGTAGTAGATCACTGGGGTCTCCTGTCCATTGAGCTTCTGGCCGCATCTCACTATGCGAAGGTTCCCTGATTCTTCAGTCACAAAAGAGATCAGTTGACCCTAAGGATCGACGCTCTCATTCAGACCTAGCCGGAAGTGGAGTTGCTGTACGCCTTCCCTCCATGACCCTCCCTGGGCAGGGTCATTCGCAGAATCGAGTACCACAGGGGATTAGTCCTACTAGTAGCTCCAGATTGGCCCAGGACATTTGGAGACTCCTGGTGGAGACCCCCTGTGCCTCCCACCACACAGGGACCTGCTACAGTAGGGCTCGGCTCCTCGTGAAGGCCCCGACTAGTCCTTCACGAGGATCCAACTCGATTCTGTCTTACGGTCTAGCCATTGAGAGGGCTCGCCTGATGAAGTGAGGATATTCAGTGGCAATAATTGCCACCTTATTCTGCACGTGGAAGTTTTCTACGTCCCTAGTGTTTGTGCGGGTGTGGAGATTATTTGAGGCCTGGTGCGAGGAACGTGGTGTTTCCCCTCGGATGGTCAACATCCCACTAATTCTGGAATTTTTGCAGGACAGTTTGAATAAAGGTTTGACCCTTAATTCCTTGAAGGACCAGGTAGCGGCTCTCTCCTGTTTCAGGGGCAAGGTGAACGGAACCCTTCTATCAGCTCATCCGGACATAGGCCCGTTTTCTGAAAGGGGTGAAGCACCTCCAGCCACCCCTATGGTGGCCAGTTCCCTTGTGGAATCTTAATCTAGTACTAGAGTTTTTGGCAGGGCCCTTTTTCGGCCACTGCACAGTCTTCCCTTGCTTTAATTAACCCTGAAAACGGTGTTCCTGGTGGCTGAATGCTCAGCACGTCACATCTCTGAACTACAGGCATTTTCATGTCAGGACCCATTCCTCCGGATGACTCCAGGAGCATTACAGCTTCGTATCATTCCATCCTTCTTGCTCAGAGTAGTCTCACAGTTTCATTTGAATCAGTCCATTTTTTTGCCATCCCTAGATAAGCACAAGGATTTGGAAGAATACTGCCTCCTCCGCCATTTGAATGTCAGTAAGCTTTTGGTGCGGTATCTCGTTTCTGAACCAGTCTAAAAAATGGACCGCCTGTTTGTCCTTCACAGTAGAAGGAAGCAGGGTGAACCAGCTTTGCAGGCTACCATAGCCTATGTGGCGGCAGGAAAGCCATTACCCCTTCAGGTTAAAGCTCATTCCACTAGGGCTCAAGCAGTCTCGTGGGCGGAAGCTAGACTGCTGTCTCCCGTTGACATCTGCCGAGTGGCGACATGGTCCTCCTTGCACAGCTTCTTCAGGTTCTATTGCCTGGACATTCAGGCAGGGGAGGATGCAGCCTTAGCAAGGGCAGTTTTAACCGGACCATGGGCAGCCTCCCGCCGCAATCGGGAGTAGTTTTTCTACATTCCATTGGTCCTGGCTACACGCTAGGAAAAGGAGAAATGACTTACCTGATAATTTCATTTTCCTTAATGTAGACAGATGGACTCAGCATCCCGCCCACGGTGCAAAGGATTCGCCCATGGAATGGATATCAATTCCAAGAGATTATGGGTAAACTCTCATCCAGTCCCTAGATCAAGGCATCTGTAATCTTACTGGGGTTCAGTGTTTCTTTTTGGTTGAGTACAGTTATGGTTATCCATTTTTAATCAAGTTTTTTTTCAATAGTATGTCCACAGTGGCTTTTGAAGAGAATACTGAAGGGCTGAGGTCACTGCAGGGGTGTATATAAGGTGACGTCAGCTTTGAAACCTGACTCCGTCTCCATCTGCTGGCAGGGGAGCATAAACCCATTGATCCTGAGTTTATCTGTCTACACTAAGGAAAACAAAATTATCAGGTAAGTAATTTCTCCATTCCCGTTGGGTGAAAAACTGTGGGATAAATGTTTTTTTATGGTATCCAAAAGCTCTAGTTTATCTGCTATAGTAGAAAATAGCTTTAAAATCTTACTTAGATGGTACCTCACACCTGACAGAATGCATAAGATTTAACCATTCGATGATGATGAATGTTGGCGTTGCCAAGTCAGAACTTTTTATCACATTTGGTGGGACTGCACATTGATTTCAGCCCTTTAGGACAAAGGTGATACGGTTTATTCAAGAGGGGCTAAATGTGACCCTAACTAAAGACTCAAATTTTTCATTTATCAGTTCTCCCAGATGATCTACCGTATCAGAAAATTAAGCGAATCCTACACATTTTGTTAGCTCCAAAATGTGAACTGGCTGCTCACTGGAGGAATGCTTGATTAATCATTTTAAGACAATATATTATATGGGAAAATTGACTGCCTTACATAATGAAAGAATTAATTTTAGAGTGTATAGGATTCTTTTATTCAATGGTTCAAAAAGTTTGCTTGTCTTTTACATTCAGATGGGAATGAGGTTTGAGCTACTCACTTTACTGCATCTTTTCAGTGGGAAGGGGAAGGGAGGGGGACGATAAAGGGGGGATAGAATATACTCTTTAAAAAATGGTAACGATGTTTTTCTTGTTGATCCAGTGTTCCTTTCTTTTGGATGGAGTACTATGTATTAATTTTCTGTGTAATGATGCAGACTTATTGCTTACTGTTTTCTGTTACCTTTGTACGCTTGATGTTGGATCAGTAAAGATACAAATATTTAAAAAACAAAACAAATTATTTTTCCCTTATTTCTTACTTATATCTTTGGTTAGATTCTTGGAAGCCTTATATGGCAAGACTAAATAATGCGGGAGCATACAATGCTTGGAGTACCGAGATGAACAAAACTGAATTACCCTGGATCCAGGTATATCTGCAGTGTTTTTCTCTTTTGATGCAGTACAGTATGCTGGAAGCTTACAATGCAATTGGCCAATGAGTAAAGAAATGATCTTTAAGAGTGAGAAAGCAAATGTTGCTTACCTGTAACAGGTGTTCTCACAGGACAGCAGGATGTTAGTCCTCACATATGGGTGACATCATCAGGATGGAGCCCAATCATGGAAAACTTCTGTCAAAGTTTCCAGAACTTTGACTGGTCCCTACTGGGCATGCCCAGCATGGCACTAACCCTGCAGCCAGCAGGGGTCCCCTCTCAGTCTTATTTGAAAGCTACAGGCAGTGCCGAAAAATAAAATAACAAAATGTTATGAACCCAACACCGCAGGGCAGCAGGTGGATTTCGTGAGGACTAACATACTGCTGTCCTGTGAGAACACCTGTTACAGGTAAGCAACATTTGCTTTCTCACAGGACAAGCAGGATGGTAGTCCTCACATATGGGTGAGTACCAAGCTGAGGATGTCTGAACATGCACCAAATGTACCCAACAGCGTGCAACAGGCACAACAACTGGGGTGGAATTTGGTAGAGGGCATCCTGAACCCCACTGGGCAGGCGGAAGGGTGTTGGTACGTCACGTTGGAAACAGGTTACGCAGGACAGACTGGCCGAAGATGGAATCTTGTCTTCCGGCTTTGTCCAAGCATTAGTGGGCTGCGAAGGTGTGGAGAGAACTCCAGGTGGCAGCCCTGCAAATGTCAGGAAGCGGCACCGATCGTAGGTGTGCTACTGAAGTCGCCATGGCCCTCACAGAGTGTGCTTTTACATGGTCTTGAAAAGGAATGCCTGCTTGCTGATAGCAAAAAGATATGCAGTCCGCCAACCAGGAGGAGAGAGTCTGCTTACCCACAGGTTGCCTTAATTTGTTGGGGTGGAAAGAGACGAATAACTGAGTGCTCTTTCTGTGGGCAACTGTACGGTCTAGATAAAAAGCTAGAGCCCGTTTACAGTCAAGGGAATGCAGAGCCTGTTCCCCTGGATTGGAATGGGGCCTGAGAAAGAAGGTAGGTAGTATGATGGATTGATTAATGTGAAACTCCGAAATTACCTTAGGTAAAAACTTAGGGTGAGTGCAGAGTACCGCCCTGTCCTGCAGGAGTTTAGTGTAAGGCGTATAGGTAACTAGGGCCTGGAACTCACTAACCCTGCGAGCTGAAGTGATAGCCAAAAGGAAAATCACTTTCCATGTGAGATATTTTAGGTCACAGGAATGAAGAGGCTTGAATGATGGTTTCATGAGCCGACCAAGAACCAGGTTAAGGTCCCAAAAAGGGGCCGGAGGACGTAAAGGTGGCTTGATGTGGAGCAAGCCCTTCAAAATGTGTGTTACGAGGGGTTGTACTGATATAGGGACATCCCCGACACCTTTATGGAAGGCGGCTACCGCACTGACATGCATTCTGATGGAAGAGGTCTTTAGACCTGACTCTGACAGATGCCAGAGATAGTCCAAAAACTTTGGGATTGGACAGGAAAAGGAATCAAGGGACTGAGAAGCGCACCATGATGTGAACCTTTTCCATTTATAAGAGTAAGATTTTCTCGTGGAAGGCTTGCGTGAAGCAATCAAGACACGGGAAACTGGGTCTGAAAGGTTAAGAGGTTGAAGGATTAACCTTTCAACATCCATGCCGTCAGGGACAAGGCTTGAAGGTTGGGATGACGTAGGCACCCGTTGTTTTGAGTGATCAGAAACGGGTCCTTTCCCAAGGGAATGTGCCTGCGGATGGAGAGATCCTGCAGTATTGGAAACCACACTTGGCGTGGCCAGTGAGGTGCTATCAGGATCATGGTTCCCTTGTCCTGACATAGCTTCACAAGAGTCTTCAAGAGAAGAGGAAGTGGAGGGAATGCATAAAGCAGACCGGTTGCCCAAGAGAGGGAGAATGCATCTCTAGGCTGAGATTGTTTGCTGCGAATAAGGGAGCAGTAATTGTCCACTTTGTGGTTCTGAGGGGACGTCTATCTGAGGATATCCCCATTGTTGGAAGATGGAGATTGCTACCGAGGGGTTGAGAGACCACTCGTGCGGTTGGAAGACGTGACTCAGCATGTCTGCCAACACATTGTCCACTCCCGGCAGGTAGGTGGCCCTGAGGTACATCGAATGGGAGAGGGCTTCTGTCCATATCTGTGCAGCTTCCTGACACAGAAGGAAGGAGCCTGTGCTCCTTCCTTCTGTTTGTTGATGTACCATATGGCCACCTGGTTGTCCATCTGAATCAGGATGACTTGATTTGATAGGCGATCCTGAAAAGATCTCTCTCTCTCTCTCATTTACACACAGGCTCTCAATCACATCCTCACATGCTCCCTCACCTAAACCAGCTCTCAATCACACACAGACACACATGCTCTATCTCTTACTTATACACACAGGCTCTTAATCATACATACGCATGATCTCTCTCACACACAAAGGATCTCAATCATACACATATACTCTTTCACACAAACAGGTTTTCAATCACAAACTTACACATATAGGTTCCCAATTGTAAACTTACATTCATGCTCTCTCTCTCTCAAAGGCAGGCTCTCAATCACAGACATACTCTCTTTCACATATACAGGCTCTCAATCACACACATACATGCTATCTCACACACAGAGGATCTCAACACACATGCTTGCTCAATCACACTCTCTCCCTCCCCCCCCCCCCAGGAACTAGCGGCAGCAGCAGCCTCCTCCCAAACCTAACCTCCTTCATTTTCAGCCCTCGCGGAGGAGGAGTCCCATCGGCCGCGGAGGTTGACGCTCTTCTTCATTTTCCTCCGAGCCACGCTGCGCATTCTTCAGACCGCGCCTCTCTTCTGTTCTTCGGTCCGATTCTGACCACACTAGCATGGTCTCTTCTTCCCGCGCACGCACCCGATGCTCACCTCTTCCTCTTCCGGGCCGCGGGGGGTGGGCGGGCGGGAGGGAAGAAGAGACCATGCCGATGCCGCTGACTCCAGCTGTCTTGCCGCATTCTGCCCGGGCTGACAGCATTTGAAGCCCGGGCGGAGGAGGACCGGGGAGCAGCTGGGTCAGCGGGGGACCGGGAAGTGTGGCGACACACTTGCGTGTTTTTGGCGACACACTAGTGTGTCGCGACACACCGGTTGAGAATCACTGCCTTAAGAGGCGGGGTGGATGAGTGGAGTTTTGACCTTTTTGCCCTCTTTTTCAAGACTCTACCACAACTGAGTGGTGGTCAAGCTGGGATTTTTGAAAGCCTGGGGTTGACTGAACTAAATAAGTAGTGTCAGCCTTTCTGTGTACTGGAGCAATTGATCCAGGATTTTCCCAGTTCTTTTTGAGGAGATCAAGAAGGACCTGATGAATGGGAATAGAGGTGATCACCTTGGAGGCATCCAGGAATTGGAGTAACTCCATCATCTGGTGCCTATCATCTTGTTCCGTCTGCAGTTGAAAAGGAACCAACTCAGACATTTTCTTCACAAAATTTATGAATGAGAGGTCCTCTGGAGGAGAACGCTTTCTACTTTCCGTGGAAGAAGGTGGTGAAGGTAAGTCATTGGTGCCTGTTGAAGTATCATGACCCCCCAAGTGTCATAAGGATCAGCAGACTGCCCTTTAGGAAGTGAAGGGAGTTGGATACCTGAGGGTCCCGGTCTAGGCTTCGAAAAAATCGGAGGAATCGCCGGAGGCACCGATGATGGCATCGAAGGCACCGGTGCAGGCATCGATGGATGACTCGATGGTGCCGGCGGACGTATCGGCACCGACGGATGAATTGGTGGCGAGGGACGTATCGGCATCGATGACTGAGGCAAAACACCCGATGGAGGGATGCAGAACGGTGTTTCTCCTCCCGATGAAGCCGTCATCGGGGAGGGCATCAGAGGCATCGGAGACCCGGGATCCAACAGCGGAAGGGCAGCCATCAGCGCCTCCATTCTGGATAGGTGCTAGCGCTGCTGGAATCGGGTCGATGACAGGTTCCACAATCGGTGCCGGTGTTGGTGCGGGAGGAACCTGGAGACGTTGCATCGCCTTGTTGATGGCCTCCTGAACCAGCCGGTCCAGTTCTTCTCGGAGACCTGGAGCAAGCAGCCCCGGCTCCGGAACAGAAGAGGGAGGCAAAGGCATAGCCGGAGGGACCACCTTTACAGGCGGAATCGCGACTCCCAAACCCCGATCGGGTGAGGGTTGCCTCGGTGATCCGGTCGCAGGAATGGTCGGTGCCTTTCCTGGACGGGGCTTCTTCGGCGGCTTGGACAGTGGCGAGGGCGATGATTTCGCTCCCTCGATGGTCCGAGTCTTGCAATGTCGATGGCGATGTTTCTCTCTGCGATCCCCTCGATCCTGAGGGGGGAGTAGAGGGTGTCGATGGCCGTGAAGACGTCGATGGCGGTCGGTCACCGGTCGGTGGACGATGCTGGCGCGAAATCGACGGTGCTGGTTCCGATGACGTCGATGCGATGGACGGAGTCGGGGTTTGAGCATGGAAGAGGAGTTCCATCTTCTCCATTCTGGCCTTGCGACCTTTTGGTGTCATAAGGGCACATTTGGTGCAAGTCAGGACATCATGCTCACGGCCTAAACACATTACACAGACTCCATGGGGGTCTGTGATAGACATGGTGTGAGTATAGTCCGGGCACCGACGGAACCCCGACGCCATGGCCATTGAAGAAAATTAAGCCGCGGTACAGTCGATGGCCAGTAGACCGCAAGGGCCAAACTCGACGGTAATCGACGGAAAACGGGTAAAAACTTACCGGAGTACCGCGGTCAGAGAAAAGTTAGAGCAGGGACCCCTGTGGGGCAATTTAACTTTAAATAATTCCGTGAGGAAAATTCCTGTCAGGAATCTCTTCAGAGCTCCTTTACCGCGAGGCGACTGCTGCATGGAAAAAAGAAGACTGAGGGGGGACCCCTGCTGGCTGCAGGGTTAGTGCCATGCTGGGCATGCCCAATAGGGGCCAGTCAAAGTTCTGGAAACTTTGATAGAAGTTTTCCGTGATTGGGCTCCATCCTGATGATGTCACCCATATGTGAGGACTACCATCTTGCTTGTCCTGTGAGAAATTCTGTTACTTTTTGCAAGAACCTTTTATGACAGAAGCAGGCCATCCTCTGTAGGTTCTCTTTTTATATGTTTGCAGTGTCAGCACCTCTACTCAGGTAGTCTCTGTGAACTAGAAAAATACATGAAAAAAAAAATTAAATTAAATTCAAGACAACTTCTTGGTGAATAAAGTCCCATGAAAGGTTTTTCATAGTATTTTAAGCCAACGTGTCAAGCTGCTTCATGCACAGCCCAGTTTGGTAAACAAAGGTATTGTTCTTCTCTTCCAGGTGGATTTGCAAAGGCCGGTAGTAATCACTGGTATCCAAACCCAGGGAGCAAGGCAGGTCTTCAGCCAACTTTATGTCACGGACTTTGTTGTGACTTATAGTTTAGACAAAAGAAAATGGATAGCCTTTAAAGGAAATAGTACTAATGTACAGAAGGTCAGTATGCAAGAATTACAGCGAAGGTTGTGTGTACATACTGTGCACATAACTATAGATTTGTATTTATAGCATAGGTTGAGAGTCACAACCAATCAGAAGGCAGGAACAGGTTCCATCAAAGTTACCCTTTAACTTAGCCAATTCAAAAGCAGTTCAGGTCAACATACTCACCGTGGTGGGCTAGCATTAATTGTAGCACTGTGTGGCCTAAAAGGATAATATAACTTTTGTATTTAAAAAGTTAAGATTTTTTATTTTGCTAGCATTTTTGGCCTGGCGCATTTCAGAGAAGTGTTAAGTTCCTCGCAGTTGCTGAGCCTCAGAGGCCCGTGCTCACAGAATAACTTTTGTGTGGGGACATCTTCAGTTCTTTTTTATGCCACGGAGTCGGTCGGTCAAACAGCACTGATGTAAATTACCTCACTTCTTTTCTGCTGCCCTGTAGGCATTCTTTTCACATGGAATATTTCTCCTGCAAGTTTTTTCTTATTCTTTATCCCCTTAGAGTTTTTGTCCGTTTTTAAGTTTTCTTTATTTTCTTTATTTTTTTTTTTAATTTACATTTTATTGAATTTTTAACAATATTACAAGAAAACAAATTACAATATGTGTGCTACAGATCAAGAAATTATCATTCATTATGTATCATCATTCAAGATATACAAGAAATATACTATAAATTGATCTGCGCTCATATTGAATGAATCCCTAAGAAATCTAGGGGAAACCAGCAGGTAACTAGAGCAATACTACTAAGAATTGTTTGTACAAAGTTTACACCAAACTAACCGTGCTGTGAGTGACAACTATCATTTATATCCAACTACTGTACGGAGTTTCTTAGGATTGAGAATGTGAATCTAAATATAAACGCAATTGCTCCGATTCATTAAAAACGTATTTAGAATCCCTAAAGGTTAATATACATCTACAGGGAAAACGCAACAAATACTTTGCTCCATGCTCTACAGCTTCTTCCCTCATTGCAAGAAATTTTTTTCTTTTCAACTGAGAACTTTTAGCAATATCAGGAAAATTCTGCATTGGGTGGCCGTAGAATTTCAGTTTTTGAAATCTAAAATATGATCTTAACACTTTGTCTCTATCGGTTACACATGAGAATTGAATCAGGAGTGTCGCTCTAGTGTTTATATCAGATTCAAAGGATTTCTCCAAGAACTCAGTCAAGTTTAAATCTGAATTTAAATCTTGCTGGCTTGCTTGCTGATTGCTCTTATTATCATTTGAAATATGTTGAGGCAAGTAATAGATCCTCGATAATACTGGTAAATTATCTTGAGAATATTTTAAAATATTTAACAAGTAACTTGTGAAAAGATCTTTCGATGACATCATCCTAGTTTTAGGAAAATTTAATATTCTCAAATTTGCCCGTTTCATCTGATTTTCAAATGTCTTCATTTTGCTCTCTTGCATTTTCTCTGATGTAATTAAATTTAATTGAATCTTTTCCATGTTTTCCACTTTACCCTCCATCTGGGTGAAGCGTTTTTCCAAATTTTCATTCTTCTCCTCCATTTTTTGAGATTTCAAAATTGCCTCTTGTACCATCACAGTCAGTGATTTGATAGATTTTTGCATTGATATCAATATGTTCCTGATTTCTCCCAGGGAAGCTGCTAAGGTAGGGGTAGAGCAAGTTACCAGAAATGTTCCATTCTCATTTCCTACCCCCGTTGCGCCTTCTTCTCGATGGTCTGTGCATTGTGCTATTTCCTCTCCTTGGTTGCTGGAATCCGGTGCCACCGAATTCTCTGAAGAAACAGATATTTCCTCTGCTCTTCTCTGCAAACCAGGAGTGAGTAGATCTTCAAACATAAACTCCTCTCCACCCGCAGGAGGATCGGGTGTTGTTGGAGCCCCCGGCTCAAGGTTGTTTCTAGAGTCAGGGAGCCTGGCAATTGTTCCTTACCAGCTCCAGCGACTTCGCCTCCAGGGTTTCTCGATGGTGTCTTAGTGAAGGCAGCTACTATACTCGGCTGTCGAGTGTCATCGGGAATAGGTAAGCCCTCTCGCAGGTGAGCTTTTCTTTTTGTATGCGGCATGTTAGTCAAAAGAAAAACATCTAAGGAAATTACAGAGAAAACCAAGAAACTTTCGACAGGCCGGGAGCTGCTGCCTTCACTTCCTCACAGCATGGCAGCCATCTTGGTCTCCCATAAGTTTTCTTTATTTTTACTTGGCCACATGAACAACAATACTGGTGTATCAAAACGTTGTCGGTCAGGCCTTTTTTTATATTCAAAATTGAATAGTTTGATTTCACATTGACTATTTTTCGTCTGATGTCCACCAAACAGAAGAGGTCAGCAGCTTCTCAAAGTGCCCTGGGTGCAGCCAAATTTTGTTGGTCACAGACCCCCATGACAAATGTGTGCTGTGCCTTGGGGTTTGGCACAACATCTTAGGATACTCCACATGTGCTAAGGATTTCCAGAGGCCATAAAATCCTTCTAAAGCTCATAGAAAAGCCCATTGGATGTCATCTGCATCGGCATTGGAGGCCTCAACATCAAGGGGACAGGAGATGTGCTGGTCTCTGGTGGTGCATCAGTATTGAGGATGCATCATCCTTCATCGAACACCAATAGACAACATTCTCTAGTTCCTCCTGTCCGATGAAAGCAAAAGGTTCTGCTTAGTTGGTATTGGCAAAGCACTGAGGGAAGGCTTAGAAGCTCTGTCCTTGGTCCTGACAAATGTCAGTGAAAAGGACCAGTCGGGAACAGCCATGCCGGAGGAGGTTCTCCTGTAGGGGTATCCAGCCTGCGGGAGGGAGAAGAAGTTTTCAAAGGGCTTTCCTAAGGATCTCCATTCAGGTACTGAAACTCCCCCCCCCCCCACCCCTCCCCCTGGTTCTGACTCAGACTGCTTGTCCAGCGGGCCAGACCTTGGGGGGAGGGACCTTAGGGCAGGTCAGACTGAGCGCCCAGCCATGTCTCCTAGGCACCTGATGTCAAGGACGTGCTAGGGCTGCACAGTTTTCCCTAGCACATCCTTTTTAGCGTGGCAGGTCATTTAAATATGACATCGGGTCCCTGGGAGAGGTGGTTGGGCACGCGTTAAGAAAGCGGGCGCTCAGCATTGAACACCCACTTTCTACGTGCCGATACTGCATCGGCCCCTTAAAGATCAAAGCAGTCAAACCCATCCCACCAGGGGAAGGAGGGCAGGGATTTTACTCCAAGTATTTCTTAATACCAAAGAAAACAGGGAATACCATCCTATCCTAGACCTAAAGGTCTCGAACAAGTATTTACTAAGAGAAAAGTTCAAGACGATATCTCTGGGCACCCTTTCTTCAAAATGATTGGCTATGTTCTCTGGATTTAAATGGTTTGTACACTCACAGACGGGCTGATTCAGTAAAGTCTGCAGGAGAGTGGGCGAACGCATACCAACAGCTATTCTTAGTGAGTACTCTAACCTCTCAGTCTGTCTCACCCACAGTATCTCCTCGCTGGGATATCTGCTACAGAACCTCTTGACGTCATCGTGGAGAGAAGGACTCCCTCTGCCGAGGTCCCTGGGACTGCAACTACAGACTACCTCACTACTGCCACTTGGTGGCTACCATCTAGCTGTCTAATAAAAGAACATTTTTCTGTGTTTTGTGTAGCACGAGTCTAGCCCAGTGCTGTGGCTCCTCATGGGGCTCCTTCCCGTGGGCGTTGTCACCTCCACAGCACCCAAGGATCCACCAAAACACACATAACCACAACAGATTGCTAACTCCATGGATCCGACTCAGCTCACTGCATTGCAGGCCATTCCAGGCCTGGCTCAGCGGATCTCCGAACAGCAGACTGTGCTGGAGGGACTGACCGCTGCATTTAATCTACTACACAAACAGATGATCTCGCCTTCCACTTCATGTAATGGTCAAAATCACCATGCCGCTAGCAGCTCCTACCCGCTTCTCGGGAGAACTTTGGAGATGCAGAGACTTCATTAACAAGTGCTGCATGCATTTTGCATTACTACTTGGTCACTTCCCCACAGCCTATGCTAAGACTACATATATCCTGTTATACCTAGATGGACAAGCCTTGACTTGGGCCACTTCGCTGTGGGAGCGCGAGGATCCGATTCTTCATGACCTTGAAGGTTTCCTCGAACTGTTTAAATCTTTTGATGATCCTGCCCAGTATACCATTGCAGGATCTTCTTTGGTTCACTTGAAGCAAGGGAACAAACCACTTGCTGACTTTGCCATTGAGTTCAAGACACTGGTGTCTGAATTATCCTGGGACCCGAGGTGTCTGAAGACACTCTTTTTCTGAAGGACTGAACTCTTGTCTGAAAGACGAACTCTCTGCTCGAGAGATCCCTGAGACTTTGGCTGAACTAGTGAAATTGGCAACCAGGATTGATCGCAGACTTCGCGACAAAGTCCAAGAGACCAAGATGCCTAGGAGACCCTATCTGGGCGAAGTTTGAGTCAAGCCTATACCCACGTCTGTGCCTACGGTCCCAGCAGCCAGCAAAGAGAAGCCTATGGAATTAGGCCGCAGCCAACTGACATCAAAAGAGAGAAGAACGCGGAAGAAACTAGGGCTGTGTATGTACTCTGGACAAGCTGGCCATGCTGTCCAAAATTGCCCTAAGTCCTGCGGGAGGACTCTTCTTAGGTCTTACCACCCCTTCTCCTCCGCTCTCTCTTCCTGTATTCTTGATCTGCGGACCCTTAAAGTATCAGACTCTTGCCCTAGTGGACTCCGGGGCAGGAGGCAATTTCATTCTTCAATGAGTAGTGGAGCATCTATGGATCCCCACTTCCATTATGAAGCCTCCACTACTTCTTTCATCCATCCATGGAGAGCCCTTACTGGGTGAAGTAACACTACGCACTGAATCAATGTGCCTGCGTACCAGTGCCCTCCATTCAGAGACAATCTCCTTCTTCGTGTTAGAGAAGGCCATGCACCCTATAGTACTGGGATTACCTTGGCTACAGCAGCACATGCCTCAATTCGATTGGGCCACACTGGAACTGTCAAGATGGGTTCCAGACTACCATAAGAAGTGCCTGATGAAGGTAGAACCATTACCCTGTATGCCTACCACTCCAGTAATGCCGGGGTTGCCGACTCAGTACGCATCTTTTCAAGATGTTTTTTCAAAGGAAGCTGCAGATGTTCTTCCACCTCACCGACCATATGATTGCGCCATCAACCTGAAGCCTAATACAGAGCCACCCAAGGGTAGAGTGTACCCCCTGTCTGTGGCAGAAAACAAAGCCATGTCTGAATACATTCAGGAGAACCTCCAAGAGGGCTTCATATGACCATCTAAGTCCCCTGCTGGCGCAGGCTTTTTCTTTGTGGGCAAAAAGGACAGAACATTATGCCCATGTATAGATTACAGGGGCCTTAATGAGATAACAATAAAGGATCACTATCCTTTACCTCTGATCTCAGAGTTATTCGAAAGGCAACAAGGAGCTCAAATCTTTTCCAAACTGGATTTGAAAGGAGCCTATAACCTACTTCGCATTCGAGCTGGTGATGAGTGGAAGACAGCCTTCAACACTCGGGACGGCCACTTTGAATATCTAGTGATGCCCTTCGGCCTGTGCAACACCCCGGCCGTCTTTCAAAATTTAGTGAACGACATTTTCTGGGACCTCCTCTATAAATGTGTTGTCATTTACTTGGACGACATTTTGATATTCTTTCAAGACATGACCACTCACCAAGAGGATGTAAAGAGAGTTCTTCAGAGGCTCCGTGAGAACCATCTCTACGCCAAGCTATCCAAATGTGAATTTCACAGTCAGTGCCTTTCTTAGGCTACATTGTGTCTAATCAAGGCTTTCAAATGGACCCACAGAAGCTGGAGAGCATCAAGAATTGGGCACAACCCACAGGGTTAAAAGCTCTCAGATGCTTCTTAGGTTTCACCAACTATTACAGGACCTTTATCAAAAACTACTCTTCACTTACAGTGCCGCTTACCGCTATGACAAAGAAAGGTGCCAATGCTGCTAATTGGTCTCCAAAGGCTATAACAGCATTTCAGAAGTTAAAAGATGCCTTTTTACACAAGCCGTGTCTTCGACACCCAGACCCCTCCAAGCCTTTCATCGTGGAGGTCGACGCCTCAGACATTGACATAGGGGCCGTATTAAGCCAAGCTGGTGATTCAAAGGTTCCATAACCGTGCTCATTCTTCTCCCGTTGCTTCTCTTCTGCAGAGAAAAATTACGGAATAGGAGATAAAGAGCTCCTAGCTATAAAACTGGCATTCGAAGAATGGCACCCTTGGCTCGAAGGAGCACAACATCAAATAACGGTCTTCACAGACCATACGAATCTGTAGTACCTCCGCCATGCACAGCGCCTGAATCATAGACAAGCGAGATGGTCTCTTTTTTTCAACAGATTCAACTTTGTGCTCAAGTATCTCCCTGGAACTAAGAATATCAGAGCTGACGCTCTATCTCGCTCTTTCCTCTCCGAGGATGTTCCAGAAGAACCGCAACACATCATTTACCCCGAGAAGGTCATATTGGCAGCTACTCACTCAGTACCTGCAGGAAACTCAAGCACCTCAGGAAAAAGTTATTGGCTTGGGCCCATGACTCCAAACTTTCAGGACATCCTGGTCAACGTAGAACCCTGTCTAAGCTTCAAACCTTTTACTGGTGGCCCACCATGAAGGAAGACACATTCTCCTACATTGCTTCCTGTGCTAACTGCGCTAAACAGAAGACACCACCGGGTTGACCATGGGGTCTACTTCAACCCTTGCCAGTGCCAGAAGAACCATGGACATATATCACCACTGACTTCATGGTTGATTTGTCAGATTCTGGAGGAAATAACACCATTTGGGTGACCGTTGATTGGTTTTCGAAGATGGCACATTTTGTGGCTCTCCCAGACTTACCCACCGCCATGGAGCTTGCCAAGCTATTTATCTCGCAATTCTTCCACCTGCATGGCTTGCCTAAGCACATAGTCTCTGATCGTGGAGCTCAATTCACAGCAAACGTCTGGAAGGCACAATCGGGCCGATACATTAAAGTGCGGCCGCGGTTACCCTGTTTTTAACCCGCTTTAGACGCACATTTTGGACGCGTATGACTAACCTGCGATTCAGTATCCGGTTTTACGCGTCCTTACCGCTTACTGAAATGGACACGTATCCCTTTCCGCCCGCCGCATGTATATGTTATGTTAATGATCGGATTAGCTATTCCCTCCGATACAGTAATGTGCGCCCATATTATCGCCTTTTTAACCAGCTATTTGGCCGCGTCTTTAACCTGCAGATTTACCGCGTACCCTTACCTTGGCGTTAGTGTGGTGTTCGGTCAGCTTCGTACCGGACAGCACCATGGACAACATGTACATTATTGCTCTGGCGCTATTTTTCATTCGGTTGAGAAGCAGAATGAGAAATGCTCGAATGAGAAATGCTCGAAATGCTCGGCAGATTGGAGAGGTGAACAGGGGGGGCCAGCAGCAAGGAGAACCCATCCGACCAGAGAACCCAGCAGCAAGACCGGAGGATGTACGTGATATGTTTCGATTTAACTGTACCATCCATCCATCTCTGGGCCTCTCTGAGGCTCCGGACATGGACGCCTTTACGGGCGCTGTAGAGATAGGCATCCATAAAGATCGGCGTCCGTAAAGGCGGAGGCATGGACACCTCTACAGACGCCGGAGAGATGGGCGTCCGTAAAGATTGGAGTCCGTAAAGGCGGAGATACGGACGCCTCTACGGATGCCGGAGGGATGGGCGTCCGTAAAGATAGGCGCCCGTAAAGGCAGAGACACGGACGCCTCTACGGAGAGATGGGCATCCACTAGGCGTCCTGAGGCTCTGGTCTTGAGGCTCCGGTTCCTCTACGGACGCCTATACGAAGTATCTACGGACTCCTATATGGAGCCTCTACGGGTGGCTATACGGAGCCTTCCTCCTGCGTCTAGAATAAGGCTGTAGTAGACGCTGAAATAAGAACACATAGCTGATTTACGGGCGCTGTAGAGATAGGCGTCCATAAAGAATACAAACTTGAGAATAACAGTGTTGCTGATCCATGTATGTCTGTCTCACCCTAACTCATGTCCATGCTTCTTTTTTCAATCTGTATATATTTTCTGTTTTAAAATGTCACAGATTGTGTTTCACTTATATCTGCATTGAAACAAATTTAAAAAATAATTAGCTGTGAGTAAAGTTTGATAGTTAACTCAGAACAGTGGAGGAGGTTTATCTTTCCCTTTCTTGCCACATTGATCTGTTAAATAATTTTTGTGCGCTGCCACACAGCTGGATATAAGATAGGAGTTAGAGCAGAGGTCCCGGCGTCCGTTCGTGGACCTTCCCGCTGCCTTGAGCGCCCAGCTGGACGTCCAAGACACGACTTTGGACGTTCATGGACCTTGAGCGCCCATCCCGCTGCCTTGAGCACCCAGCTGGACGTCCAAGACATGACTTCGGACGTCCGACCGGGCGCTCAAGGTCCATGAACGTCCGAGGTCGCGGTGTCCGTTTGTGGACCTTCCCGCTGCCTTGAGCGCCCAGCTGGACGTCCATGACGCGACTTCGGACGTTCATGGAACTTGAGCGCCGGACGTCGAAAGGTCCACGAACAGCGTCCAAGCCGCGAGAAAAGAACCATCCACTTACCTGGTGGAATGACATTTCAAATGACATTTTGAAATGACAGGTACCAGCGCACCCAAGATACTGTATAGGCGCTGTATACCACTCTATACAGTAAAATGGACGCGCTTTGGACGCCGCTTGCATTTGCGTCTCATTTGAATACTGTATCGAGCGGTATGTGAACCAAATTGTGCATGCGGCAAACGAGGGTGTGCCGGCACTGCCACACTCTTTCTTAAGCGTCCTTACTGTATCGGCCCGTATGTAAGAAGTTCGATATTGCCCTCTACTTTACATCGGCATATCATCCTCAATCCAACAGGCAAACAGAGAGGATGAACAGGACACTCAAGCAATTAATTCGTGCTTACGTGAACACTCGCCAGAATGATTGGAGCGAACTGTTGCCCTGGGCAGAATTTGCCATAAATTCTCATCCAGCAACATCCACTGGATCAACACCATTCGAAGTGGTCTATGGACGACTACCACTGCCACCACTGCCACTTCCATTAACAGTGTCGTCCCCGACAGCTCAATCCACTGCCAAAGATATCCAACAACTCTGGACTCAGACAAAAGAGATGCTTATTAAAGCACGACTGCGAGCAAAGAAAGGATACGATGCTCATCATTGCAAGGCTCCAGACTTCAAGCTTGGTGACAAAGTCTGGCTTTCCACAAAGCATTTAAGACTAAAACTTCCTTCAGCTCAATTCGCTCCTCGCTTCGTTGGCCCATTCCTCATTCTCCAACGACTGGGCAATCTCACCTACAGTCTGAAGCTACCATCTACTTTAAAGATCCACAATGCATTCCACATCTCACTATTGAAGCCTTTGATACTTAGTGAGTTTTCCAACAAGATACCAGAAGCTACATCCGTTGATGCTGAGGAAGATATCGAATACAAGGTAGATGCAGTTCTCGATGTGAGAAGACGAGGCAGAGTATGGGAATACCTCCTGTCATGGGAGAGTTATGGCCCAGAAGAAAACTCTTAGACACCCATGTCCAACATCCTGGATAAAGAGATGCTACAAGACTTTCATCAGCAGCATCCTCAAAAACCAAGACCTGCTAGGAACCAGCGTGGACACCCTTTGAAGGGGGGTACTGTTGCGTCCGTCGGTCTTCGATGGCTTCTCCCCCCTTGCCTCACCTTAATCTCGGCTCCTCCCGCTTACCTGGGCAAGATGGCTACTGCAGCGTCTACAAGCCGACCTCTCTGGAGATCTCCAGAACAGCTATGTGCAGCCTCCCGCCATTGCTCCTCCCAGGTACCTACTAGGGTGCACGCGCAACCCACGTCTTTACACACCCCTTGGCGCGAACCTCGAGGGCGTTCCCTCTTGCTGACGTCACGCTATCCGGGTATATCAGCCTCATTGAATTGCTAGCTCCCCGAGTTAACAAGGTCTCGAATCCGTTCCTGTCTACGCTACTCTGCCGCTTCTGTACTGCTGCTGGAAGCTTTCTCTTCGGGGTATCGACTAACTTGGGTACCTGCTCCTCGGGGGCCCTCTGCTTTATTTCAGCTGCCTTTCAGGGAACAGGTACTCCCTCCTCGAGGGCCTGCTCTCCCTGCCTCGGTGCCTTTACCTTCATCTACTTATCTGGTGGAATCGCATACCAACAGCTATTCTCAGTGAGTACTCTAACCTCTCAGTCTGTCTCACCCACAGTATCTCCTCACTGGGATATCTGCTACAGAACCTCCTGACGTCATCGTGGAGAGAAGGGCTCCCTCTGCTGAGGTCCCTGGGACTGCAACTACAGACTACCTCACTACTGCCACCTGGTGGCTACCATCTAGCTGTCTAATAAAAGAACATTTTTCTGTGTTTTGTGTAGCACGAGTCTAGTCCAATGCTGTGGCTCCTCACGGGGCTCCTCCCTGTGGGCGTTGTCACCTCCACAGCACCCAAGGATCCACCAAAACACACATAACCACAACAGTAACTCCTGTGTCAGGAAGCATAAGGATGTAGAACTGGGCCATCATGCAAAGGATGACACTCAGAGTCACATGCCATGCAAGGAGAATGTTCTAGCAAACAAACTGAGCCAGTACCTGGAACCACACAAGTGGTACTTGGATGAAGGGGTAGCAGACCAGATATTCTGTGGATGGGGAATACCCAACAAGGATCTGTTTGCATCTCCTTTAAACAAGAAAGTCCCTCAGAATTGTTTGAGATGAAAGTCAAAGAACGAACTAGCCTTGGATGACTTCTCCATGGACTGGGGAAAGGGTCTTCCTATGTATATCCTTCAGTTCTTCTAGTGATGAAGATTCTACTTAAACTCAGAATGGTGAGGGAACTATGATTTTCATACTTCATATTGGCCAAGACAGGTTTGATTCCCAGTTCTTCATGACTTGCCCATCAGGGATCCAATTTGGTTGAGAAATTCTACCACACTCCTTATACAGAATCGTAGAACATTGCTCCATCTCACCTTCAAGCCCCTAGCCTTCGCATGCAATGAAGTTTCCAACCAGGGCTCTTATCTGATGGTGACACTCACCTGTGAGGACTTACATCTTGCTGTCTTCGGAACACCTGCTACAGGTAAGTAACTTATGCTCCAAATGACAGAGTACTTCCTTCTGTGTCTCACACAGTTCATGGAGAGGATTTCTTTCCCAAGAGGCTGTTGGTTGTAGATACAGTTTTACAAGCTTTAAGGAACAAAATGGTGGGCACTGCCCTTGTGATCTGAGAGTGACTTGATGTCGTGACAACTGGAAGAGAGTTGACAAAGGGTCATGAGGTGACTGCATTTATGCTTCTGGAATGTATTAATCACTTCGGTTGTAAAGCACTCTAGTTGATAGATGCTGGGTAAATCCAAATTATAAGGAATCCTTGTTTCAGGAATGACTTTTCATAGCTTCCTGATAGGACTGGGAATGCTGTGGAAGTTTTCCCTCAGCCTCAAGGGGTAGACGGGGAAAAGGATGAAAGCCTGCCTCCTTCCACACTGGTGGTTCTCTGCCTTTGTGTTGGGACCCAAAAAACAGGCGGCAGAAGGCTTGCCAGACAGGCACCACTTGAAGTTCAAATTAAATCACGTTCTGGGTGCAGCAGATTGATCTTTTCTAAATGTGAGGCAGATTCCCAGCACTGCCCGAAAAATCTGAGGAGCTACAGATTCACAGAAAGTTTGATCAAAATTCCTGTTAGTGAATACACTTATTAAGCTTCAATAAATATATGTCAGCTTTTTAGCATTGTTGCTTGAGTTTTAATGCATGATGCACATTTGGTGAATACAATTTTTGAAACAAACTACATGTTCAAAGTTATAAACCAGGGGCTGATCATTCTGTGCTGGGCTCCCTAGATTTTATCACACTAGTCCAATGGGTCCCAGTCAGAACAGGGCGGACAGCATCCACAGGCAGCTGGGATAGAGCTAGCTGTGCAAAACCATAGAAAAATAAACAGCGTAAAAACGTGCTCATAAGACATGACCTGATGTGGATGTTCCATTGCCATGTTTGGTGCATGTCCTCAGATGAGAATCCTTACTGCACTTTCTCCCCCCCCCCCCAGATCTTTGATGGTAATTCAGATGCCTCCAGTATACGAGAGAACACCTTTGACCCACCGATCATTGCAAGATACATCCGAGTGTATCCAACAAAGTACAGGAGCAGACCAACCCTGCGCATGGAGCTGCTGGGCTGTGAAACAGAAGGTAACTCTCTAGCGTTGCAACAAATTTTTGTCCTAAAATTCTCTGACCCTTAAAATAGGTCCAGACTATTTTTGCAGGGCTCCTCTTGCAGTCCCAAAATCCAAGCAGAGACTTCACTCCATTCTGAAGGTGATTGGGTGATGAGTGGATGACCCAAGCCTAAAAATAACTGATTTAAAAGATGTGCTTACCGCCCAGTATACTCTAGTGAAAAATGAGCAAAGTGGTGCAGTTACCAGGTCCAGCTGAACATGTGGAAGGGTCAACAAACATGGCTTACTATTCCAGAATCTGATTGCAGTCCTCCTTCTCACCTGTTTCTTGATGATATCTCCATCTTTACTGTAACCAAAGCCCGTAACCTTGGAGTAATCTTGGACTCCACCCTATCCATGTCTAATCACATTTCCACAACAGTAAAAAAACTCATTCTACAAATTCCATATGCTAAAACATCTTTGTCCTTTACTATACCCTAAAGACTTCCATATGGTGATCCAATCTTTGATTTTCTCCAGTCTAGACTATTGCAATTCACTTTACCTTGGTTTTTCCTACACTGCATTTTGTCCTTTGCAATTAATCCAAAATACAGCTGCACGTATTCTAACAGGCTCTTCTCGGAGAGATCATATAACACCAATATTGCAAGGCTTGCACTGGCTTCCCGTCAGTGTCCGATTTCAATACAAACTTCTTTCCATCATACACAACTTAATACACTGTCATTCCTCTATCTGGTTATGCACATCTTTATGTATATATAAACCAAATAGGCATTTATGATCCCTTGACAAAAACTAGCTTGAAGTCCCAACTGTCCGTCTAGCAAGACTTGACATAACCAGGAGATGTGTCTTCTCTATTGCTGGCCCCCTTCTTTGGAATTCAGTCCCAGATTCCCTAAGACAAATAACAACTCACAAAGAATTCAAGAACATTTCTATAGCATTCAGATTGGCCCCCACTTCATGATTCCAAATAAACCAGTGCTGGCACACTGTAGCTATGAAGAATTTGTTACTTTTAGCATTGTTTTTGGTATTTTTGTTTTTTATGTTCAATTTATGTGTTATGATATGATTTCAGTTATGGTTTTATTATGTATATGTTAACTTGTAAACCGTTTTGATCAAACCTGGTTGCAAAAGTGGTATATAAACAATTTTAAATAAATAAATAAACACAACCTTTTGAATTTGCTGTTGTAAACTAGTTGCTGAATTATAGGAAGGAGACAAACAATCTTCTTTATTTTTTTTAATAGGTTGTTTTGTGCCGTTGGGTATGGAAAGTGGAAGCATCAAAGACGAACAGATCACAGCCACCTCCGTTTACACTTCGTGGTTCTATACCTGGAATCCTTTCTATGCCCGTCTTAACTTGCAGGGCTCTGCTAATGCCTGGCAAGCAAAGGTGAAAGGCATCTCCTGGATACACACAAAATGGGAGCAGGCATTAGATAGGAAATCAGATTTGTCCCATGAGAAAACCTTTGACCTCCAGCAGCTTAAGGCCTAAAGCTTTTTTGCAAGTCTCAAATGGCTTCTGTGGCGCTAATAGCCAAAACAGCCAGGGATAAACATCACTGAAGGCCACAGATCTGCCACAAAAATATCAGAAGAAAGAAAAATGTTCAGTTTTGCTTCAAATGTATAGCTTATTTCAGTTAGATACCTGAGGGGGCTGAGCATTTTGCAGTTGCTGACTTGGTTGGCTTATGTAGTATGGAAATATTATTGCTCCTTTTCTTCTGCCCTATTCTCTTGTCACTGTTGGAGCAGGGCCAGACTAATCCTTATTAGGTCATCTCAGCTCAAATTCTTGACACCATTCTACCGAGCCAGCTCTAGCTGAATGCTTGGAATTATGAGGTTTGTGTTTAGCTGAGTTACACCAGACCACTTAGTTCAGATTTCTTAACACAAACCATATTGAAATTTCATTTTTGCTTATGCTTTAAAAATGAAATTCCCACAACTTTCAGCACTTCCACACTGAGCAGGTGACACATGCATTAGCAGAGCGGATCACTTGCATTAGCTGTCATCTCCACTGCTACAGTTCCCATATGGGTAGCAGGAGCCTCTCTTCCCCATCTCTGAAGCAACTGTTGTTGGACTAAACCTTTCTGGGGTCGGCCGTCAGTGCACTGGGGACAGAGATCCACTTTTCATTCCCCACTCCCAACCAGGAATATCTGTAGCCTGTGTGGAACTGTCAGTAGCACTGGCAATTGTTGACAGGAGCTGGGCTTTTCCCTCACCTTTCTTGCTTCTAGCAACAAAAAGTCAGTGGCCCTGAATACTCCTGAGTGCACTCCCAGTAGGGAAATTCAAAAGCCATTAGGCAACAGGAGGTGCTGTTTGGAAGAATCCATGACACTCCTCCATGCAAGGAGTTGTGTCGTACTAATGGAGAGGCAGAGGAATGAAAGTGGAGGAGGGTAGACAGAGGGAAAAGTGATATGAGTGGCAGATGTGGCAAGAAAGAGAGGAGTAAAGGAAGCAGAGCAGGCCAAGAGAGGACAGTAGAGTCCAATGAATAGCAAACATGGTGAGAGAGCATGCATGCAAAAAGAGGAAAGTGAGGAGAAGGAGGGTGGGCAAAGGGGGCAAATGTTGAGAGGGAGCAAAGTGTTATACCAATAGTTTCTATCCAATAGCTATCTCCCAGGGTAGAGTTGCTGGAATCTTGCACAGTGAATACTTTTTTGTTTTTTCACTACATGCTTTTTGTCATTGGTCACAGGCAAATAACAACCAGCAATGGTTACAGATTGATCTTCTCCAGCCCAAGAGAATAACTGGAATCATCACCCAGGGTGCCTGGAGCCTGAGTACTGAAATGTTTGTGAAAGCGTATGCCATCCATTATAGTGCTAATGGAAATGACTGGCAACCTTATATAGATGAATCAACATCATTGGAGAAGGTACAGTGAAACACTGCAGAATACCATGCTCCAAACAAACATTTTAGGAACCTCCTGGAGCCCAGGTTAACCTTGTTCCCTCGGATGGGCATCCTTCGGGCAGGCAGCTTTTTTATTTCCTAGCGTGTAGTCAGATGGTCTCAGGACCCAATGGGATTATGTGTTCCCCTGGTAGCAGATGGAGACGGAGTCAGGTTTCAAAGTTGACGTCACCCTAGATACACCCCTGCAGTGACCTCAGCCCTTCAGTATCTCTCCATCTCCTAGCAGATGTGGACGCTATCCCCACATCAGCAGCGGTGTCTAGTGGGATTGCAGCACTAATCCAAAGGAGAAAATTTTACCTTCAAATTGAAAAGAAGATCGAGCCCCGCTCTCCTGCGGTGATACCTAAGGCCCCAGTTGAGGATTCCTGAGGTTATTTCCAAGATCTCTCAGAGGTGTGCCTTGCCCCGTAGCCGGGTCCCAGTGTGGACTTTGCTGCTGAAGCAGCTAAAGGTAGCGGGTACAGTAGCTGAGTGCGGCAGTGAAGGCCTAAGCCCTCTCTATCCCCCCCACGGCCGAAGACCGTCTGTGTACTCAGCTGGAGTGCTGAGACCAGGTAAGTAGAGAAGAACTCCTCTGAACCAGAGACGTGGAAGGGCTTTGCTAAGTCTTTCCTCTGGTCTACTTGCTCGGCACGCCGTACTGATATCATTCCCGATCCCGTGCGGGCGAGGGAAGGGGGTTTCAGAGCGGGTTGAGTGGCCCCCCGGTGGCCTAGACCCCGTTTCAGGCTCGGTGGACTCTCCATGTGGCGGTCCAGGGCACCATCTTGCGCACAGTTTGGTGCGGCGCCATTTTCCCTCACGGAAAACCTGATTGACAAACTGAAGAGTAGTAAATCACCTGGACCGGATGGTATACACCCCAGAGTTCTGAAGGAACTAAAAAATGAAATTTCAGACCTATTAGTAAAAATTTGTAACCTATCATTAAAATCATCCATTGTACCTGAAGACTGGAGGATAGCAAATGTAACCCCAATATTTAAAAAGGGCTCCAGGGGCGATCTGGGAAACTACAGACCGGTTAGCCTGACTTCAGTGCCAGGAAAAATAGTGGAAAGTGTTCTAAACATCAAAATCACAGAACGTATAGAAAGACATGGTTTAATGGAATAAAGTCAGCATGGCTTTACCCAAAGCAAGTCTTGCCTCACAAATCTGCTTCACATTTTTGAAGGAGTTAATAAACATGTGGATAAAGGTGAACCGATAGATGTAGTATACTTGGATTTTCAGAAGGTGTTTGACAAAGTTCCTCATGAGAGGATTCTAGGAAAAGTAAAAAGTCATGAGATAGGTGGCGATGTCCTTTCGTGGATTGCAAACTGGCTAAAAGGAAACAGAGAGTAGGATTAAATGGACAATTTTCTCAGTGGAAGGGAGTGGGCAGTGGAGTGCCTCAGGGATCTGTATTGGGGACCCTTACTTTTCAATATATTTATAAATGATCTGGAAAGAAATACGAGTGAGATAATCAAATTTGCAGATGATACAAAATTGTTCAGAGTAGTTAAATCACAAGCAGATTGTGATAAATTGCAGGAAGTGTTACGGCCGCCGTCCGCAACCGGGGCCGGGCACCTACCCGCGGCGTCGGGCTCTGCCGGGGACGCCCGCAGGAGCTGGCAGCCGCCACTGAAAGTCTCTTCGCGGCTGTACTGCATCCAAGATGGCTGCCATCCTGATGACTCCGCCCCCCGCTGGGCCTCCTAGAGCCGCGCGTGGCTGAAGATAGGATTTAAAGGGGCCACTATAGGAAGTGTTGTGGCTCCTTCATGAGACTCCTCCTTCAAGTTTAGGTATTTAAGGCAAGGTCTGCTCCTCAGACCTTGCCTTGGTATTGAGGCTTGTAAGAAAATTATTACTTACCTGCTAATTTTCGTTCCTGTAGTACCATGGATCAGTCCAGACTCCATCTGCTGGATTGGGGACATAACCCACTGTCTGGACTGATCCAGGTACGTACAGGGAAGCCTGGTTTCCTGTTCCTGGTCTCGCTTGTTTCTTCATCCCGCTTCTGCTCCTCCTTCCTCGCTGGATTGACTCTTTGGCTCCTGACCTTCGGACCGGCTGTGGTGAGTGCTTGGCGTTGACTTCGGATTGGCTTTGGACCCTTCGGTGTTGTTCCTGGACTGGCTTCAGACCTCTCTCCCTTCTGTTCCTGGGCTGGCTTTGGACCCCTCTCTGGACTTCGACCCCTGGACCGGCTTTGGATTCACCTTCGACTTCTACTCCCGGACTACCTACGACCAGCTGGAGGCGCCAGTCATCTGGAATCCACGACCTGCAGGAGGCGCCTGCATCCAGACCTTCAGTAGTCTTCAGAGAGTTTCATAAATCCCAGCGGCTGGATCCCTACAGGCTCCTCCTGGGGGGATCACGAGCTTCCAGGGTGAAGTCTTCTTTCAACACTCATCTCACCGAGCCTTCCTGGCAGATGCAAGCTCGGAATTAGTGTGTACCTCGGCCAGAGGAGTAGCTTTAGTGGTGGCGGCCAGAAGACAGCTATGGTTGCGAAACTGGTCAGCGGACGCAACTTCTAAGGCAAACCTCACAAAGATGCCCTTTAAGGGATCCCTCCTATTCGGAAGTGAATTGGAGAAGCTAGCCAGTAAGTGGGGCGAATCTCCAGTGCCCAGGCTACCAGAAGATAAGAAAAAGAGGTCACAGCGCCCCTCACCCATGAGGGGTTGGGCCAGGGGCTCCCAGCGATTCTGGCCCTACAGAAACTCGTCATTTCAGTCAACTTGGCCCTTGGGAAGGTCTCAGTCCTTTCGGAACCGACAACCAAAAAGAGGAAAAGGTTCGGGCCCAGGTTCGACCCGAACTCCCCAATGAAGTTGGGCCGACTCATCCTCGGGAAGAGGAGATAGGGGACTGACTCTCCCTCTTCTATCAGCGGTGGGTCGACATCACATGAGACAAATGGGTACTGGACATCA
Source organism: Rhinatrema bivittatum (assembly GCF_901001135.1). Classification (NCBI taxonomy): domain Eukaryota; kingdom Metazoa; phylum Chordata; class Amphibia; order Gymnophiona; family Rhinatrematidae; genus Rhinatrema; species Rhinatrema bivittatum. Next base: position 231,425,726 of record NC_042619.1, read on the forward strand.
TACAAGAAGGGTATGCTCTCGAATTCCACAGCATCCTTCAGGACAGGTTCATGGTGTCACCTTGCCACTAGAGATGAGCTTCGTTTTTCTACTGTGTCGTTTTTTTGAGTCGGACGCTTCGGGGTAAAGTTCGTTTTTCCTCGGTTAGTTTTTTGGGAAAACTAAACGGGGAAAAACTAAACCGGCCCAAAAAACGATGCGGGAAACGAAGCTCAAAAAAACCCACCCCAAGCATTAAAATTAACTTTAATACATTAAATACAACCCCCCCCCCACCATCCCGATCCCTCCCCAAGACTTACTAACACTAGCACAAGATGGTGCCGGCTGTCCATTGCTCCTACCATGTGACAGGGGCTGACCAATGGCACCAGTAGCCCCTGTGACATAGTATGGGCAAAGGCTATCGGCGCCATTTTGATCGAGGCAGGCCCAAAAGTCAGACAGCACGGAGGGAGAAATCCCTCACGGGACCCCGCTGGACCACCAGGGATGTTAGTAAGTCTTGGAGAGGGATCGAGATGGTGGGGGGGGGGGGGGTGTATTACAATTAATTTTAATGCTTGGGGTGGTTTTTTGTTGAAACCCGAAAAACTAATTTTCCTCGTAATCTCTACTTGCCACTCCCTGCACAAGAAACTGGCAGTGGAATCCACACTGATAAGGCTCCTCGGTCTGAGGGCTATAACTCCGGTACCTACACGCCAAGTAAATATGGGGCGCTATTCCATCTATTTCATCGTGCCCAAGAAAGAGGGCTCATACCGACCCATCCTGTTTCTCAAGAGCGTCAACCGTCATCTACGGATAATTCACTTCCACATGGAAACTCTTCGTTCCATCATAATAGCAGTGCAAACGGGAGAGTTCCTAACCTCCCTGGACCTCTCGGAGGCCTACCTCCATATTCCAATCCCTCAAGACCACCACCGTTTTCTACGTTTTGCAGTGCTGGGCCAACATTATCAGTTCCGGGCATTACCCTTCAGCCTGGCAACCATCCCCAGAACATTCTCCAAAATTATGGTGGTCATGGCAGCGGCACTGAGGAAAGAAGGGATCCTGTTGCACCTTTACTTGGCCAACTGGCTGATCCGGGTGAAGTTGTTGGAAGTGAGCCTCCAGGTTAACCAGCAGGGTCAGGTACCTCCTGCAGGAGGTACCTGACCCTGCTGGTTAACCTGGAGGCTCATGAACATGGACAAGAGTTGGGTCATGAACATGGACAAGAGCAGCCTCAAGTCCTCCCAGTCCTTAGAGTACTTGGGGGCCCAATTCAACACAAAGCAGGACAAGGTCTTCCTCCCTTAAGGAGAAGGAAAGTGATGGACCAAATACGTCGGTTGATGAACACAAATTCGCCTCAAGATGTGGGACAATTTCCAAGACCTCAGCCTCATGGCATCAATCCTGGAAGTAGTACCATGGGTGAGGGCACACATGCGGCCTCTCCATCACTCCCTTCTGTCACGCTGAAACCCATTGTCTCAAGACTACTTGATTCGTCTCCACCTACAGATGAAAGTATGCTCTCATCTCCAGCGGTGGCTACAGGAAATTCACCTAAGCAAGGGTATCTCTCCCCACCAAGCTGGATCATCCTCACGATGGACGTGAGCCTCCAGGAATGGGGCGTTCACTGTCAGGAACTGATGACCCAGAGGCGATGGACTGAGGAAGAGGTGAACTGGAACATAAACCGTCTGGAAGTGCGGGTGGTCAGATTAGCATGCCTGCAGTTCAGCCACAGGCTCCAGGGACAAGCAATCCAGCTGATGTCAGACAACACAACAACGGTGGCCTACATCAACCACCAGGGAGGAACTAAGAGCCACCAAGTGTCTCTGGAAATAGACCTCCTTATGGAATGGGCGGAGTTAAACCTACAAGGGATCTCAGCCTCCCACATCGCGGGAAAAGACAACGTCAGAGCAGACTTTCTCAGCAGGGAAAGCCTGGACCCAGTGGAATGGATGCTGTCGACCAGAGCCTTCCATCTCCTAGTAGATCGCTGGAGCCTTCCATCCTTCGACCTACTGGTTACATCTCACAATGTGAAGTTTCCCTGGTTCTTCAGTTGCAGGCGAGATCATTGCTCCCAAGATATTGATGCCTTTGTCCAGACCTGACCAGAGGAGGACTTACTGTACGCCTTCCCCCTGTGGCCTCTACTGGGCAAGATCATCCGCAAGATCGAACACCACAGGGGGTTAGTCCTTCTGGTGGCCCCGGACTGGCCCAGGCACCTGTGGTATGCAGACATGCAGAGGCTTCTCGTGGAGAGCGCACGTTGCCTCCCCCTGCACAGGGATCTTCTCCGGCAAGGCCCGATTCTTCTCGAAGATCCAGCTCGATTCTCTCTTATGGTCTGGCCTTTGAGAGGGCTCGCCTGACGAAGCACGGATATCTGGCGGAAGTAATTGCCACATTGCTCCTCGTGCGGATGTTTTCAATGTCCCTGAGGTACATACGGATCTGGAGAATATTTGAGGCCTGGTGCGGGGAGCATGGGGTGCCCCCTCGAATGGCCAAGATCACCATGATCCTAGAATTTTTACAGGATGGCCTGAACAAAGGACTGTCTCTCAGCTCCCTGAAGGGTCCGGGTGGCAGCCCTCTCCTGCTTTAGATCCGAAGTGGGCAGAACCTGTCTGGTGACACATCTGGACTTGGCCCGTTTCCTAAAAGTGGCTAAACATCTACGACCACCCTTAAAGTTGCCGGTTCCCCTATAGAACCTCAACTTGGTATTGGACTTTCTGGCAGGGCCTTTCTTCAGACCATTGCATAGTCTGTCCCTTCGCCTATTAACACTAAAGACTGTATTCTTGGTGGTGATATGCTCTGTTCATCACATCTCTGAGCTACAGGCGCTGTCCTGTTGGGAACCGTTCCTTCAATTTACTCTAGGAACAGTGCAGATTCGCACCGTTCCCTCGTTCTTACCAAAGATAATCTCGGAGTTTCACCTGAACCAATCCATCTCCTTACCGCTTTCTTCGCCATCTAAACGTCGGTAGACTTTTAGTGCGGTATCTGGAACATTCGAAACTGGTGCGCAAGACAGATCACTTGTTTATTCTTCACGGGAGGAAGAAACAGAGTGAAGCAGCTTCTTGAGCTACCATAGCCCGCTGGATCAAGGAAGTAATCAGGGCAGCTTACAGGGCTGTAGCCTGAGCAGAAACTAAACTACTGTCTCCCACCGACATCTGTCGAGCAGCAACGTGGTCCTCCTTACACACTTTCTCCAGATTCTGCCACCTGGACATCCAGGCCTGGGAGAACACAGCCTTTGCGAGGGTGGTGCTAACAGGACTGCGGGTAGCCTCCCGCCCCGTTTTTGGGAGTCCATTGGTCCTGAGTCCATTGGCTACACGCTAGGAAATGGAGAAATTACTTACCTGATAATTTTGTTTTCCTTAGTGTAGACAGATGGATTCAGCATCCCGCCCATGGCTGGCCAAGAGAGACGCCAAGGAATCGCCCATGAGTCGGTCCTCTATTCCATGTGATTACGGGTATTGCCCTACCCATAGCTTAGAGCATCTATAGTACCGGCATTCAGTGCTTACGTTGGTTGAATACAGTTGCGGTCTCCAGTTTTTTGATCAAGTTTTTTAATCAAATTTTTTTTTTTTAATTTATAAAGGTTTATTGACCATAAAAAACATGACATGACTGTTGAAAACACACAGTTCGTTATGTACATAATTGGTCAAACATTTTGTATATATAAACAGTCAAATGCGAATTACACCTTAAATTCAAATTACACCTTAAATCCCACCCCCCTCCCCGACTGTCCAGCCAAGATCAGTGTACCCATTAAAAGAAAATACAACAGAATGTATTAAGAAACTATAATAAGCAATTCCACATCCTAAAAACTGTAGTCCTGTAAAAGTAAGATAAGACAGAGGAGACAAAATAATACAAAGCTCTATTCATCCTACTGAGCTTTGGCCTTTTAGCCACTCCTCCATTGGTTCCCATATTGCTTGAAAAGCTGCAAGTCTGGCATGTTTCACAGCAGTGAGATATGCCATTCGATAATGAAAATGGAGCCGATGAATCACAGCCGATAAAGACGGAGGATCAAGCTGCTTCCACGCCTTTGCCAATTCACATCGGGCAGCAAATATACCTGCAAGCTAAATGTTTGTTGGGCTATAGAAATCCCCTCTACCTGTACATTTAACAGAACATGTTTAAGTACTAAGGGATCACCCTCTGCCACTAAGACTGCTAGCCAGTCTCTGACCTTCTCCCAGAAGGGTATCACCTTAGGGCAGGTCCACCAAATGTGTATATAAGTGCCTGTCAGCCCACAATTCCTTCAGCATTTATCGGTTATATTGGGAAACATGGCATGAAGTCTAACCGGGGTTAAGTACCACCTATATAAAATTTTATAACAATGCTCCTGTATAGCCGCAGAGATAGAACATTTCACTGTTTTATAAAACACTACATCCCAGTCATCTTCACTCAATACCTCCCCTAAATCTTTAGTCCACGCTATGATATATGGGAAGACGTATGGCGAATGTACATTGAATAAAGAATACATTTTGGATATTATACCCCTCATTTTATCAGTATGTTCACAATAAGTTTCAAATTAAGGGGTAGATTTTTAAAAACGGCGCGTTCGCGTACTTTTGTTCGCGCCCCAGGCGCGAACAAAAGTACGCTGGATTTTAGTAGATACGCGCGTATCTTCTAAAATCCAGGATCGGCGCACGCAAGGCTGCCGATTTTGGGCAGCCGGTGCGCGCCGAGCCGCGCAGCCTGCCTCCGTTCCCTCCGAGGCCGCTCCGAAATCGGAGCGGCCTCGGAGGGAACTTTCTTTTGCCCTCCCCTCACCTTCCCCTCCCTTCCTCTACCTAACCCACTCCCCCCGGCCCTATCTAAACCCCCCCCTACCTTTATCCGTGGATTTACGCCTCCCTGAGGGAGGGAGACGCAATCCGGGGGCGGTTCCGGAGGGCGCGGCCACGCCCCCGAACCGCCCCAGCCCGAAACCACGCCCCCAGGCCCGCCTCCGAAATGCCGCATCCCGCCCCCAAAGCGCCGCGCCGATCGGCCCCGCCCCCCGACACCCCCCCCCGACTGAAAACCCCGGGACTTACGCGAGTCCCAGGGATCTGCACGCGCCGGCGGCCTATCGAAAATAGGCGCGCCGGCGCGCAAGGCCCTGCTCGCGTAAATCCGGGCGGCGAGATACAGCCCAACCCCCAGCCGGATCTGCATGCCTCTGGAACCAACTGTGGGTTGTTGGTGATGAACAGTCCTCCGACCGTTCCCGGCCCTTTCGGACCTGCCACTGGGATGGCAAGAGGCAGCAGGCCGGATTCAGGGCATGGGCAGACGAAGGTTCAAAAAGACGACGAAGATTCAGGAACCATAGACTGTAGACGTAGACTTCAGAACATATAGGGTTCAGACAGTAGCATGGTCCCTCAGGGCACCCTACACAGCCAGTACCACTGGTCTGGTCACAGACCACCCTGTCCTACATCTGCGGGAGCGGAACCAGTACAGGACAACACAAAGGTTCAGGGCTGAAGACAATGACGCAGGAACTGTAGACTGTAGACGTAGACTCAGAAGTGTGGGAGGTTCAGACGTTGGCACTGTCCCTCATGGCACCCTACACAACCAGTACCACTGGTCTGGTCACGGACCACCCTGTCCTACATCCGCGGGAGCGGAACCAGCGCAGGAAAGGAAGAGTGCTGCACAAGCAGTCTAGGGTAAGGTACTGCACACCGGCAGTCTGAAGCAGGTTACTGCACACCAGCAGTCTGAAGCAAGATTAAAACATCAGGATCAGGAACAAACATCAGGGAACAAGCAGACACAGGACATCAAGGTGAAACGAACAACGAAGGCCTGACGGAGCGCTGGAAGAGGAGACATCCAGAGACGTGTAACTCCAATGCAAGGCAAAGCATGAGTATTGGAGCAAAGCTTTTATACCCCAGGAGCAGGCAACTCCCTGGAAGGAGTCCAGATGGGCCGTCCCTCGCTGGCTCTATAAGAGTGGAGAGGAGCCGCGGGCTCGCCCCTTAGGAGAAGGGTGTGGCCCACACCAGAGCATCCAGGCTGCAGTGTGGAGCAGGCCTCGAGTAGGCCCTGAACAACACCGAAGGCCTCCCAGGCCGTGGAACAGGATCCGGACAATTGCTCAGGTGAGGCCCTGGCTTTGGAGCGGCCTCCAGAAAAAGGTGAGATGCACAGGAGGAATCGTAGCAGCTACGTTTTACCCAATCCACTAGGTCAACCACTTTGCGGATATTATCGCTTGCCATGCGAACTGGTATGAAACCCACTTGATCACTGTGGACCAAGGTAGATATTACAACCTTCAGACGCTCCGCTAGTATCCTTGCTAGAATCTTAAGGTCCAGGTTAATCAGGGATATAGGTCTATATAAGCCATAGAGGGTATTATCCCTCCCCAGTTTCGCTAAAATCGTTATACCCGCTACATTAGCATGCTCCGCTAAGACACTGGTTTCCCATAGGGAGTTAAACATTTCTGTCAGTGGTGCAGACACTATATGAATTCATTTCTTATAATAAACCCGGACAGACCATCCAGACCAGGCGTCTTGCTCAACTTTAATAACTTAATGGCATATACCACTTCTGATTCTCGAATGGGGCTGTCCAAAAAGTTTTGCTGCTCTAGTGTGAGCGATGTAGAGATATTGACTCTAAGTATGAGTCAATGTTCGGCTCAAGAATATTATCCTCAGCCTTAAAAAGGGTAGCATAAAAGTCCGTAAAACTGTACCTAATATCGTCCAAGGAGGTGAGGACGGAACCCCTACCATTGTTAATTTTAGCAATATTGTTCTGGGCCAACACTGCCCTTAATTGCCAGACCAAGACCCATCTTCGTAAAAGTGTTGCTTGGTCACCTCTAGTGCAAAAGCAATGGCCTCAGAGTCTAATGTCTGGAGTTCTACTCTAGCAGTGGTCAGTCTTCTATAAATTTTTAGACATTGAGAAGATTGATGTTGATGTGATAAATGAGCTATGTCACTGATTAAATGGGCCCGTCGTTTCTCCTTCTGTTTTTTACAATAAGTTGCTTGGGATATAAGTATACCCCTTACCACAGTTTTAGAACATTCCCAAACTATTAGTGGAGCATGATTTGTTTTGATTTAATTTGGAAGTAATCCCGGAGCCTCTCTTCTAGATGAGTCAGGAAAGAGGTATCATTTAGTAAAGCTTCATTCAACCGCCAGTAACATTGCCCAGAATGAGAAAGCATAAACTGCACCTCAATCCAAACTGGCGCATGGTCCGTCCATGTAATAGGTTCTATGCCCAACCTTAAGCTTACTACCCTGTTCTGCAGTTGAGTATGGACCAAAAAAATAATCTATCCGAGAATAAGATTGATGTGCATGTGAATAATAGGAGTAAGTATGAGTGGATGGATGCCTTTGCCTCCATATATTTTTCAAACCCATCGCTTCATCAGTGATGCAAGGGATTGGTGGGCTGATTTAGGCGTGGTGGACACCTTAATGGAATTATCAAATAAGGTGTTGCAGGTCACATTAAAATCTCCCCACAATATTAACAGCCTCTCGGCATGCTGTACTAACAAAGTGTCCATCTCCCTAAAGAAAGATCCCTGTCTGGAATTTGGAGCATATATGGTAACTAATGTGATCACTTCCCCACCTAGGCGTAATTTAAAAAAAACATAACGCCCATGTGGGTCAGTGTTTAAAGCCAATACTTCATGTATTAAATCTTTTGCTACTAAAATGCCTACTCCGGCATACTTGGCCCCCTTAGTGCTTGCGGAGAGATATTTGTGGGGACATTATCTATATGATAACAAATTCTCTTACCTTTTATGTAAATGAGTTTCTCACAGGACAAGCAGGATGGTAGTCCTCACATAAGGGTGACATCATCAGGTTGGAGCCCAATCACGGAAAACTTCTGTCAAAGTTTCCAGAACTTTGACTGGCCCCTACTGGGCATGCCCAACATGGCACTAACCCTGCAGCCAGCAGGGGTCCCCCTTCAGTCTTCTTTTTTCCGCGCAGCAGTAGCCTCGCGGTTTAGGAGCTCTGAAGAGATTCCTGACAGGAATTTTCCTCACGGAGTTAATTAAACTTAAATTGCCCCACAGGGGTCCCTCCTCTAACTTTTCTCGGGCCGCGGTACTCCGGTAAGTTTTTACCCATTTTCTGTCGATTACCGTCGAGTTTGGCCCTCACGGCCTACTGGCCGTCGACCGTACCGCGGCTCGATTTTTTTCGATGGCCATGGCGTCGGGGTTTCGTCGGTGCCCAGACTGTACTCGTACCATGTCCATCACAGACCCTCATGGAGTCTGTGTAATGTGTTTAGGCCGTGAGCATGATGTCCTGACTTGCACCAAATGTGCCCTCATGACACCAAAAGGTCGCAAAGCAAGAATGGAGAAGATGGGACTCCTCTTCTGTGCTCACACCCCGACGCCGTCCATCGCATCGACGTCATCGGAACCGGCACCGTTGAAGTCGCACCAGCATCGACCTCCATCCGGTGACCATCCACCATCGACGTCTTCATGGCCATCGACTCCCGTTACTCCCCCTCAAGATCGAGGGGATCGTAGGGAGAAACATCGCCATCGGCATCGTAAGTCTCGGACCGTCGAGGGAGCGAAATTATCGACCTCGCCACCGTCCGAGCCACCATCGAAGAAGCCCCGTCCAGAAATGGCATCAACCATTCCTGCGACCGGGGCATCGAGGCCACCCTCACCCAATTGGGGTTTGGGAGTCGCGATTCCACCTATAAAGGTGGTCCCTCCAACTGGGCCTCCGCCTCCCTCTTCCGTCACGGAGCCGGGGCTGCTCGCTCCAGGTCTCCGGGAAGAACTGGATCGGTTGGTCCAGGAGGCCATCGACAAGGCGATGCAACGGCTCCAGGTCCCTCCGACACCGGCACCAAGAGTGGAACCGACCACCGATCCGATGACAGCAGCGCTGGCACCACTGCTATCCCAGATGGAGGCGCTCATGACCGCCCTTCCACTGGTGATTCCCGGGTCTCCGATGGCTCCGGTGCGTTCCCCGTTGACAGCTTCATCGGGAGGAGAAACACCGTTCCGCATTCCTCCTTCGGGGGTATTGCCTCAGCCATCGATGCCATTTCGTCCCTCACCACCGATTCATTCATCGGGAGCAATACGCACATCGGCGCCATCGATGCCTTCAATACCGGCACCGATGCCTTTCAGGCCGTCCACGGTGCCCCCGGCGATTCCTTCGATTTTCTCCTAGCCTCAGCCGGGGCCTTCGGGTATCCAACCCCCTTCTCGTCCTACAGGTCAGTCTGCTGATCCTTATGACACCTGGGGTGATGACTTCCCTTCACCTCCCTCTCTTACTGAAAGTAGAGAGCGTTCTCCTCCAGGGGACGTTTCTTTCATTAATTTTGTGAAGGAATGTCTGAGTTGGTCCCTTTTCAGCTTCAGACGGAGCAGGATGATAAGCACCAGATGATGGAGCTCCTCCAATTCCTGGATGCCCCTAAAGTGATCACTTCTATTCCCGTTCCTCAAGTTCTTCTTGACCTCCTCAAAAAGAATTGGGAAAACCCAGGATCCATTGCTCCAGTCCACAGAAAAGCTGACACTACCTATTTAGTACAGTCAGCCCTTGGCTTTCAAAAATCTCAGCTCGACCACCACTCAGTTGTGGTGGAATCTGCTCAGAAGAAAGCAAAAAGGATGAAGCCTCACTCATCTACCCCTCCTGTTAAGGAACACAAGTTCCTAGACAATATTGGTCAACGAGTGTTCCAAGGGACCATGCTCATCTCCAGAATTGCTGCTTACCAGCTGTATATGACCCAATACAATAGGGTCATTTTCAAGCAGATACAGGACTTCTCTGAAACCCTGCCTGAACAATTCCAACAACAGCTTCAAATCCTTGCCAACAAGGGATTTGAAGCAGGAAAGCATGAGATAAGAACAGCTTATGATATCTTCGACACCTCTACTAGAGTGTCTGCAGCTGCCATTTCGGCAAGACGATGGGCCTGGCTCAAATCTTCTGACTTTCGGCCAGAAGTTCAAGACAGGCTATCTGACCTACCATGTGTAGGAGACAATCTGTTCGGTGAACAGATCCAGCAAATAGTGGCTGAATTAAAGGACCATCATGAGACCCTTAAACAGCTCTCATCGATACCTTCCGACTTCCCCTCAAGACAGCCCTTTAGGAAGGACTCTAAGAAGTCATTCTTCCGTCCAAGGAAATACTATTCTCCACCAGCAAGGTCCCGAACTACGAGGCCTTCTCAAAAACCTCAGCCTCGCGAGGCCCGAAAGCAAAAGCCGCAAGCAGCTCCCCAGCCGGGACCTGCTTCAGGTTTTTGACTTTCACTTGGAGAGCAGCAGCCTGATTCCTCTGCCAAGCATACCAGTGGGAGGTCGATTGTGCCACTTTCATGGCATGTGGCAATCAATCACAACCGACCAATGGGTGCTAGCAATCATTGCTCAGAGTTACCACCTAAACTTTCTTGCTCTTCCACCAGACTCACCACCTCTGCAAGCATGGAGAGTATCCGACCATTCTGTCCTTCTGGAGCAGGAGGTTTCCCTTCTTCTCCAGTTAAGAGCAATAGAACCCGTCCCACTCTCGCAGCAAGGCCTAGGGTTCTATTCCTGGTACTTTTTGATCCCCAAAAAATCCGGGGGAGTTCGTCCAATTCTGGACCTACGTGCTGTCAACAAGTACCTACAGTGAGAGAAGTTCAAGATGGTAACCTTGGGCTCGCTTCCAGTCATCCAGATAGGGGTAGACGTGAACACCTTCTTTCCTGAGAAAAGCTGCGACAGCCACGAGAAATTTGGTAAAGACTTGTGGTGCCGAAGCTAGGCCGAACGGAAGCACGCAGTATTGATAGTGCTTTGGGCCTACTAAAAACCTGAAGTACTTGCGATGAGCTGGAGTTATCACAATGTGTGTGTATGCGTCCTGAAGGTCCAAAGAACAGAGCCAGTCTCCTCTTTGCAGAAGAGGTAGAAGCGAGCCCAAGGTTACCATCTTGAACTTCTCTCGCTGTAGGTACTTGTTGACAGCATGTAGGTCCAGAATTGGACGAACTCCCCTGGATTTTTTGGGGATCAAAAAGTACCAGGAATAGAACCCTAGGCCTTGCTGCGAGAGTGGGACAGGATTTACGTTGACTTCTCTATGGAAATCATCTTGTCGGGTCACCGTTGACCACTTCAGGATGATTTGGAGGGGCGACTACTAGTCCACTTTCAACTAACTACTGATAAAGATTGCTGGCTTTGGCTTTCACCCTTTACTACAGTTATAAATTACAGGACTCTGTTTTGCAATATGACTTTAGTTGTTTTTTTTTTTATTAATGGCAAGGTTATAAGGCTCATACAACAACACAAAGAGCAATTCTTGCGAACCTGTCAAAAATTATGTGAACACAAAAGGTATCGCCAAATATCATATATATTATTGTGAACCGTTTGCCACAACTCTGTATTTCTCAGGTAAATATTATTTTAACTTGGGCCAAGCGTGTGACAAAAAAATTTTGAAGAGATAGCAGGACTGCATTTGATACAATTAGAACTGTGTTCACATATACCTATACTGGCAAAAGGAAGGACATTAATGTTTGGATTTGCTAGAGAATAGTATACTGAGGCTATCACCCTTTTATAAAAAAACAAAAAAAGATTTGTATATGATAATTGACCTGGTAAATTACATGATTAATAAAAGTAAATAGGAAGAAAACTTGAAGTCCCCTAACTAAATTCCATTGTTAATTATAGCAGATTGATAGATCATGTTGCCTTTCCGAGTCTTGTTCTATGCTTTCCCTCGCAGTCTTTCTTACACTGCTGAATGTTCTTTACTTCCACAGTGAAACCCAGGGGAAAATGCCAGGGGTTATATAGCCCCAAGCACCTGACCTGTCACAGGATCACTGCATCAGCAGGATTATTACATTACCGGTATTATGACATCATCAGTGCCATATGTTGTATATGCCAGTGGCTTATACCCAGATCAGTCTAGACTCCTGGGTTTTGCCTCTCTGCCAGCAGACGAAGATAGAGAAAGTTTTACTGACACTGTTCATAACCCAGTATTCCTCTGGCTCCAGTAGATAGTGGATGGTGCAAAACCTGCAGCCTGAGAGACAAAATTGAAAATTAGAAAAATAAATTATGGAAAGACATGGCCTTTATCTTCCCAGAGGGTTGTGAGGTCTGGTGGCTCTATCCCCCATGGTTTGAGGTGGATGAGTAGAGGGTTGGTGACCCTTCTTCAAGGGTTATGATGTAGGCAGTGTCTGCTTGGTGGCTGTTGTGGCTGTGGAATTGGTCTGCAGATGTTTGGTCCAAATCGCAGTTAGGAGCTCTTCCCTGTAAAGGGAAACTCTTGTTTGGAGAGGACCTGGAACAAGTTTCATAAGCTTCCAGAAGTCAAGTCAAAAAGCAGGAGGTTTTTTCCAGCTCAGGGCAAGTTTTGAGATTGAAGATTTTGGCAGCTCAGAGTTTTCTGGGAGGTCTCTGTCTTGGAGTCAGTCTTTTCGAGGTGGTTGGAGACCACCCAGAGCAAATGCAGGAGTCTCTTAAGTCCTCACAATGACGCGAGGCTGATCCACTCTTTGGTTCCGGCGGTAGGAAAGCATTTGACTCTTTTTCGAGGAGTGGAACAAAATTACCGTGGGCTGATGGGTCCTGCAAATGGTGAGAGACTGCGAAACCTTAGATTTTGCTCGTCCTATGCAAGACGTGTACATAATATCCCCTTGCGCTCCATTGGGCAAGTGTGAAGCAGTTCGGCAAACCGTGCTATATCTAAAGAAGCTGGGCGCCATTGCTCCCATGCCCAGGGAGGAGCAGCAAACAGGAAGTTATTACATCTATTTCGTGGTGCCAAAGAAGTTAGGGTTGCCGCATTTATCTTCTGGATTCGAAGAAGAAAAATGCGGCCCTCAAGGTGCCTCGATTTCGAATGGAGACCTTGAGGTTGGGCATTGCAGCTGTGCGCAAAGAGAAGTTCCTGGCATCCCTGGATCTGATGGAGGTGTATTTGCATATCGCAGTCAGGCAGGATCATCAGCGATTTCTCTGGTTTATGATCCTAGGAGAGCATGTTCAGTTTTATGCCCTTCTGTTCAGATTAGCAACGGCTCCACGCATGTTCACCAAAGTCATGGTAGTGGTGGCTGCAGCCTTGCGAAGGGAAGGTATGCTGGTCCATCCATATTTAGAGCAACTGGCTTATCAGAGCAAAGTCGGAGGATCTATGCCAGGTGGTGCGGAAGGTTCTGCAGCGGCTACAGTCATTAGGTTGTGTTGCGCTGATAGTGGACCCTTGGCCCGAGGTGGGTCCCTCGGTGGGGACCTATGGATCCCCACCGTTGGGAGGCAGAGCAGGCTAGGAGACGGAGGCCAACTGGAGCTTCACCAATACCTGCCCACGTTCCCCTTAGGTTGAGCCCTCTGGTGCCAGGGCCGGCTGGACTTAGACGGGCCTCCGTGTGACGACTCCCAGTTGATGTAGACAAGGGTGCACCAGAAACCAGCAGAGCTATAGGAGGGCCGAGGACAATCCGGACGAGGCAGGGTTCCAGAGATCCGGACGCCAACAGAAACAATGGACGATGGCATCCAGGCAAAGATAGGCTGAAGTCTGAGAGGCCGGGTCCATAGGATACAAGAGAGGAGTCCAAGGCAAGCTGGAGTCAGGGCAGGCAGCAGGAGGCAAAGTACCAGAAGCGGAGCTGAGGTCAGAGCCAAGAGATCAGATCAAGCGTAGTCCAGACGAAGCAGGAATCAATACCAGAGATTCAGTCCAAGCGTAGTCTAGGTGAAGCAAGGGTCAAGACCAGAGAATCAGTCCAGGCTTAGTCCAGGCGAAGCAGGTGTCAATACCAGAGAATCAGTCCAAGCATAGTCCAGGGGAAGCAGGGGTCAATACCAGAGAATCAGTCCAAGGGTACGAGGAGCAGATGAGGAGACCATCAGGAACAGGAACCAGGAACAACGACAGGAACGGGAGACAGGAACAGGAACCAGGAACGAACATCGAGCACACGAGTAATCGTGGAGACCTGTTGCCAAGGCAGGGAACAAGTGGCTGTGCCCTGCCTTTTATACAGAGGCCCAGTGATGTCATCATCCAGGGCCGCGGATTACTTTCCTGCCACGGCCCCTTTAAGAGTGCGTGAGTTGCGTGCGTGCCTAAGCCAGGACCCAGAGGAAGCAGGATGGCGGCGCACTCCGCGGCCCGTGCGGGGAGACCCGCCGGGCGAAGGGAGGAACCGCGCAGGAGTCAGAAGCAGCAGAGGTGGCTGCAGGCGCTCAGAGGCGGAGGCGGCTGCCCACCGCCGCATGCGAAAGTGAATCGGAGCAGGCAGCTGGATTCCTGGGGTGAGTAGGCCTGGGCATGGGCCTACCACAGCCGGGACGCGTAACAGGTTGGATAGTGAATCTGCCAAAGAGTCATCTCATTCCATCTCAGGTCTTGGAGTATCTGTGGGCTCATTTCAATATGAGACAAGGGAGAGTGTTTCTTACAGAGGACAGAATTCTGAAGCTGCAGGGGCAAGTGCGATGTCTATTGGGGCTTGCTGTGCCCAGGGTTTGGGACTACTTGCAAGTCCTAGGTTCTATGGTGTTGAGCTTGGAGCTAGTGCCTTGGGCATTCACCCATATGAGAGACCTCTTCAGAGATCCCTTCTCTCCCAGTAGAATCCGTTGTTGGAAGAGCTTCAGGTTCCCCTTCCAATGGAGGAAGAAGGCAGGAGCAGTTTGTTATGGTAGATACAAACCAAGGACTTCAAATATTCAGCCATTAATCATGCCATTTTTACATAGCATTTAATTTATTTGTATACCGTTTAACCGTTTATTCTTTCCTATCTCTTCCTTCTTATCCAAGTTCTGCTACCCTTGTTATTTGTAACTGCTCCTTCGATCACCACAGTTCTAGTTGTTGTATTTAATGCACTCCCGTTCCATGTAAACCAGCAAGATATGTGCTCATGATTGCCGGTATATAAAAACCTTAAATAAATAAAATAAATAAATAAATGGTGGCTGCTTTGGGCCAATCTGAAACAGGGTATAGAATTGGAAGTCCCAGACTGAATAGTCGTCATTTCTGATACCAGCTTTTTGGGATGGGGAGCAGTGCGTCAGAATCAGTCAGCACAGGGTCAGTGGTCAAAGAGCGAAGCTTTTTAGTCTATAAGTCAGTTAGAGACCAAAGCAGTAAAGTTTGCTTTGCTTGCCTTTCTGCCACTGTTACGCAGTTGACCTGTCAGGATCCTGTCAGACAATGCTACGGCGGTAGCATATATCAACAGGCAAAGGGGAACCAAGAGTCGAGCAGTAGCTCAGGAGACCCAGAAATTGATTCTGTGAGCAGAGCAACATTTGGAGAGGATAGCAGCATCGCACATAGCCGGGTTAGAAAACGTTCAAGCGGATTTTCTATGTCAAAGAATTTTGGATCCTGGAGAGTGGGAGTTGTCCAAGGAGGCTATGGCTCTCATCCACAATAGATGGGGTTCCCCTCAGTGTTGATGGTGATTAAGCTAAATGCCAAGGCACCATGATTTTGCAGTCGCTGAAGACAGTACGAGGCAGAGGGCGTAGATGCCCTTGTGCTGCCCTGGCCATGGGCATTCTGCTGTATGTGTTTCCCCCATGGCCTCTGGTAGGTAAGGTGCTGAGAAGGAAAGAAAAACATCCAGGGGAAGTGGTGTTGGTTGCACTGGAGTGGTCACACTGCCCTTGATTTGCGGACCTAGTCATCAAGGCCATACTCAAGCTGCTGAGGTTTGGCCACCTGTCGAATCTTCTTCGCCAGGGACCGATATTTTCAGATCAGGTGGATGGCTTTTGTCTAGTGTCCTGATTTTTGAGATGAGGCGGCTAAGTAAGAAAGACTATCCTGAAGCAGTAGTTACCACCTTGTTTCAGGCCAGGCGTGCTTCCACCTCTTTGGCATATGTAAGGGTTTGGAAGGTGTTTCATTCCTGGTGTGTGGGTTCAGCATTTGACCTCTTCAAGCTTCCATATCTCATGTTTTGTCTTTTCTTCAGGAAGAATTGGTCAAGCGGTTGGCCTTTAATTCCCTGAAGGTGCAAATGGCAGCTCTGAGCAGTCTTCTCGGAACAGTCCAGGGGTATTCTTTGTCGGGGCACCCAGATGTAGTACATTTTCTCAGGGGCACAAAGAATTTATAGACCCCGGTGAGGAAGACTTATCCATCATGGAACTTGAATTTGGTTCTTAAAGCACTGTATGAGGCTTCTTTTGAACCACTTAGAAGAGCAACTTTAAAGGATTTGACTCTTAAAGTGGTATTCCTGGTAGCTATCTGGTTTGCACATAGGTCTCAGAGCTCCAAGCTTTATCTTGTCGGGATCAGTTTTTGAAGATCTTGGAATCCAGAGTCTCGTTGCGCATGGTTCCATCGTTTTTGTCTAAGGTGGTGTCTGCGTTCCAAGTTAATTAAATGGTAGAACTTCTGGCTTTTCTTGAATTTGGACAACTCTAAGCCTCGTGCACGAGAGCTTAGATGTCTGGATGTAAGGCGGACTCTTTTGAGGTTTCTGAAGGTCACTAACAAGTTCTGTAAGTTGGATCACCTTTTTGTCCTGTGGAGTGGCCCAAAGAAGGGGTGTCAAGCTTCTAAAGCTTCGATCGCTTGGTGGTTTAAAGAAGTAATTGCATTTGAATATATTTCAAAGGGTCAAGTTGTACCTGAAAGTTTGAGAGCTCATTCGATGCAGGTTCAGGCAGCCTCTTGAGCTGAGGCTCAGTTGGTTTTACCTCTAAAAATTTGCAGGGCAGTGACTTGGAAGTCACTGCACAATTCTGCGAGACACTATCGCTTGGATGTCGGGGTTCCGGCTTCAAGGAGATTTGGTGAGAGTGTTCTGCAAGCGGGACTCTCCATGTCTCACCCAGTCTAAGGGAGCTTAGGTACATCCCAGGAGCCTGGACTGATCTGGGTACGTACAGGGAAAGAAAAATAGTTTTTTACCGCTAATTTTCGTTCAGTCCAGACACCCACCCATTGAGGTTGGGAGAGTCAGCCACTCGTTCTAATATACTGCAGAATTGGCAGGAGGTTATTCTGCTCTAGGAGTTGACCTCATCTTTTGGTCTGATTTTGCCAGTTGGTTGATAAGTCACCATCATCTTGTTTTGTTTGAAAGGAGTATTGTTTGTTATAGTGCTCATCTTTGAAGCTTGGATATAGGTTAATACTGAGGGACTGCAGGTGGCACACTGGGTTATGTACAGTGTCAGTAAAACTTTCTCTGTGTTGTGACCATCGCTACTTGACGTCTCCATTCCATCCTCCTTACCTCTTTGGCGACTCCCTCTTGCTCAAGTGGAAGGTTGGCTGTCGTGGCGTCATTCTGCCGACTCCTCCCGGCGTTCCCGGAGCAGCTCGACGCTGCAATCCGCCATGATTCACAAGACCCTAAGGGCGCGCGCACTGCGCGGCCCCAACTGATGTACCAGCAGTGGCGCGAACCTCAGGGGCGTCCCCCTGAGATGACATCATCCATTCCGGATATATAAGGTCTCAGAAATCGCTAATTATTCAAGTTAGCAAGGACCAGTTTCGCACTCTCCTAGCTGCTCTGCCTCCTCGGACTTACCAGGGGTGCCCACTCCTCGGGGGCCTCGCTCTCTCTTTGTTTTTCAGGTCACAGTCAGGAACCGGTACTCGCTCCTCGAGGGCCCATGTTCCCGGACTGGTTGCTGAATACTTATTCTGCCTGGAAGTCATCGCTGCCTACTACACCAGTGAGTTACCATCTCTCTCTCAGAGCTTTCCCTGGAACCAGGTACTCGCTCCTTGAGGGCCTAACTCATTCCAATACCTAGACTACTTCTAGAGACTATTGTGTGAGTGTTACCATCAAGGTTCTGTTCCTGAACTCTGCATACCCTGCCTACTCACTATATTCAGTTTCTCTACAGTTCAGTTATCCAGGATCACTGTTCCAGTACCTGAGGGACTACAGCCCTGCTGGGCACTTCCAGCTCACTGCTGCCACCTCTGGTGGTTCAATATACTGTTTAATAAAAGAACTAGTGTGTGTCTGTCTCCATACTCTGAGCCTGACTGGTGGTCCCTCTTGGGATCTTCCCCTGAGGGCGTGGTCATCTGCCACCGGCCCAAGGATCCACCCACAACTACCTCAAACATCAAGAGATTGCTAACTCCATGGATCCGGCACAACTTAATGCCTTGCAGGCCATACCGGGCCTGGCCCAGCTCATTGTAGAGCAGCAAGAACCCTTGGAGAAACTTACCTCAGCGTTTCATCAGCTACACACACAGAAGGTTCAAGGCATAGCTTCCAACCAAGAAGGTCAGTTACCGGAGGTAACTTTAAAAACTGCTGTACCACTGGCAGCTCCAATCCGCTTTTCCAGTGAAATTCAGAAGGCCCGGGGCTTCTTAAGCCAGTGCTGCATGCACTTTGCCTTACAGCCATCTTTATTTCCTATGGCTCTTTCCAAGACCACCTACATCCTTTCATACCTGGATAGTAGGGCCTTGTCTTGGGCATCTACCTTATGGGAGCACAAGGACCCCATTTTGCAGGACATAGAAGGATTTATGGACTTGTTTAAATCTGTTTTTAATGACCCTGCTTGAACTGCTGTAGCTGGTTCTGCTTTGGTGGAATTGAAGCAAGGCAGCAGATCACTGGCTGAATTTGCCATTGAGTTCAAAACTCTTGCGGCAGAACTTCGCTGGGACCCCAAATGTCTCAAGACACTCTTTTGCAGAAGCCTGGATATCCGTTTAAAAGACGAGCTGGCCGCTCGCGAAACACCTGAGTCACTGGATGAATTAGTAGCCTTGGCTACTCAGATTGATCACCGGCGCCGGGACAAGGTGAAGGAACTCCGGCCTAAGGTGTTACCTGGGTTGAAACAGGCTAGTTCTATATCCGCACCTCGGATGGTTCCAGTAATTCTTGCTGCTGATAAAGAGGAACCGATGCAACTTGGTCATGGACGTTTATCTTCCAAAGAAAGAAGACTTCGGAAAAAGCGCAGCTTTTGCATGTACTGTGGTCAGCCCGGCCATCATGTCTCTACATGCCCCATTTGTCTGGAAAACAGACAGGCCTAAGTCCTGCAGGAGGACTGTTCTTAGGCCATACCTCACCTACTCCTCCGCTTTCTCTTCCAGTCTCTTGGACTCACGGACCGGTCACGGTTCAGACTCCTGTCCCGATGGACTCAGGGGCAGAAGGCAACTTCATTCTCAGAAGTTTAGTGGAAGACATGAGGAGTCCCTCCATCAAGCTGGAAGATCCACTACTGTGTCATCTTTTGCAGTGGTCTATGGATGTTCCCCAACACCGCCACTTCCACTGAAGCTCAGTGATGTCCCAGCAGCTCAATCCACTGCTACTGACATACTTATACTCAGCGAATTTTCTTCCAAACCTCAAGATCCACTTGTCATCAATGCAGAAGACAACTTAGATTCAAGTCAAAGAGGTTCTGGATGTTTGTAGAGAGGTATGCTTTTGAATACCTTCTGAAATGGAAGGTTTCGGCCCCAAAGAAGATCTAGGGAGCCTCAGGCCTATATCCTGGACAAGGAGATGCTTCATCAGTTCCACCTCGCACATCCTTCAAGATCTAAGTCTGGTACCAGAAGAGGAAATCGCCCTTTGAAGGGGGGTACTGTTGCGACTGTCGCTGCTCGACGTCTCCACTCCGTCCTCCTTACCTCTTTGGCAACTCCCTCTTGCTCAAGTGGAAGGTTGGCTGCCGCGGCATCATTCTACCGACTCCTCCTGGCATCCCCGGAGCAGCTTGACGCTGCAATCCGCCATAATTCACAAGAGCCTAAGGGCGTGCGCGCGGCGCAGCCCCGACTAATGTACCAGCAGTGGCGCGAACCTCAGGGGCGTCCCCCTGAGATGACGTCATCCATTCCGGATATATAAGGTCTCAGAAATCGCTAACTATTCAAGTTATCAAGGACCAGGTTCGCACTCTCCTAGCTGCTCTGCCTCCTCGGACTTACCAGGGGTGCTCCTCGGGGGCCTCGCTCTCTCTTTGTTTTTCAGGTCACAGTCAGGAACCGGTACTCGCTCCTCGAGGGCCCATGTTCCTGGACTGGTTGCTGAATACTTATTCTGCCTGGAAGTCATCGCTGCCTACTACACTAGTGAGTTACCATCTCTCTCTCAGAGCTTTCCCTGGAACCAGGTACTCGCTCCTCGAGGGCCTAACTCATTCCAGCACCTGGACTACTTCTAGAGACTATTGTGTGAGTGTTACCATCAAGGTTCTGTTCCTGAACTCTGCATACCCTGGCTACTCACTATATTCAGTTTCTCTACAGCTCAGTTATCCAGGATCACTGTTCCAGTACCTGAGGGACCACAGCCCTGCTGGGCACTTCCAGCTCACTACTGCCACTTCTGGTGGTTCAATATACTGTTTAATAAAAGAACTAGTGTGTGTCTGTCTCTATACTCTGAGTCTGACCGGTGGTCCCTCTCGGGATCTTCCCCCGGGGGCGAGGTCATCTGCCACCGGCCCAAGGATCCACCCACAACTACCTCAAACATCAACACTCTGTCTCCATCTGCTGGCAGGGTTGCAAAACCCAGGAGTCTGGACTGATCTGTGGTACTACAGGAATGAAAATTAGGAGGTAAAAAATGTTTTCCTATACTTGCACAAAAACCTTGCTACTTGGAAATTTGTTCATTCCACTGTGAAAGAAGTTCATTTTTCTGGACAGTTAGTCGACTAGCATACCAGCAATATGACAGCGGACACAGTTTACAAATGTCTGTGGGTAGGTGCAAAACCCATGGGTACTTTTTCCCCATGGACTTTGCACGCTTTCTCAGAGGGTAAGTATGTATGTATGTATTTATTTATTTATTAACTTTTATTTACCGACATTCGTGAAGCACATCATGCCGGTTTACAATGAACTCAGGTGGGAGATACAGTATAACAATATGACAATAAAACAGTATGATATTACTAACGCAAGAGCAGAAAACAAACCAAAAACAAAATACAACAAAATAAACAATAAATGAAACCAAGGAATAGAGATTTGAGGGAGGGGAGAGGGGGGGGAGGGTAGGCTGAGGGGCAGGGGGAGGGAGGGAGGGGAAGGGGTAGGAGGTGGGTGGGAAAGGGGGGGAAGGGGGGAGAGGTAAAGTTAACAGAGGTAAAGGGAGAGAATAAAGCAGAAAAGAGGGATACTATGTACAGATGACTAATGTACTGGAATCACTTAACTAAATAGAATTATGGAACAATTGAAACAGGTGGTATTTACTGGGATAAAGTTTCTTCAAGGGTATGCTAGGGGTGTAGAGGGCAAGGGGACAAAAAGGGGGGGGTAGGGTGGTGGCTGGGTGTCGAGGATAGAGGGAGGTGACCAGGGGAGGAGGGGAGGGGATCAGTCGGGCAGAGAGAGAGGGTGGAAGGCCAAGCGGGAGGACCTGAGGGGGTATATATATATATATATATATATATATATATACATTCTCTTTGAAAACTGCCTAGGGTAAAAGTACCCAGAGAGATTTACACTTGCTTTTTTTGTGTGTACCATTTCCTTGAAAACAACAATGTGTAGTTGCATTCTCCGCCCTGTCCCCATTCCTGTCCCTGTCCACGGGAACTCTTCTGCTCAAAGCAGGTAAAAGTAGCCATGTTATGGAACATCACACCTATTTCTACCCATGGGGAGGGTAGGTACTTTCCAAAAAGCCTTATTACCTGGGCAAATAGCTTGTGAGGAGGAGATCGGAAATGGCACTGGGCTGCCTGTACTGATCTGGAAGAGCTCCGAGCTTGCTTTCATTTTTTACTTTTACTTTTTTTCTTGCCAGGAGAAAGTGAGGGTTTTTCCCCTACTCATACCTTGGATGCTTCTCAGCTGTTGTTTTCTGTTTTTACTTTAACTTTTTTTCTTGCAAGGAGAAAGTGAGGGTTTTTCCCCTACTCATACCTTGGATGCTTCTCAGCTGTTGATTCAGAGCTTTTTTCATCTCAGGGCTGGAGAATACAACCTCGATGAAGGGGGGTTGATCATGGTGGGTCCTCCCCTAGTTCAAAAGCATCGCTGAGTCCTGAGGATCACAGCACTTTGGTCCTTGGCACAGCTGGAAGCTTTGTTTGCCAGAGGATCTGGGCAGCTGTTGACATCCTGTGGGTAAGAAGCCCAGATATTTTTGTCTTCAGTTATGGCCATGGGGGTTAGTGGAGATTCCCCCTTAGAAGCTCTTCTGGTAAGATATGATGGTGGCAGTGCAAAGCGGAGGTGGATGGGGAGACATTCTCTCTTATTCGGAGGGGGGTGAGGGTCCCCCTGGAATTGATTAAATCTGCTGATGTGGGAAGAGAGCAAGGCCTCATATCATCTATGTCTCAGGTTGCTACACTACAGTCTCTGCAGTATCTTCTTTGGAACAGGCTTTGGTGTAAAGAATAGATAAAAGTCTTAACTCATTCTGAGGAGTGGAGATTCAAGTCAAATATAAGGAAGTGCTAGAAGATCAGGGGAGAAGGTTGGAGCAACTGGACAGTAAGGTTTGAGATGTTCAAACATTGTAATGTTATGTTGATTAAAGGCAATTATGGAATACATAGGAAGATTGAGACTTTGGAAAAGCAGGTGAGACTGTTTAATTTGCAACTCATCAACTTTTCTAAATCCTGGCTATTTCTCCTTAAGATATGCTAAGGAAATACTTTATAGAGATGTTGAAGATTCCACCTGAAACTATCTCTTCTGTTACTAGAGCTTTCTATCTGCCTGCAAGAATTACCCATAAATGGGACAAGGGGTCTGTGATTGAACATCTCTCAGGGGGACAGTCTGAACCTGACAGGGCTGTTAGATCATTCAGAGGAGATGGTGGATGTTGTGGGTGTGAACCCTTGGACCGAGATGGAGTTGGTGCAGCCTGCAAGGAGGAGCCCTGCAGGTCCCCACCATCAGCTGGCAGAGCTGGTTGTGGAGAGGCCCAACTGGAGCTTCATCTATACCAGCCCTTGTTCCCCTTAGGTTGAGCCCTCAGGTGCCTGTGCCAGCAGGCAGGGGCCTCTGCTGATGAGTTGGAGGTCCGTGGAAATGGTCAGATCACAGGCCAGGGTCCAGGGCAGGCTGGGTTCAGGTGTAGTTGGAAGCAGGTGGTGCTCAGTAGAAGGCAGAGTTCAAGCATCGTCAAGTATCAAGCTAGCTGAAGTTAGAACCAGCAATCCATCCGAGGAAAGTAGAAAGCAGAGGCAGGTAGGGAGGTGAGGAATGGCACAGGCGGGTAAGAAGATACTGAAGAACTGACCATAAGACGAGGACCTGACAAAGAACTGAAGACTAACCAAATGATAAAGACAAAGATCAGGACCACAGGAACAAAGACCAGAAACAAGAACAAACACTGAGGGAACTTGCTTTACTCAAGGTAAAGGACCTATTGCCAAGACGTCTTACTGCAGAGGAGCTGCCCTTAAATAGTGCATTCTTGATGACATCATCAGATTTTCCCACCACAGCCCGTTTAAGTTCCCAAGAGTGATGCGTGCACATGCCTAGAAATGGTGCTGAACGCAAGGGACGGCATCGGAGGCAAGTTGAGTGCAGCAGCCTGCTGCTGGTTCTTTCGGGGCCTTCCCCGGCTTCAGCATTCCTTTCACGAGGTTTTGGGACTGGAGGTAAGTGCAGCAGTCCGTGGGCCTGTCCTGCAGACCACTGAATGCAACAGTGAAGGCTCACCAACTCTGATAAATTATCTTTGCAGTGGAACATGTTTGTAATTGGACTTTGAAGCTTTTTTTTTTCATTATGGTGAATTAGTTCTAGGTCCTAAAATCTGGATATTTACAAATTTTGCAAGATGACTCAGAAGACATACAAGAAATTTTTGTCACTTAGGCAGCGAGTTACCTCTAAGGAGGATCATTTTCTGCTCAGAATTTCTCTGTATATGTGTGATTAAATATGAATCTAATACTTATCCAGATTCAAGAAAATTCCTGCATTTCTTAGTAGGGAACAATTTCTTCAAATACAAGATTCTCCCTTTTGGCATATCAGCAGCACATCGGGTCTTCACAAAGTACCTAGTGGTGGTGGCTGCACACCTCAAAAGGCAGAGAGTATTCATTTCTCTGTACCTAGAGACCTATTTCAAGAGCAATGTTGAAGCCTTCATAAGGGAGGTCTTGCAATTGGTGATTACTCTCAGAGAATTTGGGATTCATCATTAATTACAGAAAATACCACCTATCTCCAAATTGACAACCAGAATTCACAAGGGAAGTACTTGACTTGGAAAAGGCTAACGTCTTACTTCCCCACAACCAGGTGAACAATATTCTGGCAGTTGTTCTCAGTCTATACAATAGCTTGGCCATAATAGCAAAGGTCTTCATCAGGATGCTGGGCCATATGGCCTCAACAGTTCATATGCTTCTGAGGACTAGACTGCAAATGGGGCAGTCCTAGTGGTCCCTATGTTCTCAGTAGAGCCAGTATTCCCAAAGTCTTGGTCACAGCATAAGAGTGACCAGAGAACTCAGAAAGTTCTAGGTGGCATGGCTGGTCAGGGACAGTCATACAGTGGGACGTCCATTTCAAATGTCATCACACCAAGTAGTCTTTATGCACATGCATCCCTCTCTCAGGAGATTAATTTCAGCAACATCGCTTTGAGCAATTTAGTTGGCACTCATAACATTCCAGCGTGCTCTGTCCAACAGAACAGTGATCATTCAAATGGGCGAATTTGGCTGAAGGAGAGATCAGGCACACTGTGTAGTGCCTTCTCCATACACTGGAGACAGGGTCTTCTGTAGGCTTACCTGCCGATACTGTGCAAATCCAGGACCCTAGCAAAGGTGAAGCAGGACAATGAAACTATGGTCTTCATAGCTCCATGCTGATGTGGTTTCTGCTACTTCTTCAGCTTTCTGCAGCAGAGCCAATTCTTCTCAAGCAATCACCGACGCTAGTCTCACTGGGAACTGCTTCTACATTCCAGCATTTCAGTGCTAGCTCTCACCACATGTCATAGCTGCTGTGCATGGATGCTCTTGCTCAGTGTCCAGACTGCTCCTAACGGCAGAAAACAAACTGCAAGAGATTCACAATTTGATGTACAAAGAAGGGTTTACCTGCTTTCTCTTGTTTGCTAGACTATTTATTTATCAAATTCTGGGCTTAAAACAAATTCAGTATGAGTTCCTCTCAGTGCCCTAGCAGCCTACCATGACCGAGTGGTGGGGACCCCAGTTTTCAGTCCTTCTTCGGTCTCCACTTTCCTGAAGTGCCTGTTGAATTTAAAGCCATCATTAAGGCCACCCACCATATCATGGAACCCCAGTGTGGTCCTCTTGCATCTAATGAACTAACAGACATGTCCTCACTATTTATTTAGATTTATATTCTGCTTTTTGCACTTTTTTCAGCACTTCAAAGTGGATTACATTCAGGTACTGTAAGTATTTCCCTATCCCCAGAGGGTTTACAATCTAAGGGGGTCATTTATGAAAGTGCTATATGGCGTTTTCCCATGCAAAAAACGCCTTAACGCATGCAAAAATGCCATTAACGCATGTGAAAGTACCATTACGTTTGGTGCGATGCAAAGGAGAAAAAGGGGAGGATATTAGGGCAGGAATTTTGGCCAAGTGGGCTGGGCTCATAAAGCGTGTGTTCGGGTTTTATCGCGGTTGCGATGTTTTTCGCACATGCCGTTTTGAGTGGTTTTAAGCTCCTGGAGAGAGTTTGATGGACTCTCTACCTGGGTAACATCAAGCTAGGTTGAGAGAACATTGCACAAATCTCATCTTTGGGTGAGTTTCCTCACGCCGAAGGTCATCAAATCTTCACAAGAGAGCACTGTTCTGTGGCCCTAACCCTTACACTAATACCTAAACCTCACATTACTAGGTGGGCCTCCCATAGAGATATAAATACCTATCTAGCGTGAGGGCATTATGGCTAGTCTCGCTCTCTCCAGCCTGGCACTTATTGCTTCTCATAGGTATTAGCGCAAATTGCAATAAACTGCCTATTACCATAAAACACACCGCTTTTCCTATCACTTGCGCTATTTAGTGCATTTTGATAAATCCAGGCCTAAGTTTGTACCTGAGGCAATGGAGGGTAAAGTGACTTGCCCAAGATCACAAGGAGCGACGGCAGGACTCCTGGGTCATAGCTAACCACTAGGCTACTCCTCCACTCCAAATACTCCACTAGAGTATTTGACCATGAAGGTAGCTTTCCTCAATGTAGTCATTTCAGGAGGATTAGTTAAATCCAAGTGCTGGTCACCTATCCTCGGTACACAAGGTTCTTCCCCAAAAGGGTAATCTTGTGTACACATCCAACATTTTGGCTGAAGATAGTAGTTCTGAGTTTTCATTTAAATCAGGAAATTATCTTGCTCACCTTCTTTCATAAACCATATACACTGCCGGAAGAGGTGGCATTGCATGTACTAGACTGTAAAACAGCTTTGGCCTTCTGGCTGAATAGGGCAAAAGAAATCAGAACATCTATATAGCTCTTTGTCTCCTATTACCCAAATAGACTGGGAAGGCCTATGAACAAACACATGATAACTAACTGGATCTCTGACTGTATATCCATCTATCAAAATATCAGGTCACTCATTACAGGGCCATGTACTTGCTCAAGAGATCAAGGCAATTGCTACTTCTAGAGAGTACATTAAATAGACCTCCCTTCAAGACATTTGAAGGCAACCATGTGGAATCCTGTGCATACTATTGCATCCCACTACTGTCTAAATGCTGATTTCTGTCAGGACAGTATATTCAGTCAATCATTTCTCAAAATTTATTTAAAACATTGGCAATTAAATTCCTCCCACTGTCATGGGTTTTCTTATGGAGGTTAGATTAAAAGGGACATCAAGACAACCCTTTGCTTTGGAGTCCTCACATCTGGGACTGTTCATCCTGCTTGTTCATGGAGAAAGCAGTGATGCTCACCTGTAACTGGTGTTCTCCATGGACAGCAAGATGAACAGTCCCACATTCTCTCCCACCTCTCTATAATCACCTCTTTACTCCTCATTCCATTAGTGTTGATGTAGACTAAGTGTTGAGGGCTGCTTGGTGCAGTGCCTACAGCATGTCTGGAGAAACGTCTAGGTCTCTAGCCAAGGATCTGACATGGTCTGTATATGGCGCTGTGCAGTATATTCCCCACAGATGGGACTGTTAATCCTGCTGTCAGAACACTAGTTAAAGGTAAGCAACTTTGCTATCTTGTTTCGCTTGCCACTATCAATAGGACAAGCCTTAACACAGCTTTAAAATGAGCATATCAAGACTGGTGACCCCCTTTTTTTCATCTATTGCATACTATCAAGACATACCATCTGGGGAAGGGGGATTGAAGATGGAAGGGTGGAAATACGAAAGTAATATGAGACATTGTGGTGACTGATGTATATTGATAAGCATTTTTTGTTGAATTTTCTGTGGGAGCATATGCAGTGGGCCTCCTCCATGCAAGTCAAGATGATGGTAACATCAGGCAAACAAATCAATATACTTTACCTTAAAATAGGATAATGAGGTTCATGTACATTATACTGAAGCTGATGATGTATAGTGGAGCTCTGAGTGGCATCAAGCTAAAACCTCATGTAAAGAAAGTTTATGTGTGTTTTTTTCTAAAATATATAGGGCCTGGTTTTTAAACACCTGTTCTTTGATTTTGGCAAATTAAAAATTGTTCATCTGCAAATATCCCCAATTCCCTAAGCTGGGGGAACTAGCTCCAGCTTTGTGATATGGAGTGGAGTTGCTGCTTTCTGTTTCCAGTAGCACATTAAATTGCCCTGTTCACAGCTGCAGATTTTTTAAATCGCTTCAGCTTTTCTTGTACACGTGTGAATTCATGCTCAGAAAAGGGCCCGAGCTACAAGGCTTGTTAAGCTGATTCACAGACCGAGATCCCCAAGACAGGGATGTGTGGGGCGAAAAGAAAAATGTAAAAAAAAAACCTAGAAACAAAAGAGAGATATAGGGACTGTGTACTCTTGCAATAAAACTTTTGTTTTCTTGAAATGCACTTTCAGATCTTCACAGGGAATACAGACGGTAGGCGGAATGCCAAGACACGCTTCAGTCCCCCCATATTTTCCAGGTTCATCCGAATTATTCCCAAAATGTGGAATCAGAGAATCGCTCTTCGGCTGGAGATCTTTGGCTGTGACATTTCCTAAGGGGGCCAAGCTGCAGATGAGACTGGAGGGGATGGACGCATCAAGGCTGGGAAGGGAAGGGAAGCAGTGCAGTACGCCGAAGAGTTCAAATAAACGATGGAAACGTGGAACAAAAGGGCTGTGCTGTGAAAGTAAAAGTCAAGACGAGGTCGGGAGACTGTTACTGCTATTAGTGTCCCAGACAAGAAAAGCATTCTGAAAACCAAAGGGCTACAACCTTTTAACCCACCAAACTTACAGAGTTTAATAATTACTTGTACAAAGATAATTTGCTGCTTGCAAATACAGATGCTAATAAAAATAATGTTTTTATTTTAGTTTTGTGCTACATCAGTGTACACGAGATAGAAACCCACAGGTCAATCCAGGTTTAACCATTTGGTCTGGAAGAGATTCCCTATGATAGAGATGGGTGAGATTGCTGCAGCCTGGTTTGGATTCCAGCTTCACTGGGATAATGCTGGCTTGGCTTCAGTCCTTACTGCAGAGCACATTAAAATTCCTTTTCTATGTTGTTTTCTATGTTTCTCAGCCAGCTTAGGTTTCACAAACTTCCCTTGGTGTCCTTGGCATTTCTGATTTTTAGTATCTTGCATTGTAACATGAACCAGTTGATCCTGACTTGGCTCATGAGATAGGGAGGTGAACAGGAAGGATGTAAACTGTTTCTCCCACCTACAGCTTTTGGTGAAATTGTACTGCAGATTGACCTGGTGTGGCTCACAGCTACCAGTGCCTTAATTTGAAAATCAGGTCAGAAAAAGGGATGGGAGCTGGGTTGGGATTGGCTTGGATTTTAGTGAGCTGAATCAGCAGCACTTGGATAGGATACAAGCTCCATTGGGTCGGAATCATCTATGACTCGGAAAACTTGAAGCATTCCAAAGCCCATTTTCCCCCTCCGGTTCAGATGTGCCTAGAGTTGAATGCCAAACCCAATTGCCAGGCCCTTTCCTAAAACATGCACAGTCTATACAAGGGATTCCCAACCTTTTGAGGAGCATGGACCCCTTTTCAACCTCCCAAAATGTTTGCAGATCCCCACATGCTTCACTTTAATTTTTACATGCAATTAAATGCCGTACAGAAAACTGCTTAATGTAATAAATAACATGCACTCCAGAATCATTTGTAAATATATAAATGCTAATACTAGGTAATGGTTTCTGATATAAACTGTACCTTCCCTCCTGCCTTGCTTCCCTCCACTCAGGGCCCCTTCCTGATGCTTTCCCTCCTACCCTTCCCTTCCTGCAGCCCCTTCTCTGGTTTTGCCTCTCCTGCCCTTCCTGCCATGTCCCTTTCTCAAGGGCCTTCCTCCTGCCTCTTAATGCCCTTTCCAAGTGTTTTCACTTCTGTGCTCTCTCCTGCCTTTCAGAAGTGTTCATCCACATGCCCCCCTCCCTCCACCCCCACCATAGCCATAGTACTCCCTCAGTGCAGCCTTTCTCCCTTACTGTCAGGCCAGCAGGATAGACAGAGCATATGCTGTCATCTTCTGTGTGACTTATGTTCTGCAGAGCTTGGGCCTTCAGAAAGGGGAGAGCAGAAATAACCTCAGCTCTGCGGCCATCTCTTAACAATGCTTCTGATTTGAGGGTTTAGCCAAGAGTAAATGACTATTCTGCCAACAGCGAGGGAGCATTCCACCATGCATGGAGCAAGCCAGCTAGGTCTCCTGGTTTTGAACCAGAGAACTACATGACAGTAATCTTGGAATCTGTCTCTGAGGCAGAGAGAATTTGTTATAATTACCTAACACTGATACATGTTCATGCTCGCACATAAAAATGATCAACTACCACTCAATGTACTGTAACAGTATTGAGAGAGTTAATAGATCTTAAGACAGTAATGAGGACAGTTTGGTTTCAACAAACCCATGCGTCTATGTTCACGTGCATCATACAGAGAACAAGCTGTATGTTCCCCCTGATCATGACATTGTTGCACAATAGTCAACACTGACGATGTGATCAGGGGGTAGTACAAGGGCTAAGCTGAACAGTTAATTCTTCTGTGCAATAATAACATCTAACCTGAGATAAGTTGCTGCTA
The DNA here is from genome assembly GCF_901001135.1 of Rhinatrema bivittatum. Taxonomy (NCBI): domain Eukaryota; kingdom Metazoa; phylum Chordata; class Amphibia; order Gymnophiona; family Rhinatrematidae; genus Rhinatrema; species Rhinatrema bivittatum. Next base: position 231,456,116 of record NC_042619.1, read on the forward strand.
GAAGCAGTGATTTTTAACTTGGAACTGAGCAGACCAGCATGTACAAGTAACCCTAAAGCAGGGCCCTAAGTGGCCACAGACATTGGGTGCTACCACAGAAGGGGTCATGGATGGGGGTAAGTAGGGCAGGAGGAAAAGGAATTGCAGGAAATGGCCCAACCCTTCCTTTCTCTGCTACTGTCCACACAGGACTGCACCAGCACATCTCCCTCTTGCCGTGCTCCTCTGCCTCCACTCTGTAATTAGCTATGTGGTACTGACTCCTAACCTCAAGTTCTCACATTAAACAACAAGAAGCTACCTGCACCAATGGCTGACAGAGGAAGCACAGCAATGCAGTGCTGGCCCAGACAAAGGCAAGAGGAAGGTTCATGAAGTGTTTGAGAGAGGAAAGGAAGAAAAATGCATGGGACAGAGGAAGGAAGGGAGAGAGTAAATGAGAGAGGAGTAGAAAGCTTGGCTTTGGAGGAAGGAATTGGGATAGAAGAGCAAATTATGGGAGGGGGTGAGAAGAAAAAAGAAAGGAAGAGGGGGCAACATCTGGACTTCTCCAGTTCTCTGGAACCACTACTGTTGAGAAAGTGATTGAACAGAATTGTTGAAGAGCCACCAGAACCTCTCTAAACTCTCTTAGTATCCTGGGATGTATTCCACATGACCCCCATGGTCTTGTCCACTTTCAGATTTACTATCCCACTATCATATATACCCTGCCACTATCGGTGGTCTTTCTCTAATTCCTTCTTCAGTGAACACGGAACAAAGGTATTTTAGTATTTTACTCTTTTTCTGTCACCCTCTGTACAGAACCTTTCACCTTTCAGCCTTACAATTCCAATTCTGCATTGTCCTTTCACTAACGTATCAGAACAGTCTCGTCACCTTGCTTTACCCCCTTTTTCTAACTTTTTTTATGCTTGCATCTTTGCTGTTTTGACTATCTTCCTTGCTTCTTTCAGCTTTACCAGATATTATTTCTGGTCCTCCTGTATTTGAGATCCCTTGTGCCTTCTGAAAGCTGATTTTTTTTTTTAGCCTTGGCTCAATACAACAAAAAGGCTTAGCAAAACATAGAAACATGACAGCAGAAGGCCGTACGGCCTATCCAGTCCATCCACCCATACCAGCTACTCAGCTCTGCAATCCCTGCCTCTCCCTCAGAGATCCCCTGTGCTTGAATTCAGATGCTGTCCTTGTCTTCACCACCTCCACTAGAAAATGATTCCATGCATCCACCACCCTCTCTGTAAAGAAATATTTCCTAAGATTACACTTGAGTCTACTGCCTTTCACTCTTATCCCATGACCCCTCATTCAAGAGCTGCCTTTCTGTTGAAAGGGACCCACCTCCTGTGCACTGATACCATGAAGGCATTTGAATGTCTGTCATATCACCCCCATCCCACCTTTCCTCTAGGGGATATTTGTTTGGATCTTTAAGTCTATCCCCATATATTTTAGAATGAGGTCTCACCAAGGATTTATTCAGAGGCAATATCACTTCCCTTTTTTCTGCCGACCATTCCTCTCCCTATAACCCCCAAGCCTATTTTTTATTTTGCCGTCGCCTTATCCACCTGTTTGGCCACCTAAAGATCATCAGATATGATACCCCAGATCCTGCCCTTGATCCGTGCTTAGAAGAATTTTCGCCCCCTATACTATACCACTCTGAGATTTTGCAGCCCAAATGTATTTATTTTATTTATTTCAACAATTTATAATCTGCAATTCTCAAACTCCACTGTGGATTACAATAAACAAAAATAAGATGCATACGAACAGGGGGAGTGCTGCCTGCCTGGACATCAGTGACACTGACCAGAGGTTCTCGGGAGTGTTCCTGCCCTCCCCACATCATTAGAGGGCTGCCAGGACCATAAAAGGCCAGCGACTGTGGCCACCACTGGCGGACCTAAGCCGCACACCAAAGAGGCGTGCTTATTGCCATTTTTTCAGCCAGCAGTTTTTTTCCTGGAAACTGGCCTTGGAATGGGGAAGCAGTGTAAAGGTACTAGTTGTGTGCTTCTGTCTACACCGGAAGTTCCTGCCTCTTTATCCCAGACAATGTTGGACTCCTTTATGCAAACCCTGGTAGACTGGGGTCAAGAGGAACTTAGCTATCTCCTTTTTCTATATGGGTGCTGGGGTTTGTGCAGAGAGTGCATGTGTTGGGTTTCCCTCTTCCCTTCCAGGTAGGGCGGGGGAGGGGGGCCATCAGCAGGATTAACTACAACATTTTCTGCTGAATAGGTATAGAGGGTGAAGTAGCTGATGCTACGATCTCCAAGCCTGCAGTTGGACTCTTTGTGGACTATCAGGCCAATACAGAATGGTGTCCCCGTTTAACTGCACGTTTTTGACACGCTATGATTACCCCTTATACAGTAAGGGGTAATAGCGCGTGGAAAACACACGGCCAACCCCCCCCCCCCCCCCGAAACTAATAGCGCTCATCACATGCAAATGCATGTTGATGAGCCTATTAGGTAGTCACTTGCAATACAGAAAGTAAAATGTGCGGCCAAGCTGCACATTTTACTTTCAGAAATTAACTCCAGCTAAAGGCAGGAGTTAATTTCAGCCGGCAGCAGGCAAGTGTACAGAAAAGCAGAAAAAACTAGAGATGTGAATTGGAACCAGAATCAGTTCGGTTCCAGTTCCGATTCAAATCTTACAATTTTTTTAGTCCGGCACGATTGGTTTTTTGTGTAGCGGCTGCGCCCGAGCCGATAAACAAAAAACCCACCCCGACCCTTTAAAAATGACCCCTTTGCTTCCCGAACCCCCCCAAAACCGTTTAAAATTACCTGGTGGTCCAGTGGGGGCGCGGGGAGCGATCTCCCGCTCTCAGGCCATCGGCTGCGCTAATAAAAATGGCGCCGATGGCCCTTTGCCCTTACCATGTGACAGGGTATCCATGCCATTGGCCGGCCCCTGTCACATGGTAGAAGCACTGGATGGCCGGCGCCATCTTTAAAGATTGTTAAAGATGGCCGGCCCCTGTCACATGGTAGAAGCACTGGCTCCTACCATGTGACAGGGGCCGGCCAATGGCATGGATACCCTGTCACATGGTAAGGGCAAAGGGCCATCGGCGCCATTTTATTAGTGGCAGCCGACGGCCCGAGAGCGGGAGATTGCTCCCCATGCCCCCACTGGACCACCAGGTAATTTTAAAATGGTTTGGGGGGGGGTTCGGGAGGGTGGGGGAAGCAAAGGGGTCATTTTTAAAGGGTCGGTGGGTTTTTTTTTTATTGGGCCATCGGCGCCATTTTTATTAGTGGCAGCCAAAATGGCACCGATGGCCCGAGAGCAGGAGATCGGTCCTTGGGCTTCCACTGGACCACCAGGTACTCATAAAAAGTTTTGGGGGGGTTCGGGAGGGTGGGGGAAGGTAAGGGTTTATTTTTAAAGGGTCGGGGTGGGTTTAGGGGTTGTTTTGGTGTGCCGGTTTTCCCGCCCTCCCCCCAAATAACTCCCGTTAGTGGACACTAACCCATTAACGATTTTTCATGATAAATCGGGGGAATTTCTATTATATCGCGCACTCTAACGATTTTTGACGATTTAAAAAATATCGGACGATTTTTTTAAATCTTCAAAAAACGATTCACATCCCTAGAAAAAACTGCTCTTCTGTACACCCTCCAACTTAATATCATAGCGATATTAAGTCCTCGGGTTGGAAAACGGACATTCAATTTTGCCGGCGTCCGTTTTCCGAATCCATGGCCGTCAGCAGGTTTGACAACCGACGCCGGTAAAATTAAGCGTCAGCTGTCAGACCCGTTGACAGCCGCCGCTTCCACCAATAAGGAGGTGCTAGGGACGCGCTAGTATCCCTAGCGCCTCATTAGCACGGGCCCTAATTTAAATATTGAATTGCACACCCAGGAGAGGGGCCTGGGCGCTCGCCTCGGAGCGCCGGCTCTCCCACACAGTTTACTGTATTGGCCTGTATGATAGTTAATGCGGAGAAAAATGTTTCCAGTAAAATTGATGTCATGTTGGGGACATTGGGGGGCCTTTCTAGGAGGGTTGAAGAACATTTTCAAAAGTTTGTTGAAATGGCTGGTAAATTAAGAGATATTCAAGGGAAATTTGATTCTTTACAAAATTCCCACTTACCTTAATTAAAGATAATCAAATTCTGCACAAGTTAGAGAGTATGAGTAAATATATGCAAAGGTTTAATCTTAGGTTCCTCAACTTTCCTAAGTGACTCCTATGGAGATGCTGAGAAAATTCTATCTAGATTTCTTAAAAGTTTCTAAAGAACTTACTCCATCAGTCATTAAACGGGGTTATATACCCTCCCTAGTTACATCTGCTACCACCGCTACACCTCAGTTGAATGAGCCACCTTCTGAATTAGATTTTTCTCACTTCTTGGATCATTTTAGCTTTGAAAGTTTGGAAAGATCTACTCTTTAAGTTACCTACGCCTGTGAAAACGATAGGGACCTTGAGACTCTTTTTCTGTCTTAGGGATGGGACCTTTCTTGCTCAATCTATTTCCATCTTTCCTGATGTTTTGAAAGAAACTCAATAAAGGTGAAAGGCTTTTTTAAAGTATAAACAGAGAGTGATTACTATTGAAGGAACCTTTTTATTAAAATTTCCATGTAAATGTTCTGTAAAGTATAAAGGAAATAATTGTTTTTTATAATCTTTCTATTAATTAAGTTGACTTAGAAAATAGCCACTGCTATTGCTAGCAACGGTAACATGGAATAGACTTAGTTTTTGGGTACGTGCCAGGTTCTTATGGCCTCGATTGGCCACTGTTGGAAACAGGATGCTGGGCTTGATGGACCCTTGGTCTGACCCAGTATGGCATGTTCTTATGTTCTCAACTGGATTATTTTCTTGTTAATCAAGTCCCTCCAAACTTGACCAGTTCATGGTGAAGTTTTAGGAAGCCCCTAAATTGTATTTTAGGATATATTTATTATTATTTTTCTTTCTGGTAAACTCCCCCTATAGTGGGCTAACTAGCAGCTTGTATATTGTAGAAAATTTGTCTAACTTTATTGTTAAATTATTCCAATTATTTATAGCTGTACTTTTCTTAAAGTCATTTTATTTTGATTGTACTTATTTTGAAAAAATTAAAAATAAAGAATTTTTTAAAAAGTATACAAACATAACAAATAAGAGCAATCAAAATCAATAAATGCATTTGAAAACAAAAAGGTTTTCAATACATTTCAAAATATCATATAATCAGACGTTTGGCGTATACCAATGGGAATAGAGTTCCACAATTCCAGCCCTAGTATAGATAGTGCTTTAGTTCTAGCTACAGACATTGGTGAAACCACCAACATTGTTGCAGATTTTGGTACCATCTGCAAAACCTTTCCCAACAGTCCTTCTGAAATATAGCTTACAAAAATGTTGAAAAGAACTGATCCAAGGACCAGTCCCTACAGCACACCATGGTAATGCTCCTCTCCTTGAAGTGAGCTCCACTTACAATTACCCTGTGTCACCAATTAGTCACTTTAGGACTTGTATCAAGTGCATTCAGTTTATTTATAAGTTGCCTATGTAGCGCCATGTCAAAAGCCTTACTGAAATTTTTTTTAATTTATTCTTTATTAAATTTCCTTATTTACAAGCAAATAAGTCTATAGATTCATAAACCAAATACAAATACAAAAAAAGGGAATAAACAAGAAAAAACAATCATAGGCCTAGATTTATAAAAAAGCTATAAATATAGCGAAAATAATGGTCGAGATAAAAATAAAGGGCATGGTTAGACTAATTTGCAGCCTATCGCATCGCATAGGTAAAAGGCATGGCGTGTTGCGTCGGCGCACAGTATGTTGTGTCGGCACGGCGCGTTGCGTCATCGCATGCCGTGTCATTTTACACGGCTAGCGTAGATTAGTGAGCGGTGTGCTATTTTTTCAGTTTATATATCCTGGTTTCCTGCAGCTGCTTCTTTGAGGGTGTGTTAGGAGTGGGAGAGAGAGGAGAGGAGAGTTGGTGAGTTAGATAGTGGGACTAGGAGCTTTTTCTAAATCGATTACCTGAGTGTGTTGTCTGGTCTTCTGTTGCAGGCTGTTTCCCTTTATCTTGGTCTTTTGACTTCTTTGTTGGAATAAAAGTTTTTGTTAGTTCAGTTTGTATGTCTGTCTTTTGGTATGGAGGAGTAGTGTAAGTGGAGGAGTGAGGAGTGGTGTTGGTGGAGGAGTGGTATTGGAGGAGTGCTGTAAGTGGAGATGTGTTTGTGGTGAGGAGGATGGAGCATGAGATGTGTGGGGAGAGATGGGAGGAGAGGTGTGAGGAGGGGAGAAGAGAAGGCAGGAGGACGAGGGCAGGAGTGCTTGGAGTAGGAGTAGGAACAGGGACAGGATCAGAGATATGCAGGAGGGAAGGGATAGGAGGAGGTGGGGGAGGAAGGGGATAGGCAAGCGAGGACGAAGGGAGGAGGACAGCAGGCTAGGGATAGAGAGAGAGGGCAAAAGGGAAGGGAGTTGATAGGGCGGGGGGGGGGGGGGGGGGGGAGGAAGGGAGGAGAGAGGGGAGTGGGAGGGAGAGTGAGGAAAGGGAGGACACCTCTCCAGAAACAGTAGTGGCACCCCCTTCTGGCAGGCAGACAGCAGGATGCCCTTGTCTCAGGGCTATCAAGATCAGTGTGCAGGATAATGAGATGTTCATTGCAGGGGTCCTGGAGCATTATGCCAAGTTGTTCGGCAACCGGGTGGCCAAGACCTTGAAAGCAGCCAAGGGCCAAATCTGGCGCAACATAGCCCAGGGCATCTCCAGGCGCAGCAGAGTCCAACGAAGCAGGGAGCAGATGGCCCACAGGTACCGGGACATCAAGGTGCAGTTGAAAGCCAAGGTGGCAAACAGAAATAAATATATATGGCGGACCAGAGGAGGAGCCCTTTGTCCCATCATCCTCACCTCCATGGAGGAGCGCCTTGTGCAAAGGCTGGGACAAGATGTCTTTGAGGGCATGGCTGAGTGGCTGGACACCACGTGAGCTGCAGCTGGTATGTTCACCTCACCTGTAAATGGGCAGGCTGCAACAAGTGTACACATCATTTGGCATAAGATGCTCACAATGCTTAAGAAGCAAAGAGCACCTCTGATGCCAAATGAAAAAAAGGATTCTTGCTGCCATTAGTACTATGTCTTATGTTTTGTTTCCACAGCTCTCACCCACAAAGCTGCCGATCCCAGCCAGGAAGCCCCAGGGACCAGCCAGAAAGCCTAGGAACCAGCAGCACAGCAGCCCTTTTGCAGAGGGCCTTCCTGATGGATGCCCAGACCAGGTGATCAAGGAGAAGGAGGAGCTGTAGTAGCAGCCACAGGCTCAGGAGCCATTGCAGATGCTACAACCCCTGGGTTCACCCAGCCCATTCAATGTGTCCCTCAATTTCTGTGACTTCATGGAGGAACCTAGCCTTGAGTGGGAGCCAATATTTTCTGCACAACCTCAAGCCAGCACACCACAGCGCCAACTTGAAGCACCATGCCCCCAGCAGGAGCAGCCATCCAAGTCTTCTCCAGCATAACAAGAGCCCACATACCATAGCAGTCCCTGGGCTGACAGATGCCTGAGGGGTAGGCCCCCCAAATACATGCCCCCCCCAAGTGGCAAGCCACGACGTGGCAAGAGGCCATAAAGCACCAAAGGTGGTGGCATCAAATGCCAAATAAGAGTTGTACCAACAATCCTGGGCAGGCCCCTCTACAGAGTTCCTGTGCCAGCTAGATGGAAGAATCCTGCTGGGCCTGTCCTCACTACAGAGTTCCAGTGCCACCAAGCAAAAGGGATGGTCTACTGTCAGTCACTGTGGTCTTGCAGCCTAACTCTACAGCCCTCCTTGATGCTCTGCTCATATTCCATCCTCCTTGATGAGGCCTCCAGTCACGGTCCAGCTGCTGCCTCTTCTCATTGTGTCTCATCTCCTGTTCTGGATACTGATGTCTCATCTCAGCTCATGCTACTGCTGCCTCCGTGCTGCTGTGTCTTCTCCTGGGTCTCCTGCTTCCATGCTGTGCTTTTTTGGTCCTGGTCCAGCTGCCTTCTTGCTGAACTCTGCTGCCTTGGCCCTTAGGCTGTCCCCTTGAGTGCACTCTTTCAACATGGACTGTCTGAGGCCTTTTCCTACCCATCACACAGCAAGGCTATCAGATCCAACATTACAGCTGTACTGTAGCTATTAGGGGTGCCACTTCCGCTTTCTATGTTCTTTGTTGTAATCATGATTGTTCCAAAAGGATAAGATGCTAAGCCTGTATATATAATGATGCCATTTCAAACACTGTATATACAGGTCTACACAGAATGTGCTGTTCATGTAAGTAACTATGTTTACCGCTATTTGCTATCTTGTCCTTGCTGAATGTGATTACCAAAGCATTGACTTTATTTCAAACAGTGTAATACAGGTCTTCACTAATAAAGTGCTCACTAGTTTGAAAAATACACGTCCTGGTTGGCTCCTTTCATTGTATGGTTTTTGTGTTAACAGTTCACTAAGTACAAGGTTTGCCCTCCACATGACCTTGCATGCTAGAATGCCCTTGCACATTCCAACTAGCCACTTATCTAGTAGGCCAAGACCATATTGGTTAGGCCATACAAGTGCATGCTCAGTGTATGCTCCAAAGGAAGACAGCAAGAGTTAAAGAAGAAGCTCATTACAGGGGACCTTCCATATTACCCCTTGTTGCCTTCTTCACACAGCATACTCTTAGCTAACTCCTGTATGTGAGGTGGACAGTAGCTATCTGGCCTACACAATATATTATGTAGATGCAGAACTTGTGTGGTGTTAAGAGGAAGTTAGTCATCATCACATAAGACTAGATCTTTGGCCCCCTTACTTGTGTCATAACTCAAAGGCTATCTGTACCCAACCATTTGTAGCTTTCAAACTAAACCAGATATGACGCATACTTGCTGTTGTTGGAACAGAGTGTCAGCTGCTGTGTGACAACTAGGGAGGAGGAGTGAGGGAGTATTGTCGTGTCAAGAATGTCCACAAGCCAAGTGCAGAGGCCTAGAGGCTCCTGCTGCTTGGGACCAGGCAGACTTCCCAAGACTGGGTGGCATCCCTGTACTGGCATGGCTTGGGGATCTGTATATATGTAAGGCAAGGATGACCTTACATGTAGCATCCAGATCTGGAAGGCAGCCCACTACAGGGACGGCAGGCAGTCAGAGGAAGTCTGCCTAGTCCAAAGCAGCAGCCACAGTCCTCTATGCCCTCTGCTCTTCGCCTATGGACATTTTCGACAACACACTGCTCTCTCACCTCCTCCCTAGTTGTCACACAGCAGCTGACTGTTACGCGTCCCAGCCGTGCTAGGCACATGCCCGGGCCTACTCATCCCGGGAGTTCAGCTGCCAGCTCCGATTCACCTTCGCTCACGTCGGTGGGCAGCCGCCTCCATCCCCGAGCGCCTGCAGCCACGTCTTCCGCTTCTGACTCCTGTCAGAAGCGGAAGACATAGGCTCGGTGGCGCACGCAAGCCCCGGGACGCGTGTAAGTCCCGGGGCTTTGCAAAGGGGACGTGTCGGGTGGGCGGCACAAATTTCGGGGCGGGAGGCGTGGTCGAGGCCTCCGGACCAGCCCCTGGGTCGGGTGATGGCGCGCCAGCAGCCCGCAGATTTACACCTGCTTTTGGCAGGCGTAAATCTGCCAACAAAGGTAGGGGGGGTTTAGATAGGGCCGGGGGTCGCTGAGGTAGGGGAAGGGAAGGCAGAAAGAAAGTTCCCTCCGAGGCCGCTCCGATTTCGGAGCGGCCTTGGAGGGAACAGGCAATGCGCGCCGGGCTCGGCGCGCGCAGGTTACACAAATGTGCACCCCCTTGCGTGCGCCGAACCCGGATTTTATAGGCTACGCGCGTATCTTATAAAATCCAGCATACTTTTTTCGCACCTGGTGCACGAACAAAAGTACGCGCGTGCATAAATTTATAAAATCTACCCCTCTGGGTTTTGGCTTAGGCGCGCGTGCGCGCAATTTGCACTCTTTTAAGGGGGCTGTGGCGGGAAAGTAGCCTACGTCCCCGGATGTTGACATCACTGGGTCTCTGTATAAAAGGCAGGGCCCAGCCACTTGTTCCCTGCCTTGGCAACAGGTCTCCATGATTGCCTCGTCAGGACCGGCCCTCCAATATCTCTGCTGGTCTCTGGTGTACCCTTGTCTACGTCAACTGGGAGCCATCTCACGGAGGCCCGCCTAAGTCCAGCCGGCCCCGGCACCCGAAGGCTCAACCTAAGGGGAACGTGGGCTGGTATTGGCGAAGCTCCAGTCGACCTCCGTCTCCTAGCCTGCTCTGCCACCCAACAGTGGGGACCTGTAGGGCTTGCCCTGCGGGTAGCGCCAACCCCATCTCGGACCAAGGGTCCACCATCAGCGCAACACTGGCACTCTGTTCCAACAGTCAAGTACATAGCGGTGTCAAAGGGAAAGTTTAGTTAGTGTACAAGCACCAAAATTGCTAAGCAAAACTTGGCCCATAGATTCTACAGCAGATATGGGCACACCACCTCTATATATGCACAAAAAGCTATTGACCTACATTTGGGAGAAAGAAGGTAGCCCTTCCCTACCAGCATATACAGAAGACAGAGTGAGTGTCAAATGATGAGGCATGGAGCGGCAGCCTCTATGTCAACTGTACATGATATGATCTACAGAGAGGAGGCTAAGGAGAACAGTGACTGGAAAAATGAATTCTCAAATAGGACTGCCAACAGGCCTCAGGCACCTGTCAAGCAACCTCCCCCCCCCCCCCCCCCCACACACACACACACTCCTGCACTGGCTTCTCACTACATGCTGCCAGTAAATTGAGAGTGTGTGTGTGTATGAGTGAATAAACATGTGTGTGTATATGAGAGAAGGAAGTTTGTGCATTTCCCTTGCCTCCCTCCACTCCCCAGTAATCCATGACAATCTCAGAATGATTGAAAATCAAAAGTTCCCAGGTATAGAAAGTTGAAGGTTTTTAAATCCTTAACTATTGGGTGTTATTTGACTAGTTTGCTGTTTTTAGTTTATTTGTGGATGGAAAATGTTATAAAATTTTTAAGTTTAAATGAACTTTTAAATATTAGAGGTTCTGTTCATTAGATGTTTTGAAATATTTACTCTATTTATTAATATGGTTTTACTATTACAATTGATGTTTTATATTTCTTGATTTATTAGTTATTTTATGAGAAATTGTGATGTTTCTGTTTTTCCACTATTGCACTGTATGTAGTTGTTTCCAGTTCAGTTCTTGTCATATGTTTATATTTATACTATGGTCTCTCTATTCTGTTTTTGGCAAGAGTCTGACTCTGCATGTGTTACTGAGGTGAGGTAGCTAGCATGCTGGCATGTAGCTTCTGTGTAGGAATCTATTGCAGTTTGGTTTGTTCTTTTCCATAATAGGAAGTGTATTGGTGTATTAGGGTCTGGTGTAATATTTGGAGTGTTGCCTTGTTATGAGTAAAGTTGTTATGGTTTGAGTGCTGGCAGTTCATCCTGTTTTGGTTTGGGAAATTTACCATTTTGTAATAGTAATTTAATTTAGTCCTGGCTTTCTGAGGGCCAAGCCCACAAACAATGCATGTTACAACAGGCCTGATACCGTGAGATCAAAGTGATCGGAAATGTATGCAAATTAATGCAAATGAGGGGGACAAACACGCCTCCTTGTGATTCCTATCCCCCCCCCCGGGTACTCAAGTGTCCAGTCGTGGTCTGTGTAAAGTTTCAACCCTACTGCCCCTCACACTCTGTTGTAGTGAAACGCACAAGAATTTCCCCTTCCTCCCTACCTTCCTGAGACTAAAATCGCTTCAGGTTCACCTTCAGTTTCTCTGAGGTCACGCGTGAGCTCCTCCCCCCTCGGGCTAGCTTCCTACCAGCGAGCGGGAAAGGGAGGACGAGCCGGCGTGGGGGCGGAGGACACGACCTCGTCCAATCTTAAACCGCAGCCGCAAAAAACACCTGCAACGAGGAGGGGCGGGGTTGCGCCTGTTTCGTAATGACGTCAGATGACCCGCTGCCGGCTTGGTAGTGTCCTGCTCGTTCGTGCACTTGCCGACTGGCGGCTGGCGCCGGCGAGCGACGGGGAGGAGCTCGGATGGGGGCGTGGCTAAACGTTTCACTGGCGGGAGACGGAGGCATAGTTTCGTGCCTGAGGCAGTGATACGCTGCGGCAGAGACTGACGGCGACAGTGAATCAGATCGGGAGTCTGTGTGCGAGTGGCGGAGAGTGAGTCAGCGGGGCTGTGCGCGCCTGCGTGAGAGTGAGTCAGTTTGTCGGTTAAGGGCTGTGTGAGAGTGCCCATGAGACCGTCTCACGGACAAAAAAGCGGGAGGGGGGGCTCGCAGCAAGGAGGCGTAGCTGCCGTTGTGTGACCTTGCTTTTGGGATGGAGTGATCTCGGATTGCGCACTCTCGCGGGTGGCGAGCACGTGGCCGGACGATCCCGCGCCTTGGCGGGGCTTTCACGTTCCAAGGACAGAGAGTACCGCCGCCGCCGTCCCCCACCCCACCTATGGATCTAGAAGGCGCTATGGTCCGGAGGAGGGTGATGCTGATGTCTGGAGCAAGCTGGGTTTTACCCACGGCCCTGCTCTGTGTGTACGGATTCTTTTCTAACCTCAGGCCCTCCGAGCCTTTCCTGACTCCTTATCTGCTGGGACCTGATAAAAACCTCACCGAGAGACAGGTGGGTAATGTGTTCACTCCCAGCAATGGAAAAGCGCACGCTGACCTCAAGTATTCATAATTTTTAATAAAAATGCAGCTTAGATCCTCTGAAAGGCGGTGTTTCTTCAGTAGTTGTTTAGTAGTACACAGCTCAATCTGTTTTGGTTAACTACATCAAATACATTGCAGAGACATGTTTAAACTGGAGAAATACTTCAAATCATAGCAAGATAGTGTTAGTGGGACTTCTTTAGCAAAGTATTTCTGTTTTCATGCCATTGAAGAGGTTTAATAAAATGGTAACACCTACAGCTTGTTTGACCCAGAATGATTTTGTGTTGTATTCAGTACAACTTGAGTTTTTACTCCTGGAACTATTTTATAAAGATTGTACAATATAGAAATATTTATTGTTCAATGGTATTAAGTAGCCTAGTGCCTTTTGGCTGTGCAGTCAGCCTCCAGCAAGTTGATATTTAACATTGTTAGTCTGAGCAAATCTAGTCACTTTAAAAAAAAAATCACATTAACATAAAACTTTAAGGCACATAATCTGAAGGTGAATTGTATTGGGATGTTTTTATGAGATTGTAAATCCTTATAGCTATTATTTCCTTCTAATCCCTGCTCGTTTTGCTGGGGAGCAGCTTGGAAAGCTTAAGGTTTCTAATAGCTCCTGAGCTCTTGGTGTGAATTGATCCTATAATCATATAAAACCCCCTTCTTTTAAATGAATCATCTGTGCTTCTGGCTTCATACAGTACATAATGCCAGCACAAAGCATTTCAGTATACTGATTAACCTCTTGTTTTGAGGTAAACATTCATTTTTCTCCAAACTGAAGAGATGGCCAGTTTGTAATCATAATCAGTACAGTCAGTGCGCTCCAGTGGAGCGCACTGTACTGTACTGATTATGCAGCCAAGCCGCACATTTTACTTTCAGAAATTAGCGCCATTTCTCCGGGCACCAGGAAAGTGCACAGAAAAGCAGTAAAAACTGCTTTTCTGTGCACCCTCCGAATTAATATCATGGAGATATTAAGTCGTAGGTCCTGAAAGTTTTCAAATTTTTTTTAGCTTTTTTTTTTTTAATCGGTTGAAAACCGGACGCTCAATTTTGCCAGCAGCCGGTTTCCGAACCCGTGGCTGTCCGCGGGTTTGAGAACCGACGCCGGCAAAATTGAGCGTCGGCTGTCAAGCCCCCTGACAGCTGCCACTCCTATCCAAAAAGAGGCTCTAGGGATGCGCTAGTGTCCCTAGCACCTCTTTTTGCCGTGGGCCCTCATTTAAATACAGAATCGCGTGCACAGGAGAGCGGGCCTGTGCGCGCTCTCCTGCGACTTTTACTGTATCGGCCCGAATGTCTTGGAAGTAGACTTCAATAAATAACTTTGCCAAATAAAAACATGGCTGGCTCAAATATGCTTTGTATTTGAGATCTTTAAAAATGTTCACCCACTTTTTTATGTCTATGTAAAAATGTTTATGAGAATCAAACATACTTTTTATTTCCATGGCTGTTAAATGCCAATTTAGTGCAATGAATCTTCACAAGGGTACTTAACCTTGGCAGACCCAATAGTTGGACAGATTGAAATGCCCACCCACCAAGTTGCTTCTCTTTCCATTTGGGTGTATATAGTTATATGCTTGTGCACTTCCCATGGGAGAAACATTTTTTTTGTAAGTATCTTTATATTTGTGCAAGAAAATTCACAGAAATGGTTAACTTCAGGGAAATTTTGGCAAAGTATTGAATATACAGGCAGGTAAATACCTCTACCTTGTTTATGGTTATGCTCCTCTACTTTCTTAGCTGCTATCCCTTCCTCCTCTATCTATCCCCCTCACTCCCGCCCCCCGATTCTCAACTGCTCCCTCACCCGTTCCCTGTTTTTTGTAACTTTCCTCCTTTCTCAGGTTTTATTGTAAACCGTCGTGATGTGCCCGCACGAACACGGTATATTAAAAGCTGTTAAATAAATAATACACTTAATAAACAAAATTGCATTTGCTTAAATGCTAATATAACTGGAAAGCTGGCTGTAGAAAGTAATATTTTGAGAAACACACTGAAAACTTGGAAGTGTACACAGTAGTTGTTGGAAATCTGACAGGAACAAATGAAAGGGTTTAAAGATAATATGCATGCACTTAAACCAGACTTGCAGCACCACAGAACATTATCTTACCTGACTGAAATCAGCTATCCCCATGCCAATTAATTTTATGCTGCAAGATGGGAATATGCAGTAATATGGAATTTGTAACATGCCATTGACCCCAGGCTGCTACACGTTGGTCAGTGTCCTGCACCTTAAGGCCCTGGGTCTGGTGAGGTGTTATAATCTCTGCCGTGTTGTCCTGGCATAGTTCAGTGTCCTGCTTCAAGACTAGATCCTGTGTCCTAGTCTAAAGGCACACAGTACGTGCTGGTTTTATAGGCCCAGCATCCAGGACTTCCTATGGTGCAGGCTGCTGAGCTTACTACTACTCTGAAATAAAGGAGGCTCAATTTCCTTGGTGAGTGCCTGAGCAATAGGTCCTGTGCCATTGTGGTTCCTAGTCCTGCACCTTGGTGGTTTACTGCCTTGCCTCACTTCTGCCTCAGTAGTCCGAATCTACATGGGGTGTTCCGGCCTTGTTCGTGACCCCTCTCTGCCTGCTGTTAGCCTTAAATCCTGCCTTCGCTGACCCCTGCCACTTCTAGCCCATCAGCTGCTGTCTATTGGAGCCTAAGCAGTGTGTGTGCTGGTTAGACTTTGTCCATCCAATAGCAGCCCCAAGGCTCCACTCACCCCGAGTCGTGACAGAATTAAATTCAATAAGTGAAATGCTTGCATTTACCAAAAGAAAAGGGAATATAAAAAGGGTTTAGACATGGGGTTTTTTTTATCTATGCAGAGTGCCTTTTTTTCTGTGGGGTGAGGAGTTGTTGCTCTCCTACTTTCTTTTTTTTTTTTCCCCTCCCTTCTATCCCAGCTAGTTAGACAGCCAGGGATCCTTGTTGGCCTGAGTGCTGAAAGGATATGCCTTCTGTATAGTTCATTGTTTGTAGGGGCCATCTTCCCTGGACCCTAGTGCAGTGTTTTCCACCCTTTTCAAGCACAAGGTACACCTACATTAACAAAAATATTGTGTGGCACACAAGCCTCCATAGAGCAGGCAGGACATAGAAAGGACTCATGTGGCCAAAAAAAGAGCTAGGGAGGCACTAAAAACACCCGCAGCATCTCTTCCAAATTTTAAAACATAGGAAGAGAGGGGGGGCAGAGGCACATGAAACCAGCATGATGCACCAGCTCCTGCAGGGGAAGGCAGAACATGGTGTGATGCTGGCTCGGTTACTTCGGCTGCCACATGTGGCTGCCAGAGCTGCTTTACTGTTAAAGTTGCTCACAACACTCGCTCAGATCTAGTGCTGATGCATGTTCTCCCTGTCTCGGCTTGGGGATAAGACAGAGGCTTGAAAAACTTACAGATGGGGGAGAATGAGGAGATGCTGTGTGCCCTGTATGCTGCACAAAGCGGGTCCCAGTTATGTGTTCTGCATGCTGCCTATTAATTGCCACACTCCAGGGTTCTTGCTGCAGCTAGGAAGACGAGGCACGCATGATTACACCTGTTCTCAGAAAGGAGCTCCTATAAGTTTTTAAAAAGTCACTGCTGGTGTCTCTTGGTGCTGTTGAGAGCAAAACTTGGTGCTGGCCTGGATCTGAGCAGCAAGCAATGGTGACTTTTCCGTGGCGCACTGGTTGGGAAACACTGCCCTAGTGCACAGTCTCCATGGCACACTCAGACCTGGCCAGATCCTACAGAAAAGGATCAGGACATGAATGCTCTGTGCCACAGTTCTGCTGCTTTAGCCACAAGGCTGGCCTTGAAAAATACCTTTTTATTTAAAAAAAACCTCCCTAGTTTCTATGAGCACAATGTCAATATATTTATTTTATTTGTAATCCCATCTCCACATAACTACGCACGAATAGGGCCATAAAAGAATTTATGTATCTTGAGGCCTTTCCTATTCCAAACTCTCACAAAGG
The DNA here is from genome assembly GCF_901001135.1 of Rhinatrema bivittatum. Taxonomy (NCBI): domain Eukaryota; kingdom Metazoa; phylum Chordata; class Amphibia; order Gymnophiona; family Rhinatrematidae; genus Rhinatrema; species Rhinatrema bivittatum. Next base: position 231,472,853 of record NC_042619.1, read on the forward strand.
TTTCTAGCGCCAGGGCTGGGTTCTTTTACTGGGTGGGGGGGGGAGAGGAATTTCTCCTTTAAGGGCCTGGGTGGCAGGGGTGACACTGTCTCTTGTTCTGGGAAAGGGAGGCCTTCTCTTTCCTTTAGAAGGATGGCTGTGCCAACAAACACATGCACCAGATTCTGAAGGGTCCAAAAAGTAAACTTTACTGAGGGGGGGTTTGTTGAAAATTTTGCATCCGTTCCCAGTGCTGAAATGGTGTTTACAGGGCTAGGGAAACACTTACCCTCCAGGGCTTGGACAGGTAAGGTTCCCAAGTGGACAGGTGTGTGTGTGGACAGTTAGCATGGGGCACATTTAAAACTAATCAGAGAAAGTTCTTTTTTACTCAACACACAATTAAACTCTGGAATTTGTTGCCAGAGGATGTGGTTAGTGCAGTTAATATAGTGGTGTTTAAAAAAGGATTGGATAAGTTCTTGGAGGAGAAGTCCATTACCTGCTATTAAGTTGACTTAGATAATAACCACCGCTATTACTAGCAATGGTAACATGGAATAGACTTAGCTTTTGGGTTCTTGCCAGGTTCTTATGGCCTGGATTGGCCACTGTTGGAAACAGGATGCTGGGCTTGATGGACCCTTGATCTGACCCAGTATGGCATTTTCTTATGTTCTTATGTGTGTGTGTGTGTGTGTGTGTGTAAACCCCTCCCCTCCTCCAAACAGACAAGAACAATGATCAGCCTTTGCACAGAGTCCCAAATTTACCTCTTCCCTAGGTTGAAGACTCCAAGTGGGGGTTCCTCAAAAGATCTCAGATTCTGTGTCTCGCAGGTCTCTATCTCTCTTTCCTTTGGGAACCCTTGATGGCAAGAGGATCCAACCAAGAACACCACAGCTCTCACGATGTTCCTCCTATGGACAGGAAGGGGCAGCAGAACCTTCCTTGTAGGTCTTCTAACAAAAATTCTTCTTCCCCAAACGAAGTCCAAACACCAGAAACACCTGCACCCTCAAGGAGGGTGCAACGGGACAGGTCTTCCTTATCCTGGCTCCCCCCCACCCACCCAAGGGAGACTTCCCCCGTAAACTTCTCCACGCAACAACCACAGATCTCGCAAGGCTTCTTACAGTGCAAAATTGGGGAAAATCCCCCAAACAACCCAGAAGACACACACCCAGCCAGCCAAAAAGAAGGCTGAAAAGGCAGCTTCCCAATCTGCAGGCAGGTGGTGCCCAAGTCAGAGGTAGGCCCAAAAAAAAGTGAGCGAGAAACTCCTACCTCAAACTAGGGAGAGAGCTGCTTTTATACACACAAGGGGCTCTAAACAAATGGTGCCTTCCCTAACTACTAGCCTGAGTGTTCTGGCTAAGAGTTAACTAGGACCTTTCAGTAATGAACCTCAGGAGTCCTATCTTATTTAAAATGACTTAACCACTTTCCCCTGTCCCAATCTGTGGTGTACAATGAAAATCACATTTCATACACATCTGTGCTGACAATGATCTATGCTTGGGCCCTCCTAGGCCATAACTTAAATTTTCATAGATACCAGAAGTCCTGCCTCGTCTTCAACAGCATCATAAGTTACCGCACAGAAACTGATTATTTTGTCTTAAGTAGTGTTTTGTCAGTTTGGACCAATTAGAGCTAGTGAAGTATAACAGCTTACTTAATTCTAATATAGCCCCTTCCAAAGATTGTGAAGAACAGTATGATGTGCCACTAAAAGTTTAAACAAAATGCCAAGACTTAAAATTATTAGTGGGTATTAGTGTTCATGTGTTTTTAATAGCGGCAGTGATCTGCATTGGAAGGCCTGGTAAGGGAAATATTGGGCTTGCAGTAGCCTCAGATTTAGCCCTGATGACCTTGTTTTCACGGCGTATAGACTGCGGATTAGGAATATATGTTGCTTCCGGGACAAATTAAGAAATGTAAATTTCACCTGATGTAGTTGAAATCGAAACATGAGCGTTCTCCCGCATTTGGAAGGCCAAAGCATTGTGCACCAACTCCTGGCATGAGCAAATCAGCAGTTGAGGTCTTTATCTTGTCATGAAAATGTTACTGCCAGATACCATAAGTTACATGTGCTGCTTTAAATTCCTATAATTGTTTAGTGTTCTCTCTCGCTCTCCTTCTCATTCTGTACAGGTCTTCAATGAAATCTACCCAGTATGGACTTACTCCTACCTAGTACTGTTGTTTCCTGTGTTCCTGGCAACTGACTATCTCCGCTATAAACCTGTCATCCTCCTCCAGGGGATTAGCTTTATCGCTACATGGTTCATGCTGCTGTATTCTGAAGGCGTCCTGGCAATTCAGTTCCTTGAGTTTTTCTATGGCATTGCAACAGCAACCGATATTGCCTATTACTCCTACATCTACAGTGTTGTAGATCTTGCTGTGTACCAGAAAGTCACCAGCTACTGTCGGTGCGCCACCCTAGCTGGATACACTATTGGTTCTATGACAGGGCAGATCCTAGTGTCTGTTGCCAACTGGTCTCTCTTCAGCTTGAACGTGATTTCTTTAACATGTGTGTCTATTGCCTTCGCTACTTCGTGGTTTCTGCCCATGCCATGGAAAAGTCTTTTCTTTCATCAGAACTCACATTATCGTATCACCAAGGAAACCAAAGCTCTAAATGCTGGAGAAATTTCTGACACACAATGCGAAGCAGCAGATTGGGAGTACATGGAAGTAAATATGCCATTAAACAAAGGGGCATACAAGGCCGATAACCTGGTAAGTGAGAGCAAACATAAGTGTTTTCTCATAATTAATGAGCAAGAGGAAGTGTTCTGATTTAAGTGAGGTAGTATGGCAGCCCTTCCCTCAAATGAGTGAAAATAAAGACTGTCAAAAGGACAAGCAGCAGATATCCATGCTATATATGTGAATGTATTGTACAGGAATGAAAAAATATTCAGAAGACCTGGATGCCAGCCAGAAGAAAAGCTCCCTCTCTCCCCCCTTTTAATTTTTTTTTTCTTTTGGCTTATTTTTGCTCTTTAGAAAGTTTTGAGGTTGGGTGTGTGTTTTTTTTTTTGCTTCCCACTCAACTTCCTAGCTTGCTATCCTCTCCTTGGCCTGGGGCAGAGTTTGTACCAGGCTACAGAGGCAGATCCTTTTCTCTTGGTGGCAGGTGGTGGTGTGCCAGGGTACAGTAAGTTGCAGGCTGATATTTTTTTACCTCTGGCATTGTGTTGAACTGGTTTAACTTTTGTTTCGAGAGTAACTAAGTACCTTTTGTAAGGCCATTGATGACTGTCAAAGCTGTGGATTGTGATGTCTGATTATGACTGAATTCAATCCCAGACCAATACACTTTTTAATGAAAATGTATCTAATGCTTCCTGAAAGTTAGTTAAATAGTTGCACAAGCAGTTTTATAGTTATCTTAATGTTTGCACTATAGGGAGGAAAAAAGAGAATGATAGAAACGTTTTGAGAGAAATTGAAGGTGAAAGAAGAAAGAACTTAGCTTTTTAGTCTGTGTGCTTGTATCTGAATCCTTGTCGGGGGGGGGGGTTCCCAAATATTTTAAAACTGAAAGATTTTCAATTTTAAAAAAAGCTGGCTTTTTTCATTTAAGTTCTGCACAAAGCTTGTACAGCTTGACAGCTGGGAGGTGGCTTTAGCACAGTGGATGATGGCAAGGGCAGAGGGAAAGTGATGACCAGGGCAAGAATAAGTACCTGCTAAAGCCCGAGGTGGTCTTAATTGGAGTAGTGTAGGCAGGAGTAACTTTACAGATTGGGTAAGCCAAATAGTCTTTGCCTGCTAATATTTACTATGTTTCATAAATATGTATTCCTGGGGTCCATAAGATGGACCTCATGTGCTGAGCTCAGGGCAGCTTGATTTGGCTCACCTCTGGTTTTACCAGGATTTCCAAAACTGGAAGTAGCATTTTAATATAGTCAGGTACACTGAAACTTCTCAAGGAAACACAAATCTCCCAGCAAAAACCAATCCGCTATAAGGAATCGCAAGCTTCTTCTTTATTGGCACAAATCTGAACACATTATTCAGTAATTTTTTATACTGGCAAACTTTTAGAGTCTATTTTTAAATAAAACTCAGAAAAGGGAAAAATCTCAGATTGGACAAATATGCAATATAAAAACAAATTTCTGGAGCTATTTGTCATTGTTTAAAAACCCCTTCTTGAATGATTAATGCAAACATTTCAAACGTTCCTCAAAAATATTTGATTAAACTTTTAATGCCAAATTTAAAAAAAAAAAAAAAGACAATGCCGCAAAATGTATTGTTAAATCCACTGAAAGTGGCATTTGTATTTATTTTAAAACATTTGCATTCCACCAATCCATAGATCTTGGTGAATCACAAGAATACATACACAGTTGTAACACAAAATACAATAAAAGTCATGAGATTGTTTTATGTTAATTATGCAAACATCCAGTCCATGCTCCCGATAATCACCTTCCTTAAACTGGTCCAGACTCAGCCCCACATCCTCTAAGGCAACTCATTGGGAAAGGTGTGTGTTAAGAGATTACCCTAAACCACATGTAGTCGTTTTCTGCCCTAATCTCTTCTGGAAGACTATTCTACATAATTAGCCCAGCAATTCTGAACATGCAGTTCCTTGATTCTGTTAGTTGTATCTCTTTAGCCGAAGGAACATTTTAAGAGATTTTTGTTGAGCGAAACAATCTTCTGGGGTGGTATTCTTGGATAGTTGTCGACATGCACAGAGGAAGCGCATTATGTTATGTCTTAAGGGTTGATGGAAGGGCTTTAAACTTAATCCCCCATGAAACCGAGAGCCAGTGCCTCTGTATTGATCCATGGCGTGGCCACATCTTGAATAGTGTGAGTAATTCTGCTTGCCATACCTCAAAGATATTGCAGAACTAGGAAAAAGTACAGAGAAGGGCAACAAAAAAATGTATTACAGGGATCAGCTCCCTTAAGGTAAAAGGATAAACAGGTTAGGACTTTTCAGCTTGGAGAAGAGATGGCATAGAGGGGATATAGATTTATAAAACTTGTGTGGTATGGAACAGGTTATAGAGAATGGTTATTTGCAGTACCAAATAGTACAAGGTCTAGGGGACACTCACTGGAAATAAGTAGCAGATGTAAATGTAACTTAAAAGTGTGTTTGTTTGTTTTTTAATCGATGTACAAATAAGCTGTGGAAATTGCCAGAAAATGCGGTTAAGAGTAATAGTGTAACTGGTTTTGAAAAAGGTTTAGACAACTTTCTAGGGGACAGGTCTATAAATGATTATTAACCAGATAGACTTTAGTTTCTCCACCTCTTAGTTCTTGGGAGAAGCAACATGAAACAGATTTTCATATTGGATTTCAGGTACTTCCATGTGACCCAGGTTGGCCACTGTTGAAAGTAGATTGGTGGGCTTGATGGACCTTTACATAAAGATGCTATACTGGGTCAGACCAAAGGTTCATCAAATCCAGTACCCTGGACAGTGGCCAATCTCAGAGAATAGGTCCAGTTCTTTTTCATAACCATAGATAAGCAGTGGCTTTTCCAAGTCTGCATAGGTAATATTTATTTAGCAAAATTTTCTATACCATCATTCAGTTGTACCATCACAACTGTTTATATATTTAAAAGAATAAATATATAGTTACAAAATAAATTACAAAGATAACATTAAAATAAAGGAAATAAAATACAACTTTTAAGTAAAATGTCACATAAAATTAAATATTGAAGCCATGGTAAAATCTAAGGTAGTCTTATACCTCTATTTTACCTAGCAGCATAAGAGATATTGGTAAGTAGTTTGCAGACAAGTCTCAAACAGCTCCATTGTAAGCTCTGCTAAGCAGCCATGTTTTCAGATTTCTTTTAAATTCTTGTGGTTCCTCTGCATTCTGGCAGGTCACTCAGGCAGGTACAGACATGCACAAACACCCACGCGTAAACGCTGTGTCTAAAATGGACGCACAGAAAGCTTGCATCCAGGTACATGTATTTGCCGAAACCAAGCTTCCAGGTATATACACGCCATTACCTGCTATTAAGTTCACTTAGAGAATAGCCACTGCCATTAGCAATGGTAACATGGAATAGACTTAGTTTTTGGGTACTTGCCAGGTTCTTATGGCCTGAATTGGCCACTGTTGGAAACAGGATGCTGGGCTTGATGGACCCTTGGTCTGACCCAATATGGCATTTTCTTATGTTCTTATGTTAGGTGCCCAAAGTGTGCATCCAAAAGGCTAGGCTGCCCAAATCTTGGATGTGCAATAGGGATGTGCAGGTACACACAGACAGAGCTCAGAGAAAAAGCTAGCAAAATCACCCTACCCTGAGAAATATATATATATATATATTGCGCAACCATTGCAGACTGTGCGTCCAAGATTTGGGCAGCCTAGCCTTTTGGATGCACATTTTGGGCACCTAACATGGGCATTTCTTGGGTGTGTGTATATCTGGAAGCCTGGTTTCGGCAAGTGTTCTATACATGTACCTGGACGCACGCTTTCTGTGCATCCATTTTAGACACTGTGTTTACACGTGGGTGTTTGTGCATGTCTGACCTGCCTGAGTGCCTTATGACCATGGTGCCCACAGTGAAGAAGTCTAGGTGCTTATCTATTTGTGCTGCATGCGACATCAGGGCTATACAGTCGGAGCTTTCTTTAAGCCTATGTCAGCACTGCCTGGATGCTCATGGGTATTTACCTCCTTCTGATTTTGCCATTGATGGTCCTTCCCCTCTGTCTGAGGGGAGTGGGACCGAGGGCAACACAACGTTGGTGGCCTCCCCTTCAAGTAACATAGTAATGATGGCAGAAAAAGACCAAAATAGTCAATCTAGTCTGTCCAGCAAGCTTCCCAAGGTAGTAACTGCTGCTCCATGCAGTTACCCCCCCTGTTTCTCTTAAGGGTAGTAACTGCTGCTCTGTACCAGTTAAGCTTTTTTTATTTATTCCCATCCTCTAGCCTTTTAGGGATCCACAGTGTTTATCCCATGCCCCTTTGAAATCCTTCACAGTTTAGCCTTCACCACTTCCTCCAGAAGGGCATTCCAGGCATCCACCACTCTCTCTCAGTGAAGAAATGTTTTCTGACATTGGTTCTAAGTCTTCCTCCCTGGAGTTTCAAATCACGACCCCTAGTTCTACTAAATTGTTTCCAATGGAAAAGGTTTGACAACCATGGATCATTAAAACCTTTCAAGTATATGAAGGTCTGTATCATATCACCCCTGCTCCTCCTCCAGGTATACATATTCAAGTTCTTCAACCTCTCCTCATAAGTCATTTGATGGAAACAACCCACCTTTTTGGTCGCCCTTCTCTGGACCGCCTCCATCCTGTCTCTGTCTCCTGAGGGGAAACTCGCTCTCAGGATGTCATGTTCGGACCTGACCTCTTTTTTTTTTTTCCTGGGTAGAATTCTTCCAGGGATTACAGACACTTCTACAGGGGTGGTCTTCTGAGTCTACTATACCTACTGGTTTAGGGCAATGCGCTCAGAGTTCTTCAGTACCTGCTCCCAAGGTCAAGCGCCATGATGCAGCCTGTCAAGGCTTGAATGCAAGTGGATCAAGATGACATCGATGGTGCTGACTCTCCTGTGGAGGAGGGGGAGATTTCCCCAGATTTGGAGCCTCATAGAACTCTTCTCAGTTTCTTTCATAGAGATGAGTTGCTGAGTTTGATCTCGCAGACTTTGAAGACCCTCGGAGTGGCTAGAGCTGACTCTTTGGGGGTACAGAAGAAGGCCCACATTTTTGGTCAGCCTCCACAAGGCCTCATGTTTCTTGCCCCTCCTGGATGCAATTCAGGAGCTAAATGATCTGGAATGGAGTTTGCCAGAGGCGTCCTTCAAAAGGGGGCATGCCTTGGTACATTTATATCCCTTGGATCTGCTGGCCAGAGAGCAGTTGTGTTTCCCTAAGGTGGATGCCTTGGTCTGTTCTGTCACAAAGTGAACCACCATCTTGTAGAGGGAGGTGTAACCCTTAAGGATGCTATTCTAAAGCAAGCCCTTGAGGCGGTGGCAATGAAGTTGCAAATTGCATCTTGTTGTGCCCTGGTAGTTCGAGCTACCTTGCCTTTCTCAAGATTCTGGCAGCGCCATGTCAGTGGGCCTATGCCAGAACCAGGTGCTGCTTTCTTAGCTGATGTGGGCTATAACCTGGTTCGCGCTGCCACCAGAGGTGGTGTTTGTTTTATAGCAGCTAGACGGCAGCTGTAGCTGTGCAACTGGTCAGCCACAGCTGTCGTCTAGAGTTTGCTTCTACTTGGCAGTGAGTTGGAGAAGATGGCAAATAAATGGGGGGGAAACCCAGGTCCCTTGCTTGCCAGAGGACAAGAAGGCAGTTTCCCAGACCTTTTGGGCAAGTGCCGCTCTCGAAAGTACCAGTGTTTTCGGCCTGTAGGGGAAGTTCTTTCCAGAGAGCCTGTCCCTTTTGCAGATCTCAGCCCTTTCACCCCCGAAGACCAGTAAAGGATGCAGGCTCCAGAATTGGAGCTCCTCTACCTTCTCAATGAAGATCTGCATGCTCACCTGTTGGTGCAAGAGAGAGGTGGGCACCTATCTTGTTTTTATCACAGGCGGGCCCAAATTACTTCAGATCAGTGGGTCCTTGAAGTAGTTTGGGATAGTTATGTTCTAGAATTTCTTCACATTCCTTCAGATGCCTTTGTCATCTTCATGCCCGAAAAAGGGTAGGAGTGGCAGCTACATTATAAAGGCTGTTCGACCTGAAAGTGGTGATTCCCTTTCCCAAATTGCTGGAAAATAAGGGCCGATATTCCATTTATTTTATTGTGCCCAAGAAGGATTCCTAGTGGATCTCAAGGGCGTCCACTGTCATTTACAAGTCATATATTTCAGGATGGAAATGGTGTGCTCTGTCATAATGGCAGTATGAGAAGGGGAATACCTCACATCTTTGGATATGATAGAGGCATATCTGTATATTCCCATTGGTCGGGACCATTAACAGTTCTTTTGGTTTGCCATTCTGAATCGTCATTACCAGTTTCAGGCCTTGCCATTTCAGGCTAGCTACGGCACCCAGGACCTTTTCCAAGTTCATGATGGTGGTAGCAGCGGCCTTACGCAAAGACAGATTTCTAGTTCACCCCTATCTGGATGACTGGTTGATTCGGGCCAAGAGTGTGGAAGAGAGTCTTCATGTTTCTTGTAGAATGGTTTTGTTGCTAGAGAACCTAGGCTGGGTGGTGAATCTGGCCAAGAGCAATTTGCAGCAGTTTCAGACTTGTAGAGAATCTTGGAATTTGCTTTGATACGAGGCTGGGCAGAGTATTTCTACCGGAAACTCGTCCAAAGGTTGGTGGGTCGAGTTCGAACCAGGAACCAGGGCCGGTGCTAACTTAATTTGCTGGCCTGTGCAAACAATTACTGTGCTGTGCCCCCCCCCCCCAATTCATTCAGTCTCTGTTCTTGTCCCAGGCCTGTCAAAGCCCAGCTCCCTCCTGCTGTCAATATTTTTAAAAACTGATTTGCTTGCATCCACCCCAGAAACCCATAGGTAGGGAAGGGTATTAGGTACCCTAGGCAAACCTTATAGCCTTGCACTCAACGCCACCCACACACTCACACTCCCACTCCCACACCCTTTACAGACACACAAGTTATGCATTAATAACACATTTTACATGACAACATTCAAAAGTACAGTCTTATGAGGCAAAAACATCACAACATGCATATTATATTCACGTGCACTCCTGTGGGGTGAACCAGAAAACTCTGCAAAAAAATGTCACTTGGAGCTCCTATGGAATTAGGAGTGTGAACTTGGCCCTCAAAGCCGTGAATAAACAGAATTACAATGTAATAAACCTCCCATGCCAAAAAACCCTAAAAGCCTTATCTATGAAAAGGCAACGCTGCATATATTTCACAAGGCCCTAGAACACCAATAAAACTCTTAAGAAACCAGATTGTTGTAGATCCCTACACAGAAATTACATGTCAGAAAAATACCTCACCTCAGTCACATATGCAGAGCACAGAGAGACCCTGACCAAATACAGAATAAAGAGATCAGAAAGTATAAACAGAAACATGCTGAGAAGAACTGAACTGAAACCCACAGCAATCTAGCCTCTATATGCAGAGAAACAATGGAAAAATAGAAACATTACCATTCTTCATAAAAACATTAAATAAAATCAAGAAATATAATACATATTAAAATCATATTCATAAAAATAATTTCAAACCAATTGATCAAATTTCCCAAACAAAATATTTCAAAATAATCTGAATAAAAATTCCAATTAAAAAATGTTCTATCCCCCCCCTAAAAAAAAAATTCATCTTAAGAGGAGAAACATCAAATTACAGCCAATAATTAAAACTAATAAGGATTTTAAAAAATCTCCCGTTCTCTCCATACCTGGGATCTTTTGATTTTCAGTCACCCTGAGATCATCATGGATGGGGGGGGGGGAGGTAGGGCTACCAAAATCTCTCGCTCTCTCACAATAACACATTCATTCTCTTATGGGCTCACTTTCCCTCATAGCTATGTTATGTCTGTGTGTGCCTGCCTGTGAGAGCCTATATTGACTCTCAGATATATTTTTATTTATTTATTTATTTATAGATTCTTATATACCGCGGTACGTATATTTCTACATCACCTCGGTTCACAGTGAACAATAACTTAGCAACAGGCTTTACATATAACATGTTCTACAGAAAAACAAAAGTAGCAACAAATTTTACATATAACAGTTAATACATTACGTAAACAGTCAAATAATCAAGTTTTATATAAATAACAGATACAAGAAACCAATATATAGCTCCAGTAAATACAATCACCAAATGAAAGTTTAAACGCAGAGTAACTTAATCCAATAAGCCTATTAAAGGGCCGGATTCTAACGTTTAGTTCAAGACGAATTCACAGATTCGCATAATGAAGGAGGTGAAAAGGAGGAGAAGAGTGATAGGCAGAGAAAAACAGGCGAGTGGAGAAAAGAAGTACGAAGCGCAGGATTGGTATCAGTGTAGATCTGTGAGATGAAGGACAATAGAAGAACCTGGTGTGATTGAGCAATTATACAGAAAAACTGATTCTCAAGTTATTTATTGATCATTGATAGAAAGCTTGTTCAAACAACCATGTTTTGAGGTTTTGTTTGAAGGTTTTGTGGCAGGACTCAAGACGTAAGTCCAAAGGCATATTGTTCCACATGTTGATACCCGCTATAGAGAAGGAGCGTTCTCTTGTGGATACATGTTTGATGTGTTTGAGAGGATGAACAGCTAATTTGGCTTGGTGGATATTTCTTATTGGTCTATTAGATGTGTGGAAAATAAACTGATCAGTAAACCATTGCATCTCTTGGTTGTTAATTGATTTGTGGATGAGAGAGAGAATTTTAAAATTATTCCTGTATGTTACGGGAAGCCAATGTAGATATATACAGGCTGTCAATCGCTCATACACACATGGCCTCCTGTTGTCATCTGGCTGTGGTGGGATGAGCTCCTCCATAGCCCACCAGCCTTCCTGCTTGTGGAGGGGGGGAGGGGGGGAGCAGAATTTGTATGCGCCGGCCGGTAAAGTTGGGTGTGCACACCCACGGGAACACCAGTCTCTCATATTAAGCTGCTGAGCTGTCACTGGGTTGATTTCTGTTCTGCTGGCGGCCTCTCTCCTTCAGCCGCTGGCAGGTTAGGTTCCACCTCTGGCCCAGTGGCTTACCGAGGGGCTCTGGTGCCCAAGGGCCAATGCATTTGTGTATCTCTCCAGCGCCGCTCCCCCCCCCCCAATCCTTCTTGTACTAATGCTGAAGGTCACAGGCATTCAGTGGAGTCTCTAGACAGAAGACTTTTTTTTTTTTTTTTGTTTGGGGGAAGCTAAAATGACATTTTCTCATATCACACGCACCTCCATAACATGGCCCCCTGCTTTAAAATTGGCTATAAAAAAAAAATTCTCATTAAAAAAAAGTCCCAAGGGTCTTCTGCATAATCTTAAACTGGCTTTTTTTCATCCTTCTAGTAAAACTACCATTAAACTTATTTGATAGCCTCATTCAACTAATTCTATATGGCTGTGAGAGTGAAGTCTGGAATGTATACAGGAAGGGACAAAAGTCAATATAAATCCTGCACCTCCAGTTCTGTAACACATGCCTCATGTTGTGAACCAAAACAAAACCCTGCAAAAAAGACACTCAAATTCTATACAGCAAACCTATCATATAATGTAACTGCTCTGAATCAGGTAAACATCCATGCTTTTTCCTATTCAGGCAGCTAAACTTTCTCTCCAATCAGTCCTCAAGACAAAGATTCTGTAAGTTTGAAATTATTTATTGTACAGGTAAATTCTACTTACAATAGTGCAATTCAAATGCAAGCCCCAAGGCAAGGATCTTTGGTACTGGAGATGGGGTAGCAGGAGGGAAAAGGAGGTCTCTTGTGTTGCAGGACTTAGTTTATGGTAGAGGTAGGAAGCATGAGGGATATGAGGCTGATTTCATCTTCAGACGAAGGCAGTAAGAGAGAAGGTAAAAAACCCAATCCGTTTCAAGGGTATTACAGAGCGCTGCTGGCTCAGAAGCACGCATGGGGTGAACTGAACTCTCGAGAGCTGCTAGAGGAAAACACCTCCACAAGCAGGGGACAGGGTCCAATGGCAGCAAGCTTGAGAACCATGTGACACAGGGGGAGCATGAAGGGCAGTCCTTTGAACCTATAAGGCACCTAGGAAGACTCAAGTTAGATTGAGGGGGATTCAAGCTCTTCCGATGGTGAGAGAAAGTGGAGGAGGGAGGGAGCTTCTCTTAAGGGCAAGGGCTTCTCTTAAAGGCAAAGGCTCACAGATTTTTATCATGGGTTACAAAAGGTGTTTCAGTATTAAGAGTCCTCAGAAGGGAGGACTGTACTAAACACAGTTAAACTATAGTATATACAGATACAAACATGTACCCACTGCTGGGGACAGAGCATAAATGTAGCTGATTACAGAATATACTGCGTCTCGAGCCATGCCGTTTACTCTTTGTTTTAAATTGTGTATTACCCTTTTATACACTGAAACATAGCTCTCATAATAATTCCCCCCTCCCTTCGCTCATCACTTACGTCAGCTGGTAACTTTCTCTTCATGCGCATCTGTGACGTCACACATTCTGCTCACGCAGCGCTTTCTCTTGTTATAACTTCCTTATCTCACCTTTGCCCTGCACTCCCATGCTGTTCCCAGCCTCCAGCTGTTCTGACTCCGGGCTGGCAATAGCATTTTACTAACAAGTACATTTGTTTCTCTTCAGGCCTTTTTACTCCAGTTGCTTGTTAACATGAGGTAATTTTCTTAAAGCAGTAATTTCACCTAATTCTTCAGAAATCAGTCCTAGAAAATTAAGAGTGGATTTTTAAAGGGCCGCGTGCATAAAAATCAGGACTTACCCGCATGGCCGGGCCCTGCGTGCGCCACGCGCATAAGTCCTGATATGCGCACAAGTGCTGGGCCGGGGGACGTGGTCTGGGTGGGATGGAGGTCGGCCAGGACAGCAGCCATTAGCCGCTGTTCTGGGGAAGCACGTGCCGGAAGTTAGGTCTATTTCGACAGAGCAGCAAGTAAAAAAAAAAAAAAGAAAAAAGAAAATTGGGGATAGTTTGAGTTAGGTTAGGGTCAGGGTGGAGAGGGGAAGAGGTAGGAAGAGTAAGGTTAGGGATAGAAACATTCCCTTCCAGTCCGCTTCTTAATGGGAACTGTCGCTGCGTGTAACTTACTAAAAATTCCCCCCCCCCCCCCATGCACACGGCCAACAGATTTTATAACGTGTGCGAGCCCGTGTCCGTGTTAAAATTGGTACGCGCACATGGACGTGCATGCTCCTTTTAAAATCTACCCCTTAGTGAGCAGTGATCCAGTTTACCTTTTCTGCTTGGCTTATCATAAAGGAAGAACATCAAAACTCGTCTCTGGAAGCATGACTTTGAGATTTGCCTCAGAGCTGAAACTCGCAGGGGTTGAATTTTATATCGCAGGTTTCATATTGGATTGTTTCCCTGTGAAAGCAGGTGATGGAATTCGCTTCTTAGTAGCCCACACCTACCTCTGAACCAGATTCCCCTCTTCCTTGTCAGATTCTTGGCCTGCTGTATTTTGGGAGGGAGGAGAGTAAGGTACATTGCAGTTATTGCACCATAGTTTAACTGTGGATTTCTCTTGTCAACTCTTGTCATTTTGAATAAATGGTGGTGCATTTTGTACTTTGAATAATCTCAGCCTGCTGCAGACAATGGAGGGGACAAGCAGAGCGTTTACTTGGGGTCCCCCTTGGTGAAGCTGAGTGATTATTACTGAGGCATTGGCCATGCCAGGCCCGTTCCTTGGTTTCTGCCCTGGCCCCCAGTGTGTGTAATGCTAGCCCTGATTGGGGAAACACAGCGGCTAATGTTTCAACTCTGCTTCTGCCAGCAGCAAATCAGTTGAAAACCTAAAAGAGAAACGGCGCCAAGTGTGGGGCTTTTGCTACCTATTTTGGTCCAAAGGTGCTTTTGGTAGGGGCTGGGAGTAGCAGGGAGCATAGCACCTCGAAACTAGAGAAGGCAAGTGAAACAAGGAAAGAAAAAGAAGCAACAGCACGTGTGTTCTTCCTATGCTATTTTGCTTGAGGAAATGCCACCTGATTGAAGGGAGTCTACAGTTGAATTTTCTTGTTAAAATCTTTTTAAAGTAATATTCCTTGTCTGTCGGCCCCCCCCCCCCCCCTTTCATCTTTTTGTTGTAGAAATGTGTTGCAGTGATGCACCCTGTCCCTAGGAAGGGCATTTACTTCTCAAGATTGTGTTCTTTCTGCCTCTGCAGTGCAGCTTTTTTTGAGGCTTTCAGATTGAAATCTGAAAAATACTGATTTCTGCAGGGCCAGGAGGAGGCTGAAAATCTTTTAATGAAAATGGGGGGTGGGATGGGGGCCCCCAGCTACCAAGAAGTTGGTACCGCTGGCAGAGCCTAATAAAAATCCCTATTTTAAAGGGTCAGCTGCCAAACCTTTTTTTTGTTTTGTTATTAACATTACCATAAACGGACATTGTAGTCACTTATCATATGAAATTGTAATTTTTGCAAATGCATATTTTAAAAATCAATTATTTAACTTGGCTTATTGGTAAATCAAGGTTTCCAAAGTCATAGCGTTCCTTTACAATAATGAATGTATTTTAAACATCCATAATACTCCTGTAAGGAAACTTTAGGTTCTCTTGCTGTCCTACTTTGAATTTTTCTGCTTGAAGGCTATAGTGTTGCTTCATGCCATGAACATCTAGAACTCCTCCTCTTCTCGGGTTCAAGGCCAGAGTTTTAGGATGGCCAGGTTTAGAACATATCCCAGAGATTGTTTCAGCTCCCCTTGCTGCATCAAGTCACTTAATCGCCCTGCGCCCTAACTTGCTGGAACGTTGTAACCATTGAAATCATCTTGTGCAAGCACTATATACAAAAGTAATTTTATACTTTATTTTTCAGCCAGCGCAGGAGCAGACGGGTAACTTCTTGAAAGTACTGAAAGCATTATGGCAGGACTTCCTGCGGTGCTATTCCTCGCGCCCTTTGCTGTGCTGGTCGGTGTGGTGGGCACTTTCAACCTGTGGCTACTTTCAAGTCATAAACTATGCCCAGGGGCTCTGGGAAAAGGTGATGCCTTCTCAGAGCTCAAAGATCTACAACGGCAGCGTGGAAGCAGTTTCAACGCTGCTAGGTAAGAGTGAGCTCGTGCACTGATATGCTGCCCATGGCGGGATGTGCTTAGATTCAGCAGTCCTGTTAGACTGGAATGGAGTCCTATTTACTTATAGGTCAAGTTTCAAGCAAAAACCCACTGTTATGATGGCTTAGCTGTTTGCACTTTCCTTGTGTTGTGTATTGTTCAAGATGATCCATGTTTAAAGAGCATGCTTGTTGGGGAGTGTATTTTGCTTTTTTTCCAATAAATGTTTGTGTAGAGTTGTTAAAAATAAATTACAAGGCCGTAAACAGTGGGTTTTCATACTTTTGGAATTATTTAGTAAGATTTTAACCTTTTATTTCACTCCAACATGTGATTGTAAGCCTGACCAATATCTTTGAGGGCTGTTTATCCTTTTCAGCCAAGTTGGGATCTGACCTGTACTCAAACCTTATGGTGACTGGGAAAGTCAGGCATGAAATATCATGAGTTTTCATTTGCAGGCTGTCACAAGGTTAAACTGGTGGTGTTCTCCCTTCAAGCAGCAATTCCTCCTATTTGTATCAGAAGTTAAATGTACGGAGTACAATACTAATGGAGAACTGCAGTCTGTGTGTGCGTGGTGGCTTTTTTTTTTTTTTTTTAAATAGTGGTTAGTGATCATAGAGAGAGTGGCGCTTAAGTCCTCTTTCTCCAAGGACAAGCAGGATGTCAGTCCTCACACATGGGTGACATCATTGGATGGAGCCCCGCACAGAACTTGGAACTCAAAGAATCTAGAACTTTCAAACGTGCCCTACTGAGCATGTGCAGTTGTATCATCACCCTGTCCCCTAGGCAGAGTCCCTCAGTCCATCTTTTTTTTTTTCCCCCTGGAAAGCTGTGTGGTTGCAGGAGCCATGAGTCTCACGGTATTCAGCTTTGCTCTCTCCTCTCAGTTTTTGTAAGTGATTTTTTTTTTTCTGGAGCTGCAGCTGTTTTCTTTCCTTTACCTTAGGGTAGTTTTAGTTCTCTTCCTTTTTTTTTTTCTTTACTTTCCTCTGTCTGCCAGCCCACATGCCAGACCTTAATTTCTGTACAGAGTCTATTTCTATCCCTTATAAAAAAAAAAAAAGCAATACTACTCCTGCAGTTCAGTATCTGTGTTTGCTCCTTGCTGTATTTGTTTTTGTACCTTTGTCAGATGTTGGCTGGACTGATTGAATGCAGTCTGTGGGTGATCCGTGTAGGCTGCAGAGCCTGGGGACTCGCAGGAGTTCCACGTTTCACTGATCGATCAGCATCAATGAAGATTCACACATGCAGAGATCGAGGACCTCGCTGTTCCTGGGATGGGGGGAGGAGCTCATCCTGCGCGGGCAGTCGCCTCTGGCAAATTTAGTACCACTGGTCCATCGATTCCTTCAGGTACCGGAGTCTCTTTCGGTGCCACCGTGCTGTCTTCGCACTGTTCCTATGCGCTCCACTGGGAGTTGCTGTGACAGTGGAGTGCAGTATCTGCGGTCGGATATGGCAAGGCATCCACTTCAAGTGCCTCGGGCGATGGCAGACGGCATCCTGCCTGTTTGTGCAGTTCTCAGCCGTGCCAGGGTTCTGCCATCCTCATGTCAAGGTCTCGGCCTCCTCATCGGTTCTGCACCACAAAGTACTGGAGAGCACTGGCGAGAAAGGTGTCATCACACACTCTGATTTGCCTTTGGGCAGCACGCAGCCACAGATTCTTGCACTCTGTCCTTGCTGTGCTGGGGGTTTCTACCCACAAGCATGGCGAGTGGGGTCATAGGTGGTACCGGCACCCATAGGATGGGATACCACTGTAAGAGTAGTGGTCAGCGGGCTTTTACAGCAGAGGGCTGTATTCTCCAGTTGCCCTCTACTGTATGGGTGGGTGTGTTTCCCTCGTGGCGAGCACAACAGGCTGTGCGCCGCAGCCACAGGATTGACCTAGGACTGCATTCCTGGTCGAACCCTAAGGGGAGTAGACACCAGGAGAGTAGTGTCAGGAGTCGTCTTCCTCCTCATAATAGAAATATTCTTTTGACCCTCCCTCCCCCCCCCTTTCTGTGTCAAAAAATCCCCTTTTTGGGGAAGCTCCTGGGGCTCCATCCCTGGCAGATTTATCGCTGAACTGGAGCCTCTGAATTGGTGCATCTCTTCCTTGTCGGCCAGGGCACAGCAGCAACGGTCATCTGACCATTTTTGTTGAGACCCCTTCGTTGATTACTGTGTTGGCTTTCCCCCACCCAAGGGTGGCTGCCAGTGACAGATTGGTCGCTTCTGAGCCTCAGTGATTGTGTCTCAACTCTCAACTGGAGAGTTCACAGGTTTTCAGGATCGGGAGGCTCCGCTTTCCGTTGCTAACCTGTCCCTTCAGGAAGGGGGGATTCGACTGGGTTGCAGGGCAACTCTTATGGGTTCCCCTCTGGACGCCTGGTTGGCCACCCCTGTGAGGGGGTGTCCCTCGTTCTGTTTCCCAGAGAAGGCATGTCACTGCTTCTGTCTTGCGGTCGCTCTTGATTCCTAATGGGATCAGAGAGCCAGTTGAGCAGTAGTTTTCTCCTTGGGTCATCCTTAAGGCACAGCAGGTCTATTTCGCAAGGGAGCTTTCCAGAGTAGCTCTCCGGTGAAGATTAGGGATTTCTCCTGTCCAGGAATCACCTTTGATACCTGTTGAGCTCAATGGGTGTGTTTTTGTTTTGGTTTGTTTTTTTTGATAAGGATCACTATTGCCAGTTATTCTCTCCTGTGGAACCCTATCTCAGGGGCCGATGCAAAAAAAAAAAAAATGCACGGAAAGTGGGCACTGAGTGTTCAGCGCCCGCTTTCCCAATGTGCCCCCAGGCATCTCTCCTGGGGACACGATGCAATATTTAAATTAGGGCTCGTGCTGTCAAGGAAGCGCTAGGGGCGATTTGACAGTGAAGAGACCAATCAACAATAAGCGAAGAAGTGAATAAATTAGGGGGGAAGTGACGTCAGCCCTACAGCATGGTCGCTTGAAGCGATAGCTCCTCTCTCACCCCCGCGAATTTAAGCTTGTATGTGCTATTCAGGCTAATTTTTCACTTCTAGTATTTACTAGAGGACTCAGGCTTAACTGGTGATGTCACATAAGAGAAAATCGGTGGATTTAAAATCATTTGCGTACGACCCGAGCGGCTCCCGTTTTTCGGCCTTAAGTGAGGTTCCGGAACCAGGAGCTCAAGTAATGGCGGACGGGGAGCCGCGCTCCGAGTCTGAGTTACCGGCCGCAGAGGCCACTGGAATTGGGATAGGCCTGATCGGGGCTCGCTCTGAACCCACGAAAGAGGACTTTAAACAATGGTTTTCGGAGATACAAAAGGACTTAAAGTCAATTAAGTCGGATATGCAAGAAGCTTTAAATGGCTTTCGATCTGAATTGGGAGACTTTGGCCGGCGGGTTGAAGACGTGGAAAACATGGTAGAGGGTCATGCAGTGGACGTCTCCCGTATTAAATCTGATGTGTTGGATATACATGCAGCCCACGAGGACATTTTATTGAAACTCGCAGACATAGAGAATCGTTCACGGCGTTCAAATATCAGAATCAGGGGGATCCCCGAAGCTGACAAATATAAAGATGTAGACCGAGTAGTGCAGGACTTATGTCGACAAATACTAAGCACTCGCTCGGAGCCTCATGAGCAGTTTGAGGGCGCCATTATAATAGATCGAGTGCATAGAGCGTTACGTGCTCCGAATCCTAATGTACCTAGGGATATCATTGCGTGTCTTCACAGTTACCGCCTTAAGGATGCAGTTATGCAACAAGCGCGCAAAGTTGGTGACATTAAATGGGATGGTCAAACTGTGGCGATTTATAATGATCTAGCAGCGATTACCTTGCAGAAACGCCGGGAATTGCAACAAGTCACCACTTTGCTTCGGAAGGAAAATTTTAAGTACCGGTGGCTCTACCCTGCAGGACTTGCGTTTACCAAAGATGGCGGCACACACTTCATTAAGACAGCAGCAGATGCGGCCTCCATTTTGGAGGCGGTTGGACTACATCTTCCTGTGGCTGAACTCCCTCTTCAGAGGATGGTGGGAGTCGGAAGGCCCAGATGGCAACGAGTGGGGAAGACGGGCTCCAGATTACAGCGTAAATCTTTGGATCGCGGAGATACTACAGACAGTGTAGACTGAACGATGTGTGGTAGTTTTATTAATGTTTCACACACAGTCTTCGGCTGATGATCGGGCACCACATCTTTGGAAGGGGACCCTGTCTTTACTGGTGGTTGGGCTTAATGGTTCTTAATTAGAGCTAGCCTGAATACCTATGTTTGATTATGTTAAGATGTTTATTGTTAGTTTTCCAGTATTGGGGGGGGGGGGGGGGGGGGGAGGGGGGAGGGGGGACCTCACTTGCTTCTCTCACGTTCTCTGTCGATGACTAATTGGCAGGGGATACGCATGGTGGGGAAGGGGGGAGGGAATGGAGGGGGAGGGGGGTACAGGGGAAAGGAGGGAAAGGGATGCGAGGTGTGGGACAGGAGATGGGAGGGGTCATGGGATGTAGAGCGGTGGAGCGCCATGGGGTACTACAATGGCTTATTTTTGGAATAGGGTATGGGGAGATGGTCAGGGGGATGAGGCTTGGGTGGGCTATGTATGTGTTTTGGTGGACGTTGGTCGGTATTAAAGCTTGATGGCTCTTAAGGTCTTATCTGTGAATGTCAAAGGTATCAACCATCCTGCCAAACGCAAGAGTTTATTTAAGGAAGCACTTTCCGCTAAGGCGAGTGTTTTGCTCATTCAGGAGACACATCTTCGTAAGAAGCATGAGTATCTCTTGAAATCAGCCCATTTTCCTTATATCTTCTTGGCGGCTAGTACTCCTATGTCTAAATATACTGGAGTGGGAGTTTTGATCTCTCGGGATCTTTTAGTTACTGTGGACAAGGTCCACAGAGATCCTGCAGGTAGATTTATCATAGTCTCCCTGTATATCCGTCAGAGCTTATATCTCCTGGTATCTATATACAATGCCAATGTACATCAGAGAGAGGTCCTAGACAGGTTGGATGAGCACTTGTTAAGATTTCCCAGCGGGCGATTGATAATCGGAGGAGATTTTAATTTAGTATGCAATCCAGCAAGAGATTGTTCAAAAGGGGGGGGTCATTACTCTTCTGTGGATCGGAAGGCATTACTTTCATTTCTAGACAAATGGAAGGTTGTGGATGTCTGGAGGGAACGTCACCCTAGTAGTAGGGACTTTACTTTCTATTCCCAGGCTCACGATACTTACACCAGGATTGATTACTTTCTTATAGATCAATCATTGGTAGGCGATACCAAGGAAGTGGGTATCGGGAACATTACATGGTCGGACCATGCTCCTATCTGGTGGTCATTTAAAATTGATGGTCTTAGGAATGGCCGTCGGTTCTGGCGGATGAATGACTCCTTGCTTAAAGATAAAGAGACAGTCCAAGCTCTTAGAGTGGCCATCAAGAATTATCTACTTGATAATTCCAATGAGGATATTACGCCAGTTGTATTGTGGGATTGTCTTAAGGCAGTGATCCGGGGCCAATTAATTGCGATAGCATCCTATCAAAAGAAAGAGAAGGAAAAACAACGCTCTGTTCTACGGGAAAAATTAGATCTCGTGGAGCAAGCTCACAAACAAACACCCAGTAAACGTTTGCTAATGGAACTGGGCGACGTCCGACGGCAACTCCAAAAACTAGAGGCAGATGAAATATTGTATCATATGGATTTGACTAAAAGAACATATTATGAGCATGGTAACAAAGCAGGGAAGCTATTGGCGCATGCTTTAAAGACTAGAGTAGCACAGGCGCAAATTACTAGTATAAAAGCAGCGGATGGGACTGTAGTCCTGGATGGGGAGGGGATTGGAGCGCAGTTCAACCAGTTCTTTGCTACTTTATACCAGCGGGATGAGACAGCTACTGAGGGGGATATCGGGAATTACCTAGCTACGGTTGAACTGCCTTGTTTAGAAGGCTCAGTGGCAGAGAGTGTGAATCGCCCTATCTCGGCGTTGGAAGTTCTAGGAGCCATTTTGGAATTAAAGACCGGAAAATCCCCAGGAATTGATGGGTACACTCCCATGTTTTATAAGACATTTAAGGAGGAGCTGGTGGGTACCTTAGTAAATATGTTTAATAGTCTACGATTAGACAGCCATCTACTACCAGCGGCAAATGTGGCGGGTATTACTATTTTACCAAAACCAGGGAAAGACCCCAAGTTATGCAGCTCTTATCGGCCTATCTCATTAATCAACATTGATTTGAAGTTGCTGGCGAAAATCTTAGCCAATCGCCTGAAGATTGTTATTACATCTTTGGTACACGATGATCAAGCTGGCTTTATGCCAGGTAGAATGGCGGGAGATAACATACGGAAAGTTGTAAATTTAATATATTATGCCCGTCAGAATCAGATACCTTCCGTGCTATTTGGGGTAGATGCCGAAAAGGCATTTGATCGGGTGCACTGGCCTTTTTTGTTTCAAGTCCTGACGAAAGTGGGCTTAGGTGGGCATTTTTTGACGTGGGTGAAAGCTTTATACAGAAACCCATCAGCTTGCATTAAAGTGAATGGGAACTACTCGGACAATTTTGAGGTACAGAGAGGGACACGTCAGGGGTGCCCATTGTCCCCTTTATTATTTGCGCTATGTTTAGAACCCTTGGCGGAAATCATACGACAGGATGGGAACATACGGGGAATTCGGGTTGGTGACAGATCCTATAAGTTAGCACTTTACGCTGATGATGTGCTGTTTACGTTGACGGACCCTGAAAATACGTTGTTGAGGCTTCTGCCACAGCTTGAGGCATATGGGAAGGTATCCGGGTTCAAAGTCAATACTGATAAATCAGAGATTCTCCCTATTGTCCTATCATTGGAAGTGGTTGCACATCTGAAACGGACGTTCCCCTTTCAGTGGGCGAAGCACTCTGTAAAATACTTGGGAGTGCAGTTGGGTCCTGACTTTACAGATTTGTTTGACTTGAATTATACTCCACTCAGTAAAAAGCTGGCTGGAGAGCTGCAGACATGGGATAGGTTAACTCTTACATGGTTAGGCCGCATTGCTGCTCTTAAGATGACCTTTTTGCCACGACTCGCCTATTTATTCCAGACCTTACCGTGCATAGTGCCAGTCCCGTATTTAAAGCGGCTACAAGCCAAAATCTTTTCATTCATTTGGAAACGAAGGCCTCCTCGGGTATCGCGGGTTATATTATATCAGCATAAATTGGAGGGTGGATTGGGAGTGCCTAACTTGTTAAAATATTATCTGGCATCACAATTTCGGGCAGTAGTTGATTTCCACAATTATAAATTTATCAAACCTTGGGTGCAATTAGAGAAGGACATGGCCACTCCTGTCGTGATAGAGGAGGTATTTTGGGGTGGGGGTAGGTCCTCTATGGATCTATCTAGTGTATCACCTTGTCTTGCGGTCACACTCATGCTGTGGCGCCGGTGGAGAAGACAATTGGTGGGGGATAGACAATATTTCTTCTCCACACGGCTTCGGGGCTGTGAGGCTTTTCCGGCAGGGAGTGCTGGGAAGACTTTTCGGATTTGGGCTACAAAAGGTCTATGCACTCTGGGCCAATTCTGGTTTGATCAGGGAATGAAACCCTTTGCAGATTTGTGTGACACTTATCACCTGCCTGATGCTGATCGTTACGCCTACCTACAACTACGTCATTTCATCTATGTTAAGGAGGTCAGGCGGGATTTGCTAAAAGGAAAGACACTTATTGAAACCACCTGTGAACAGGCCGGTACGATGCGAGGGGTGATATCTAAGCTTTATACTCTCCTTAATGGGGCAGTGACTCAGACGGCTCGTCACGTCTTGGCATGGGAACGGGATTTGGGGGCTCCCTTTCCGGAGGGAGAGTGGGCAGCTTGCTTTCAAGCCATAAGTCATAGTTCTATAGCAGCACAATTATTAGAAAACAGTTATAAACTGTTGTTCCGCTGGCATTTCACACCTAGTAAATTGAAGAAAATGGGGTTACGTACTGAGTCACTATGTTGGAGGCACTGTGGTCAGGAAGGGGATTTCTACCATATGTGGTGGACGTGCCCGGCTATTATTTCTTTATGGTCTCAGGCAGAGACGTGGCTACGACAGGTTTTACAGGAGGATATACACCTTAACCCGAAGGAGATGCTGTTGAACATCCCTGATGAGCAACGCTCTGGAGCTTCTACTACGATTGTGCGGGCGCTGGCCTATGCTGTGCGAGGGGAAATTGCCAAGCAGTGGAAACTGGGAAAAGCCCCTGAATTCTTGGAGGTATTACTGAGATTGAAATGGGTCTACCACATGGAATATTTGACAGCCTTAAGCAAAGACAAAATGACAAAATTTCTTAACATTTGGCGACCCTATATGCAATGGTCTACCTCTCATAACAGCTGAATCATACCGCTCTGAGGGCTGGGGGGTGGTGGGGATTAAAATTCATATAGGACTCTGTGAGATTCCTGTTAAGAATTTAGACGAGTTGGCAGTTTATATGTGTTCTATTGTATTCTGTATTCTTTCAACCAGTGGCATGACATATTTCAACAAGTTGTACAAGTTTATTGTTGATTGTATTCTGCTGTTTTTACTGCTTGAATTAATAAACAGATAATTACAAAAAAAAGAAGTGAATAAATTACTATTAAGGACCCAACACTTTAATATTGATTTATTCTCTCCTTCTGACCTGCCCTAAGCTCCCTCAGGGGTGCTCAGAAATTAACGCTTTCTCCGGGCAGGCTTTAATTTCGGAGCACAAAAATGTGTGTATTGGATGCACTTTTTTTTTTTTTTTTTTTTTTTTGCATCTGGAGTGAATAACTAATAGCCTCATTCATATGCATTTACATGTGATGAGCGCTATTAATTTCCCGGTGTGTTGGATGAGCGTTGTGGAGGCGCTAATCCCCTTATTGCATAAGGGGAGTTGGTTGCACCTACACAAACAGTGTCCAACTGTGGGTTAAACGGTGCACTCGGCTGAGCACACTGTGTTGCATCAGCCCCTCAGTGAGGAGCGTTCTAATCCATCTAATTGGTGAGCGTGCCTTTCAACTTATCGCCATATCCATGGCTGAGGGAGCTGGGAGACGAGGGACCCCACTACAAAGGTGCTGCTCTTCGGTTGCAGTAGTTTGTGAGCTATATTTCCCCATTTTAGGGTTAATCCTGTCTGCAGACAGGGGAGTCCTGGTTCATGCAGCGATCGTTCCATTTACTGGACCGCATGCTGCCTTTCGGGACGTATATGCTATGATGGCTGAGGTATTAATACCTAAGCCAGGTTCGGGGCAGTCTGTTCTGAGGTTGCCCTTGCCCTGCCCTGGTACCTTTTTAGGATTCCCAGGCCAGTCTGTTTCAGCTGTTCCAAGCAGGATGAGGCTCTGTGCGTAACTTCCTACTGGAATTGGCAGCGAGTTATTTGCTGGGGGTTGAGAGATACATGCTTACCCTGGTAGTGCAGCGGTCTGCCGCCTTGTGTTCTTTGCTCCTTCCGACTTCCAATAGGAATTTTGGGGGGAAGGGGAGAAAAACTAAGGCATTCATGGTGTATCTTAGTGTATACCTGCAGGGAAAGATACACCACTTTTTCCCTATATTTTCACCAAGCTCTGGTCAATACTGCCTTTTAGCTTTTCTCAATTTACTAGCAGGCCAATTCAGTAAAGTCCATGGGAGAGCGGACGAACGCCCGCTCTCCCGGCACGAGCACCGGCCACTCGCTGGTGCATGCGATTCAGTATTCAAATTAGGTGGTGCGGTAGAAACAGGCAAAAGGAGGCACTAGGGACACTAGCGCGTCCCTAGCGCCTCTTTTTAGATAGGAGTGGCGGCTGTCAGTGGGTTTGACAGCCGATGCTCAATTTTGCTGGCGTCTGTTCTCGAGCCCGCTGACAGCCACGGGCTTGGAAACTGGACGCTGGCAAAATTGAGCATGCGGTTTTCGGCCCGACAGCCGCCGGCCCATTTAAAAATTTTTTTTTTTTACTTTTTTTTACCCTTTGGGATCTCCGACTTAATATCGCCATGATATTAAGTCGGAGGGTGTGCAGAAAAGCAGTTTTTACTGCTTTTCTGTGCACTTTCCTGGTGCCGGCAGAAACTAGTGCCTACCTTTGGGTAGGTGCTAATTTCTGAAAGTAAAATGTGCGGCTTGGCTGCACATTTTACTTACTGAATCGCGTGGGCATACCTAATAGGGCGCTATTAGGTGCCGCGGGTTGGAAGCGCGTTTTCCGCCCCTTACTGAATAAGGGGTAAGGGAAAACGCGCGTCCAAGAGCAGGCTAACAGTGCACTCTGGAGCGCACTGTACTGTATCGGCCTGTAGGTTTGTTCAAAGTGCCTTTCTGCTCACCTGAACTATCCTGTAGATAAGATGCATAGCCCTGCCCTTGACAGGGTGCAGTACGGGTGAGCTTCAGGCCTAACGTATCTCCCTGCTTGGGGGTTTGAGCTAGTGATCCCATTCAGGGATTGCCTTTCATCCCCTGAAACTTGATGTTGTCCTGCTGGTCAGCTGTGACTGGTGTCTTGGCACGTAGGGTCTGTCACAAATCCTGCCGTTATTTGGGGTTTTCTGCCCATTAAGCCTATTGGTCTCTGCAGAAGGTGGCCATGTTTGGCTTTCTGTCCTTCAGACTTCAGTGGACCTCAGCTTCTTTCTGGGGAGTTCTCGGGCCCCACTAGATTTTTCAGTTGTCTTATAACTCTGAAGAAAACTGCGGTCTTTGTCCAAGAGTCCTTCTCCTGTTTGCATCCCTAGACTCTTTCCTGTAACCCAGGGGGTTCTAGACCTACTGGTGTCATAGTTTACTGATCCAAAACCCTGCTAGTAATGTTTTCTGTGATGCAGAGTATGTTTCTTGTTGACACTTGCATCACTCCCTTGCCTTAGGTGCCTCTGCTATGCATTAAGGTTTTATCTGTCTTTTCTTTGGTCTCTTTGTAGAACCCAACTCTTCTCCAACCTGGACCCCTTGTGGGTCGGCTGCCTCACAGGCAAAAGGGAGAGAGAGAGAGCTTCAGCACTGTGCGGCTTCCCACTCTGTCCTGCATGGACAGCCGATAGCTTTGGATTCACCCATGTGTGAGGACTACCATCCTGCTTGTCCTCAGAGAAAGCAGAGTTGCTTACCTGTAACAGGTGTTCTCCAAGGACAGCAGGATGTTAGCCCTCACGAAACCCACCTGCCTCCCTGGAGTTGGTTTCTCCATGTATTAACTATATTATGGGCTGAGGGACTCTGCCTAGGGGGCAAGGTGGTGATACAGCTGCACATGCTCAGTAGGGCACGTTTGAAAGTTCTAGATTCTTTGAGATCAAAGCTCCATGTGGACTCATCTGATGATGTCACCCATGTGTGAGAACTAACATCCTGCTGTCCTTGGAGAACACCTGTTACAGGTAAGCAACTCTGCTTTCTCTTCTTCCATCTCTTGAGGTCTGGGGCATGAAAACCAGGAGAGGAGGAGTGATACAGATCTGTACTTTTAAACAGAGAATTTTTCTTTAATTTCCAGTCCTTCTGACAAAGGGATTCTTAGCCAGTGAGAGATGGATGGGAAACACTGTCGGAATTTGTAGTTTCTCTCTGTGGCGTGAGCGTGAGCACATAACCTCTTGACATTTGTGACATTTTGGGACTTTGAATATAACATTTTCCCTTTTTTTTTTTTTTGCAGTCAGCATCAAATAGGTTGTAGTACTGAATGCTTTTCACTGAGCTTATATTAAATATCTGTTTTATTGTTCTTTGTAGGAGCTGTTGCTGTTTTTGCTGTGGGTTACATAAAACTCTCCTGGTCTACCTGGGGTGAGCTGGCACTGGCTATGTTCTCAATTGTTATTGCTGCAGCAGTGTATGTCATGGACACTGTTAGAAACATATGGGTGTGCTACGCATCTTATGTGATCTTCAGGAGTGTCTACATGCTACTCATTACCATTGCAACGTATGTATTCAGTTTCACCCTCTCCCTGCCATCTCTTCTGTTTCTTTTCATGCTGTGGCTGACTTTTTTTTTTTTTTTTTTGTCTTCACTGTAATGCAGAAGTTTCATATATTGAGAATTCTCCAGACCAGCAGCATTACTATTATTGAGCCATGCGAACCCTGCACAGAAGGGAAGGGACTTAAGTGGATTTCTCTTTTCCTTAGTTTTATTTAGGTTTGGGTCACAGGAATACCTGCTCTCGACAAAATGAAACCATCCTCTCATCCCTTAGACACAATTCCAAACAACCTCCTCATCGCTATAAGGAACACTATTTCAAAGCCAATTGCCGATATCATTAATTGCTCTCTTTCCCAAGGTCTAGTTCCTGACCAACTTAAGCTAGCTATTCTTAAACCTCTACTTAAAAAACCGAACCTTCCGGCTACAGATCCAGCTAACTTCCGCCCAATAGCCAATTTGCCAATGATCGCCAAAATTATGGAAAAGATAGTCAATAAACAACTATCAGAGTACCTGGAAGAAAACTACATTCTTGCACCATCCCAGTACGGTTTTCGTAAATCGTTAAGCACGGAATCCCTACTTATCTCTCTTACCGACAACATTCTAACTAATATGGATAAAAAACAACCACATCTCCTTATTCTATTAGATCTCTCTGCGGCCTTTGACACTGTCAACCATTCATCTTTATTACAAGGTCTGACAGACATAGGCATTAAGGGAACAGTACTCAGCTGGTTCAAGTCCTTCCTGGCTAATAGACAATTCAAGGTAAAGATAAACAACAAAGAATCACACCCGGTCCCATCAAATCAGGGAGTCCCTCAAGGTTCCTCCCTCTTTTCAACATTTACCTTCTCCCTCTCTGTCGACTTCTTAATAATCTAAATCTAACACACTACATTTACGCGGATGACATCCAAATACTCATCCCAATCTCAGAATCCCTACACAAAACCTTGATTCACTGGAACAATTGCTTACAACTAATCAATCATCTTCTCTCCAGCCTCAGCCTCATTCTTAACAACAAAACCGAGATCCTAATTATCAATCATGACGTTAATAACAATCTATTATACCCAGCTGTCCCACTCATTTCTACCACTCCTATAATTAATCACTCACCATATGTACGAGATTTAGGAGTCATGATAGATAATCAGCTTAACCTCAAAAAATTTATAAGCACCACCACTAAAGACTGTTTCTACAAGCTTCTTGTCCTGAGAAAGCTGAAACCACTTCTCCACTTCAATGATTTTCGGATGGTTCTACAAGCCATTATACTAACAAAAATCAACTATTGCAACTCGCTCCTTTTTGGCCTCCCAACCTCATCCATCAAACCCCTCCAAATGATTCAAAACTCTGCAGCCAGAATCCTTACCAATACGAATAAAAGAGATCACATAACCCCCATACTAAAACTCCTCCACTGGCTGCCAATTAAGCAAAGGATTCTCTATAAAGTGTACATAGCAATTCATAAATCTATTTACAACTTATCCCCACTCCCACTTAAGCACCCAACTACGTTTTCACTCTTCAACTAGACCTATCAGAGGAGCTTATAAAGGCACACTCTATGTACCTTCAACAATATCCTTACATCAGAAACGTGCCATATCTTTAGCAGGCCCCGTCCAATGGAACATGCTCCCGCCAGACATCAGTCTAGAGATCTGCCACGCCTCCTTCAAAAAGAAAATTAAAACCTGGCTCTTTAGCCAAGCTTTTCCAGAACTATGAGCATATTTTTCACCTCCAGCTTTTAAGATTTTCTCACCGTCGCAATCTTCATGTTCTTTTATACTACTTGACATTGATTCCAATCCCCTCTGCAGAACACATTTGACTTAGACAGTTACGCCTTATTTTATGATTTGGATGCTCAAAGAGACTTTACAATTTTCTCAATGTTAATTTCTGAAACTAGTTTACCCTGTTTCCAAGTTCTTTAACCTTGTTATATGTACAGCCTCTTGGCGTAATTTTATGTTTCTATGTAAACCGATGTGATTTGTATTTCATACAGGAACACCGGTATATAAAAATCTAAAATAAATAAAATAAATAAAAATGTTACAAAAATACATCAGGCATAAAACATCAAATACATACACTAAATTTAATATAATAAAACATTCAATCACATCAGTTTAAAAAATCCTAATATACATTGACTGCTCCTAATATTTGGTTTGGAACAGTACCATGATTATCGTAGTGTTATGTTCTCTACTATAGCAGTCTGACAGTGATAGAGGTTCTGTGTTTAAACAAGGTAACAATTTTAGTAGGTTTGTTGTATTTTGTGTTTTATTGTAACTATATATGTTTTCTTGTAAGCCGCTGAGAACTTCTGAATTGTGCGGCCTATAAATATTTTAAATCCATATCACCCCTGCTCTCACAAAGGCTTGGGCTACTGAACCCCATATCATTTAAAACCTCCTAACCTCGCTTAGAGCCTTGGCAATTAGTAAGAACAAATAAATACTAAATATACAACTAGCTTAAATAAATTCAGAATCAAAATCCCTGAAGCAGACTCCCAAGAACTTCTGAGCTACTTCCTCCTCTCTAATAGAAAACAGATAACTAAACCATTCGTTCCCAAAGGGGCAACTCTCTGAGTCCTTCTGCATTTTCATGTCAGCCTGTGATGACATCATCAGTAGGGATCAAGGTCAAAGTGTCCTATTCTGGTAATATGATAGAGGAAAACTGGGGCAACCTTTGGCAGGGAGAGCTTGAGATCCAAAGTCTCCTACCGGCTGAATCCCCAGTTTGTTTTGCATCTTATTCTACTCTCGCCTCCCCCCGCTCCACCACACGCAGTTCCCTAAGAGAACTGTGCTTGAGCTGAACCTTTGTGCACCCTCATGAGTTTCAGGCCTCACTGCCAGTAGTGCTTGGCTAACCTCTTCTCCCTCTTTTATTAGACGCAGTGCTCTCCCTTTTGACTAGTTCTAGCCAGGAGACAGGCTGCGGTGTGGCGTATTTCTGTCAGACCTCAGGACCCACTCTGGTGGATTTTTAATGGCCTATGAGTGGAATATCAGCTGGAGTATAACATTTTTTTCCATCCTCCTCTGTCCTATCTTCATGATTGATTTATGTAAGCCTTTTTATATATCTCCAATAATAGCAAAAACCATGATCCCTCCTTTCCCATTTCTGGCTGTTTGTGGAGACAGATTGTGGCTTGCTGAGAGTGGAAGGTGGTAATAAATTAAATTTCTGAACTCTCTGCCTTCTGCTTAAGATTACATATGTACAACATAATGTGATCTAGTTTACATCCTGAGTAAACCTTGGGTACAGAAGCTAACTTGCCTAGGATCACAAAGGATTAGAACAGAGAGAGAGGACGTTAAGCAAGTTGCTCAAGACTGCATAGAACTAATTGGAGGGCAGATATTCTAAGAACCCTGACTTCTAGCTCTCTGCTCCAACCAGTAAGACCTTCCCTCCTCCCTAATACTAATTATCTCTAAGAAGTCTGTGATTTCAAGTTATTCATGTTTTTTTTTTTTTTTTTTCTTCTTCCTCATGCTTTCATAAGATAAGTCATCAAAACTGGTAGCCAGTCTTTACATTCCAACATTGTCTTATATACTTGCTTCTGAACTTTCAAAGTGCCCCTCTGGTGGGAAAAATCTACAGTGGAATGCAAAGCTCGTGATTCTTTCAGGAGCTGACAATGGGAAGGCATTGTCTATTACTGCCTGTTCTTGACATTCCTCTCTAATTTGTATTTTCTGTTTGATGAGCAGGTTGAATTAGCCATGACATGTTGGTGACATCATCCTGTGGCACAGAATGATCTCATCCTGCTAAGTAAGCATGTACTGGAATTCTCATGCGGGCATTGCCCCATAAGCTTCCTCGGTTGATTACCTAACTGGAATTAGCTTCTTTATCGACTTTCCAGGGAGGTGGGCAGGTATTTAGTATGGCTAATTCATTCTGCTGTCTATGGAAAATACTGTTTTATGGTAAGGAAACATGATTTTTCTGCTCATTAACTAAACACTTAGAACAATGATCAGGTATGACAGTATGTCATGGAGCTATGTCATGTAGGTGTTACAAAAATCTCACTATTACAAATGATTCATTACTGGAGAGTCTCTCTTTTGAATTACAAAGCACAGAGAAGTTATTGTTTATGTAATTCACTAAAGCTTGTATAGTTAATACAGTTCCAGCAGCTGCAGTGTAGCTATCTTCAGTCTTTCACAGCAAATTGAACTACAGAATATGGATTGTAATTTCTCAGCATGCTGCCATCTGATTAGGGAAAAAAAAGTTGATATTGTATCATAGGTTTCTTTTTTTTTTCTCTTCCTAAAGATTCCAGATCGCTACAAATCTGAGCATGGAACGATATGCCCTTGTTTTTGGCGTCAACACTTTCATTGCACTACTGTTACAGACTTTGATCACTTTGATTGTTGTTGATTCAAGTGGCCTTGGATTAGATATATTTACACAGGTAAGATCTCCAGTGGTCTTTAATCTCATTTTACTTTAGTAAGATCAATCACAAGATTTGCAAGTTTCTTACTATATTTATAACTCATAGTTTTGCAAAAAAAAAAAAAAAAAAAAAAGATTTTGGTAGTTTGTTTGATATGTTAAGCAAAAGAACTCTTTCAGTTATCTGCACTCGCTGCCATAGTATCTAACTAATAGAAGAACTCCCCTACTTGCCTGTTCTACCTTCCACAGTCTCTAACACTTGTAGTTTTGAAGTTAACTCATCATAAGGGCCATCTAAATCAAAACATTAAGCTTTGGGCTGCTCTCTTCCTTCTCCCAGCGACCTTTCTCTCTTTAGCAGGCCAATCCCGCTTCCGTCTACAGAAGCAGCAGGTTGTGAAGGAGCTCAGGCTGGGAGTGACCTTAAAGCACACTCCCAGGCCCTGCAGCAGCCAAGCCCCTCCTGCTTCTGTACAGGAGGTGGGACCTGGAAGAGAAATGCACATTTATTTCAGTCCCTAGCACATGCTCCTTCACAGCTTGCTGCTGCTGCTGCTATCTCAGGCAGACGTAGGACTGGCTTTCTTCATGAAAGAAATGGCCCACAGTAGATGGAAGAGAAAAATCACTGGGAAGAGGGTGGAGCTTGACTGAGTAAGTGTTTCTGACCTTTTTTTTTTTTTGTGTGGAGATGGAGTTAGCATCCCTTCTTTGTCATGACCTAGTGACTCAACAGCATTTAGTGCACTGGGAGAAAAGGCATCATGGATTGTATGTCTGATTCCCGTGCTCCAGCTAGTAGATACTCCAAGCTGCCTCTGCTTCCATCCATTAGTTGAGTGTTATTACTATAGATATAGAGATGATGGCATGTGGTGAATAAGAGGGAGCGGACTATCATTTTGTTTGTGTCTCAAGCTTCTAATTAAAGCAGTGTTTTCTCTGAACCCAAGCAGTTCATAGTTGTTTCGCACAATATCATTACTGTGTGGTGCTGATGAATGTTTCTAGAGCTTTCCAGGAAAATCTTCAAGACCTCTGAGTATGTGTAGCATGCCTCAGTTTTTGTTTGGGTTTTTTCTGTGAATATAAGAACATGCCATATTGGGTCGGACCAAGGGTCCATCAAGCCCAGCATCCTGTTTCCAGCAGTGGCCAATCCAGGCCATAAGAACCTGGCAGGAACCCAAAAACTGTCTATTCCATGTTAGCCACTGCTATTACTAGCAATATTATTTTCTAAGTCAACTTAATAGCAGGTAATGGACTTCTTCTCCAAGATCTTATCCAATCCTTTTTTAAACATAGCTACATTAACTGCACTAACTACATACCCTGGCAACAAATTCCAGAGTTTAATTGTGCATTGAGTAAAAAAAGAACTTTCTCAGATTAGTTTTAAATGTGCTACATGCTGACTTCATGGAATGCCCCCTAGTCCTTCTATTATCCGAAAGAATAAATAACCGATTCACATTTAACTGTTCTAGACCTCTCATGATTTTAAACATCTCTATCATATCCGCCCTCAGCCGTCTCTTCTCCAAGCTGAAAAGTCCTAACCTCTTCAGCCTTTCCTCATAGGGGAGCTGTTCCATTCCCCTTATCATTTTGGTAGCCCTTCTCTGTACTGTCTCCATCACAATTATATCTTTTTTTAGATGCGGCGACCAGAAATGCACTCTGTATTCAAGGTGCAATCTCATCATGGAGCGATACAGACGCATTATGACATTCTCAGTTTTATTCACCATTCCCTTTCTAATTCCAAACATTCTGTTTGCTTTTTTGACTGCCGCAGCACACTGTACCGACGATTTCAATGTGTTATCCACTATGACGCCTAGATCTTTCTTAGGTGGTAGCTCCTAATATGGAGCCTAACATTGTGTAACTACAGCATGGGTTATTTTTCCCTCTATGCATCACCTTGCATTTATCCACATTAAATTTCATCTGCCATTTGGATGCCCAATTTTCCAGTTTCACAAGATCTTCCTGCAATTTATCACAATCTGTTTGTGATTTAACTACTCTGAATAATTTTGCATCATCTGCAAATTTGATTACCTCACTCATCGCATTCCTTTCCAGATCATTTATAAATATATCAAAGCACAGATCCCTGAGACAGTCCATTGCCCAGTCCCCTCCACTGAGAAAATTGTCCATTTAATCCTACTGTTTCCTGTCTTTTAGCCAACTTGTAATACACAAAAGGACATCGCCACCTATCCCATGACATTTTACTTTTCCTAGAAGCCTCTCATGAGGAACTTTGTCAAATGCCTTTCACTTTATCACTTAGTTTGATGATAGTATTGTCAGTTTGTATGATGTTGGTTGTGGATGTTTTTCTTTGAAGGAGTATGCATTCTGTCTTATCCATGTTGAGACAGAGTGACATTTGGTTTAGGAGCTTTTTTTGTCATTATAATATGAGGTTGCGAGTTTGAGTGCATTCTCTAGTGTGTCTGTCACTGGTATAAGTTGGATGTGATCGGCATAAATAAATTATGTGATGCCGAGACTAGAGAGGAGTTGACAAAGTGGGAGGAGATAATGTGGCTGATAATGCTGATCCTTGTGGGACTCCGGTTTCTAGTGGTATTGACTCTGATTTGGAGTTATTGATATTGACTTGAAATGATCTGTTATAGAGAGGATGTGAACCAGTCAAATGGTTTCCCGGCCAGGCCAATTTCCGCTAATCTGTGTATCAGATGTTTATTGTCGACCGTGTCAAAAGCTGTGGATAGATCTAGCAGTATGAGGTTGAAATGATGGCTGTTATTGAAGCCTCTTATTATTGTATATGATAGAGCGAGGAGCAGGGTTTCTGTGCTAAAGTGTTTTCGGAAACCGTGTTGCGCTGGGTATAGTATATTGTTTTTTTTTCTAAATACTCGTTTAAGTACTAGCTTTTCGGTTAGCTTGGTGAGCAGGGAAAGGTTTGAGATAGGACGATAATTATTAAGCTCTGTAGGATCTAGGTTCTTTTTTTTTTTTTTTTTTTTTTTTAAATGGGTTTGATTTTTAGACTGTCGGGTAATGCTCCTTAAGATTTATTTATGATGTTTGTGATCGCTGGAATGATATTTTGGGGTATTTCTTTTAGGGTTTGTATCGAGATCATGGTTGGCAGGGTTTAGGAATTTTCTTATGCCTTCTATTTCTGAGGTCGAGGCATATTCGAAGGTGGGCCATGGGGTTATGTCATTCCTGCATAGAGTTGAGTTTTGGAGAGGGCTTTTTTTATGTTTTCGGTTATTTATTGATTTTATTTTTGAAAATTTTGGCTAGGTCTTGGCACAAATCTTTATTTGTGTAGGCGGTTGCAGGGTTCCTATCAGCAATGAGATTATTAACTATGTTGAATAGTGTCTTCGGATTGTGGGAGAAGTTTTGTATTTTTTTGCTGTAGTATTCTTGTTTGGTTTTGTTTATCAAGTTTTTATAGTATGTTAAGTAGGTGCGGTAGTTTGTTTAAAGTTGAGGGTCATTTCATTTTGCGCCAGGCTTTTTCTTTTCCTCTTAAGATTATTTTGGTTTCTCTGTTTTTTGTTATACCAAGGATTGGAGTGTTTTTTTCTTGAGTTGTCTATATATGTTTAGTTTTTTTAGGGTTAATCACATTTGCCATTTGTTCTGCAATTTGAATCCAAGAATGGGTGGCACTACTAATGTTGGTAAGGTTAATGTTTATTAATTGTTGTTCGAGTTCTTGCTGCAACTGTTCTAAAGGAAAAGGTGGTCTATATTTGAAGCTGCTAATATTAGGATCTTTTGGTTTGATTTTTGAGTCGAGTGCCGCCTGGCAGTGTAGTAGGTAGTGATTGGACCATGGGATTGGGGAGCAGGATACAGAACAGTTATTAAAGAATTTTTCTTTAGTGAAGACAAGGTCTAACGTGTGGCCTGCTTTGTGTATTGGGTCAGTTACATGTAGTGAGAAGTTGAGAGCAGATAAAACATCAAAGAGGGTTTGGCATGAGTGGGATATAGGGGTTGCAGCTGTGTGAAGATTGAAGTCTCCTAGGATGATTTGTGAGGCAAGAGTTCCCTTGGGTAAATCCATGCTGTCTGTGTCCCATTAAACCATGTCTTGTCTAAATGTTTTGTGATTTTATTCTTTAATATTTCCCACTATTTTTCCTGGCACTAAAGTCAAGCTCACCAGTCTGTAGTTTCCCGGATCACCCCTGGATCCCTTTTTAAGTATAGGGGTTACATTGGCCATCTTCCAGTCTTCAGGTACATTGGATGATTTTAATGATTAGGTTACAAATTAATTGAAACAGGTCTGAAATTTCACTTTTTAGTTCTTTCAGGACCTTGAGGGGTAGGTGATTACCTACTCTTCAGTTTGTCAGTCAGGCCTACCACACAGTACCTGAATGTAATCCGCTTTGAATTGCTGAAAAGTGGAATATAAAAATAAATACCTATTCTATAACCACCTCACTTAACATCTCAAACAACTTATTTTCCTAATACGTTGATCTGTCATGGAAGAGTTATTTAAATTTGTTTGCTAATCATTTTTTCTCCATATCCCCTTCCATATATAACCTTGGGATATACATAAACATGCAAAGAAACATAAAAATGACGGCAGAAAAGGTCCAAATTGTCCATCCAGTCTCCCCAGCAAGCTTTTGGTAGCACCAGCCACTCCATACATGTCTCCCCCATAAAGTTATCAGGGGAGGGTGGCAACTACCGTGCCATACAAGTTATCCCCATACTTATTTTTCCAAACCGTTAAAGTTAAGGCCCTTGTTGGTGGTTGCTGAGTCAAATTACCCATTATCTCTTGCCGTTGAAGCAGAGAGCAATGTTGGAATTACATCATAAGTATAAGGCTTATTGGTTAAGGATAGTAATAGATGCATCAACAAGTTACCTCCATGCTTATTTGTTTTTTTCAGACCGTAGAATTCATGTCCCTGTTGTTTGCTGTCTGAAACTAATTCCCCTTTTCCTTTTTTTCCCCCCTGCTGTTAAAGTAGAGAACAATAGTGAATTGCATCAACATGAAGGCTTGTTGGTTAAGGGTAGTAACCACCACATGAGCAAACTACTTCCATGCGTTCTTTTCTTTATTTCCATCCTCTAGCTTTTAGGGGTCCACAGTGTTTAACCCATGCCCCTTTGAAATCTTTCACTGCTTTTTGTCTTAACCACCTTCTCCGGAAGGGCACGCCAGGCATCCCACCACCCTCTCCGTGCAGAAATATTTCCTGACGTTGGTTCTGCCTCGTCCTCCCTGGAGTTTCATTTCATGACCCCTAGTTCTACTGACTACTTTCCAATGGAACAGGTGGTTGAATGTGCATAATTAAAACCTTTCAGGTATCTGAAGGTCTGTATCATATCTCCCATGCACCACCTCTGCTCCAGAGTATATATATTTAGGTCCTTCAACCTCTCCTCATAAGTCATTTGTTGGAGACCCTCCACCATTTTTGTCTCCCTTCTGTGGACCACCCCATCATGTCTCTGTCCCTTTTGAGATACGGTCTCCAGATTTGAATACAATACTCCTGGTGAGACCTCACCAAGAACCTGTACAAGGGGATTATCACCTCCTTTTTCTTACTGGTCATTCCTCTCTATGCATCCCAACATTCTTCTGGCTTTAGCTATCGCCTTATCACATTGCTTCACAGTCTTCAGATCACTAGACAATATCAACCCAAGATCCTTCTCTTGCTCCATGCATAACAGCCCTTCACCACCATTACATAATAGCTCTTTTGGATTACTACACCCCAGATACATGACTGCACTTCTTAGCATTGAATCCCAGCTGCCATTTCTTCGACCACAGTTCAAGCTTCCTTAAATCCCATCTTATTCTCTCTACTCCTTCCAGCGTGTCCACTCTGTTGCAGATCTTCGTATCATCTGCAGAAAGACAAACTTTACCTTCTCTCCCTTCTGCAATGTCGCTCACAAAAATGTTGAACAGGACCGGCTTGAACACCGATCC
Organism: Rhinatrema bivittatum; assembly: GCF_901001135.1. Lineage (NCBI taxonomy): Eukaryota > Metazoa > Chordata > Amphibia > Gymnophiona > Rhinatrematidae > Rhinatrema > Rhinatrema bivittatum. The sequence continues at coordinate 231,511,042 of NC_042619.1, forward strand.
CTGCGGCTGTCCGTTTAACACCATTCTCTTCAGAGCAGGTGCCATTTACCATCACACGCTGTCTTCTATCAGTCAACCCGTTTGTAATCCTACGCTACCACTTTGGCATTCGCTCCCAAGCTTCTTATTTTATTCACAAGCCTCCTATGTGGGATTGTATCAAAAGCTTTGCTGAAATCCAAATAAATCGCATAGAGGGCTCTTCCTCAATCCAATTCTTTAATCACCCAAACAAAAAAATTAATCAAATTTGTCTAACAGGACCTTCCCCTGGTGAATCCATATTGTCTCAGATCGAGCAACCCACTGGATTGTAGATAGTTCACTATCCTTTTCTTCAGCAGTCTCCATTACTTTTCCTTCCACCAAGGTGAGGCTAACCAGCCTGTAGTTTCTAGCCTCCTCTCTGTTCCCACTCTTGTGAAGCGGGACCACTGCTGCTCTTCTCTAAACGCTTGGCACCACTCCCGTTTCCAGGGATCTATTGAACAGGTCGTGCAGCAGATCCACTGGCACATCTGAGCTCCCTCAGTATCCTGGGATGAACCTCATCAGGCCCCATGGCTTTGTCCATTTTTTCCTAGCTCTTTCCATACGCTCTCTTTTTTTATAAATGGAGTTTTGTCTACTCCATCCCTCTCCAATATCTTGTTACCTAAAGATGGTCTTTTTCTAGGGTCGTCTTTAGTGAACACATAAGAACATGCCAAACTGGGTAAGACCAAGGGTCCATCAAGCCCAGCATCCTGTTTCCAACAGTGGCCAATCCAGGCCATAAGAACCTGGCAAGTACCCGAAAACTAAGTCTGCTATGTTACTGTTGCTAGTAATAGTAGTGGCTATTTTCTAAGTCAGTAGCAGGTAATGAATGGACTTCTCCTCCAAGAACTTATCCAATCCTTTTTTAAACACAGCTATACTAACTGCACTAACCACATCCTCTGGCAACAAATTCCAGAGTTTAATTGTGCGTTGAGTGAAGAAGAACTTTCTCCAATTAGTTTTAAATGTGCCCCATGCTAACTTCATGAAGTGCCCCCCTAGTCTTTCTATTATCGGAAAGAGTAAATAACCGATTCACATCTACCCGTTCTAGACCTCTCATGATTTTAAACACCTCTATCATATCCCCCCTCAGCCGCCTCTTCTCCAAGCTAAAAGTCCTAACCTCTAGTCTTTCCTCATAGGGGAGCTGTTCCATTCTCCTTATCATTTTGGTTGCCCTTCTCTGTACCTTCTCCATCGCAATTATATCTCTTTTTGAGATGCGGCGACCAGAATTGTACACAGTATTCAAGGTGCGGTCTCACCATGGAGCGATACAGAGGCCTTATAACATTTTCCGTTTATTCACCATTCCCTTTCTAATAATTCCCAATATTCTGTTTGCTTTCTTGACTGCCGCAGCACACTGAACAGACTATGTCCATGTGTTATCCACTATGACGCCTAGATCTCTTTCTTGGGTGGTAGCACCTAATATGGAACCCAACATTGTGTAATTATAGCATGGGTTATTTTTCCCTATATGCATCACCTTGCACTTATCCACATTAAATTTCATCTGTCATTTGGATGCCCAATTTTCCAGTCTCACAAGGTCTTCCTGCAATTTATCACAATCTGCTTGTGATTTAACTACTCTGAACAATTTTGTATCATCTGCAAATTTGATTACCTCACTCATCTTATTTCTTTCCAGATCATTTATAAATATATTGAAAAGTAAGGGTCCCAATACAGATCCCTGAGGCACTCCACTGCCCACTCCCTTCCACTGAGAAAATTACAGAAGAGCTTTATTAAGCAGCAACTTGCCCTAGCTAAAGCAGGAAAAAAGCTGGAAGCAGGCTGGATTATTGAGTCCTGTTTAGAAAAGAATTTACATGGCCTGGGATTTGAGAATGTCATCACAGATAACACTGTGGAGGTCCAGCAGCCAATTGGCACTACAGGTGATCCTGAGGAAGATCCTGTAGGTTGCTCAGAAACTACTGGGAGTTCATAGACTGCTCCCATGAGAAGCCCAGAGAAGGGGATTGTGAAAAACCCTGCGAGAGACGTTAGAGAGCCCTGGGGAGGGCGACAGACTGCTCAGGAGGAGACAGTATTGAGCGGCCTGTGAGCTGTAGCACCAATCTGTCATAAAGGGGGCGCTAGCGGAGGTCCTGAGGAAGACCCTGTAGGGTGCCTAAGACACTGCAGGAAGCCAGGAGCTAAATGTCATGAGAAGCCTAGAGAGAGGGCATGAAGACCCCAGCAAGAGGAGATGAAATGCTAAGAAGTGGCTCTGCGTAGACCCCAGTAAGTGGTGCTGTGAACAGCCAGCGACCAGAGAAACCACTACTGAAGGCCCCACAGAAAGTTTCACTGGGGTGGAATTTGAACCTGGAGCCAACAAAGGACTTGATTGAAGGACTCAGGGTGCACACTGCATTGGGGGGTTGTGACTGTAATGCTGTCTAGTTGTAATCCTGGTAGATGGGGGTGAGCATAACCCTAAATCCCAAGCATAGCTGGCAGAAGGCCAGATAAGTGGGGATGGGGATGTAAGCACTCCTCTAGATGGAATCCTGGGGAGTGAAGACGCTTCGATTGATGGGTCCAAGCTGAGGGGAGGGGGGGGTATGTGAGGTAGTGCCCCTATTTTCCCTCTTAAACCTGTGTGGTACCAGGCTGGATGCCTGGTACACCTTAATTCCCCTTGAGAGAGAGCTCTATGGGCCGGACCCATCAGGGAAGGAATAAGAACTGGGATCCAGGTGAAGATAGTCAGACCAGGCCCAGATCTCTAGGAGGAAGGCAGCTCCTGTTGAGTAACACTGTCCAAACACTGAGCTGTGCCAAAGTTGAGATGTGAGTACTAAGAGAAGCAGTACTGAACTATGAGTAACTGTGTAGTACATTTGAATGGAAAGCCAGTCTACTATTGTTTGTGAAGCTGAATGAGCACAGAAAATGGGCGCTCATTGTTGAGCGCCTGTTTCCTAATGCCACCCAACCACCTCTCCTGGGTGCACGATCCAATATTTAAATTAGGGGTCACTTCAAAAAGGAGGCACTAGGGAAAATTTGTGCGTCCCTAGCAGGTCCTCTGCATCAGGCACACAGAGGTGGCTGTCAAGTGGGTTGGGAAAACGGACACTCAATCTACAAACATCCGTCTTCTCCTGTTACTGGCATAGACATGCACAGGATACACGGCTGGACCATTGTATCTTGTGTGTATCTATTGGGCATCCAGAAATATTTGTTAAAACCTTTTAGTTAAAGAAGAAAAAAATCTGCTTTATTTGATTCCTCCTACTTAGTATTGCTTTGATACTATTAGGAGGAATTGCAGACAGCAGGATTTTTCTCTTTTTTTTCAATGTGCCCTTGTGCGCTGGCATAAGATTTGCCGCGTTGGGCGCATTGACCATGCGGGGGATATTTTTGCCTCACGGGATTAGCTGATAGCCTCATCTACACGGAATTTACATGTAATGAGTGCTATTAGCTACCTGGTGATTTGGCCGCACTAATCCCCATATTGTATCGGCGTTGTGTTTTGGACACACATCCAATTGCGTGTTAAACCGCATCCTAACCTCTGCGCATGGTATTGCATTGGCCCCATAGTGTCTTAAGAGGCTGGAGTCGGGCTACATTTACGTCTTCAGGCCTGGGGGATCACCGCTCAGTCCCACATCCTCAAAGTGCTTTAAGATCTGCAAACAAAGGCTTGTTTGTTGTACCAGAATTCACCAAGCCCACCTTGGTGAGGTAAGTGAGCAAGTAATAGGTGGCTGATCCACTACTATGGAGTTCCATGTCAGAGCAGCTCAGACTCACATCTGATACAAATGAATTAATTAATTAAAAAAATCCCTAAACTTGGCTTTACAAGCAAGCATTTTCCAATTAATTATGATGCATATCAACTTCACATGAATGAGTACTCCTGTTTAAAAAAAAAAAATATCTGGAGAATTTTGGCTGTCTAATTTTAGTTCTCGATCATGTTTTTATCAATTTTTTTTTGTTTGTGTTCTACATCTGGTTTTCATGTACATTGGTGATAGATAAATATCTTTAAATAAAATAAATAGACTTTTTCCAGCTTTATTTAAAGCTTTTCTATACCGGCATTCATGATACAATCATATCATGCCGGTTTACAAATAACAGGGGGGTGCAATAACTTTGTTCTTTTTAACCAGTGCAGAGGAAGTAAAAAGTTACAATTTAACAAAGGTTGTTGAAACTGGGGGGAGGAAGAAGACAGGAATAGACAAGGATAAATATAAATCTTTACAGAGGTAGATTATTTACATTGTGCAGTAAGGTCTCTCAATGGATAATAGACTCTGGAGTGCTTGATTGCTGTAGGATCTCTCCTTGGATATTAGTTTCGGGAAAGGCTTGTTTAAATAGCCAAGTCTTTAGTATTGCAGAACTGAGGAATTGCTTCACCTCGGTCTCCTTGCCCTCGTGGCTTAGATACTGAGAGCGAGGTAATGTGCTTCTTTAGTCTTTTCCACTTTATGTCTCAAGTACTTTTTTCCTTTTAAGAAGGAATCCATTAGAAGATCATATGACTGCAAATGGAGGTAGTTTCTCTGGTATGAGGTCAAGGCTATAGATTCCTTTTCCTGTCCCAAATGAAAACTGCCTGAATACCTGTCTGGACTTAAGACCAACTTTGTTAGGGTTCATACAAGTCTGCATAATGGTGGAATGTGCCGGTCTTCTGTATAACCTACAGTTGTAATATTCATGTTATGCCTGCTTCATTTGAAGCCTCCATCAAGCAGTCTTCTGTGTAATGGGATCTCAACATGGAATTAACAGAGCTGATGAAAGTTCCCTTTGAGTCTCTGAACTTTTGTGGACTAAAGCACCTGGCCTGCTTGTGTGGCAGTATCTTCATCCTGCGGAACTGGGGAGCTTCAAATCCTAATAACTTATTCAACTTTATACGGTGTTTCATCACAACAAGGTAGTGCTGTACGTGCAGCCCAAGTTTCTGCCTAAGATAAGAGTTGGACTTCTACCTTAATCTGCATGCCAGTAAAGCTGAACAAGCCTTGCAGACCTTGGGCTGTAAGAGCGTTGTTGCCCTCTGTCTGGAGAGGACTAAATATTAGAAAATTCACCCATCCTGTATACTTCTGTTGCCTCAACAAACATGGAGTTGCTGAGTCAGAGAGCCTTGTTTTACTGGGTAGCAGATAGTCTTTACTTATGCCCAAGCAGGTTTGGCCTTGGAAGGGCATGTCATTGCCCACAATGTTAGGACCATGGATGTGTCTGTGGCCAATCTAAAGTTAACCTCTATTTAGAGTGGCAGTGCTGCAACATTGAACTCGTTCCACACGTTCACCTCGCGCTATGTTTTACAAACTTCTTGTGACACTAGGTTTGGACAATGCATGCCTCAGACTCTTTAAGAGGATTAGAGCCTAAATGCAGCTTCCCCATAGGGCCCATTTTTATGACTTACGGACTAGCCTAGTGGCTCAGAGGCAGCGGACAGCACTGCTCTGCAGAAGATTTCCAATTCAATTCCCAAGTAAAGATTTCCCCACTGAGTTATCCAGGGCTGGGGGTACTGCAGAGGTCCATGGTGGGGAGGAGAGGCAAGTCATGATCTTCATTCAGGGGTGATACCTGGTGGCCAGATGCAATGCCCATGGTTGCAGGGTCCTTGGCTGAGGGCTGAATGCAGTGACCGGATTAGGTAACATTGTGGAGAGGAATGTAAAATAGGGGTAAATCCCCAGGTAGTTGTGCATGGAGGCTCATGGTGCCAGGATCCCAGCATTGGTTCTGAACGATTTAGAGACCCAAAAGAGCAGAAGAAAACTGAGTAAAAAAAAAAAGGAGTTCTAACCCTCCAGAAAGTTTTGCTGCCCTGTTGGCAAGATTGATTTTTGTTTAGTTATTTGATTTATATTCTGCTTGTCTGCACTTCAAAACAGATTACATTCAAGTACTGGTAGGTGTTTCCTATCCCCAGAGAGCTTACAAATCTTAGTCTGTACTTGAGGCAACATAGGGTTAAGTAACTTGTGCAAGGTCACAAGGAGTGGCAGTGGGATTTGAACCCTAGTTTCCTTGGTTTACAGCCTGTGGCTGTATAAATAGTTCACTAGTCATACAAACCCACCTTCCCTCCCCCCATTCTGGAGGAGATTTATTAGCTTAATTACAGAACTGAGGTGTGCTGTAAACCCACAGGTACTGGCACATATGCCTGAAGAGGTCTTGAAGATTTTACTGGAAAGCTCTAGAAACATCTGACAATGACATAATCCATGTGTATATTTGAACTGCTGACTTCAGAGAACACCTATTAAGAGTAGATAACTTTGCTAGCTAGATACTCAGATTGCCGTCCTTGTTTTTTGGCCTATCTAAGTCTCTTGTCTTAATGTTTGTCCTCTTCTTTTGCAATAGAAGGTGTATCCTTGGTTTAAAAGATCTCCTTCCCTCAATCCAATCTTCTATCTGTTTGAATTCCTGCTTCTCATTAATTGGTGTGATCCTTATATTGGGGTTCTGACAGATTCAGCACAGCTGCAGTCCAGTTAATTAGAATTAATTGAGAAACCATCCCCCATAAGTTGTGCCAAAAAAAAGAACTCCCAGACCTCAAGAGACTGAACTGTTTGTTTCATGTTTGATTCCTTTATTTTAAATATGCAGTACACTTAAGGGCTAATTTTCAAAGCCCTATGCATGGCGAAAAGGGGAGATCTGCGCCTGGCTAGGCCGTGCGGATTTTCAGAGGCCCACAGGCAGGCGCAGATCTCCCAGTACGTGCATTGTGAAGGAGTGTTTTGAAAAAGAGGTGGGGCCTGGGAGGAGGGGCAGGCCAGGACAGCGCCATTAGACACAGTCCTGCTGAAGCGCACGCCAGGATCTGACCAGCCCACGTAATCTGCTGCTGCGTACCACGGGTAAGTCTAAAAACAAAAAATTCTAGGGTAGTTAGTGGGATTGTAGGGGTTGGAGCTAGAAGGGTAAAAGGGGGAGGCAGGTTAAGTAGGGGGTTTAGGAAATTTGCTCCTTTACTGGAGCGGACTGGGAGAGAACTGGGGAAAACCTTATTGCGTTGTGCGCATCTACTGAAATCCCATCCCCCCCCCCCTTACACACACGAGGGCATTCGCGCCCACCAATATAGAACTGTGCGCGTGGGTAGCAGATTTTATAACCCATGCGCGCATGTTATAAAATCAGCACGTCCAAGTGTGCGCGCCGGCAACCGTGCGCACGTGGATGCCTGCGCAGAGATTTGAAAGTTACTATCGGAGATTACAAGATCTGCTACACCCAAAACAATCCATCTCAAATGTATTTGGTGACCTGAAGGCCTTTAACGTTTTAGAAAATGCTTAACTGATTAAAAAAAACAAACAAACAAAAACCCCCTTCTCATATCCAGGAGAATACCTTTGAATACTTTTAAAGGTAGGGGACAGAATTCAGCAAGTAAAGAACTTTAAAGCTGACCAAGTTTATGGTGTGTAGAGAATTCTACAAAGACCTCTACATCAAATGCTCCCTCCGACTAGTTTTGCAATGTTAACAGACAGGAAACTTTGCTGCTTACAAAACTCCACTCTCCAGCTGAGTACTGAAAAAGCAAAGCAGCTAGAGCCCGTCATCCAGTCCCCCATCAGTTTATCTCTACCCTTTATAGGATGTGCTAGACATCTGTGATACTACTTAGAGAAAATCTCCCATTTGTGATTGTACTTTCAGTACACACAATTATTCTTACCCTTACCCTTGAAGTTAATCATTTTCAGGCCAATACAGAATGGTGAGCTCAGCTGAGTGCACCTTTAGCCCCCGTTTGGCCTCGTGTTTTTGACGCGCTATTTTTACCCCTTATACAGTAAGGGGTAATGGCGCGTGGAAAACGCGCGGCCACCCCCACCGAAACTAATAGCGCTCATCACATGCAAATGCATGTTGAGCCTATTAGGTATTCACCCACAATACAGAAAGCGAAATGTGCAGCCAAGCCGCACATTTTACTTTCAGGAATTAACTCCTGCCAAAGCGGGCCCTAATTTAAATACTGCATCGCTCGCCCAGGAGAAGTGCCTGGGTGCACGTTGGGAGAGCGGGCGCTCCGCAGTTTACTGTATGGGCCTGATTGTAATTAAGCCCTGCAATCTGCTGCAAGGGGCTTCATTTTTTTTAGGTTGTATTTGTTTAGTTTACTGTTTTAAAAACATTGTGTTATGGACATTGCTACTTAAACATGGTAACATAGAAAAGATGGCAGAAAAGGTTCAAATGGTCCGTCCAGTCTGCCCAGCAAACCTCTTAAGGTAGTATCTGCCAAATGATAACCCATAAAAATGTACTGCTAGCAACACTTTTACTGGGTGAGGAGCCTTCTTGAAAATTGACAGTGCTGCTTTGACATGCTTTGCTTATGGACTTGGCCTTAGAAGCAGTCCTGGGCTTTTTTTTTTTTTTTCCCTTATATCTGGATATCCATACCCCAGACCGTAAAAGTCAAGGCCCGTGTAGATTGTCGTCTGAATCCATTTCCTCTTATACCCTCCCCTCCCACGCACATTACCATCAAAGCAGAGAGCAATGTTCCAGTTGCGTCAAAAGCATCAAGGCTGATTGGTTAAGGGTAGTAATCCCATGCCTTCTGCTAAGGGCAGTAACTGCTGCTCTGTGCAGGTTACCACCATGGTTAGTTCCTTAGACCAGTGGTTCTCAACCGGTGTGTCGCAACACACCAGTGTTGCCAAGCACATGCAGGTGTGTTGCCACACTTCCCAGTCCCCCGCTGGCTCAGCTGCTCCCCTTGCCCCAGCGAAATAGGAACTCATCCTCCGCTTGGGCTTAAAATGCTGATAGCCTGGGCGGACCGTGGCAGGAGAGCTGGAGTCAGTGTCGCCAGCGCGATCTCTTCTTCCTGCCCCCCCATCCCCCCGCGGCCCAGAAGAGGATGTGGTATGCAGCAGCCATGAACGTGGGAAGAAGAGACCATGCTAGTGCGGGCAGTGAGGCGAGGAGCAACGTCGGCCTCCACGGCCGATGGGACTCCTTTTCTTAAGGCTGCAAGGGCTGGAAGTGGAGGAGGCTGATCATGCCATTAGTTTAGTGTGAGTGAGCAAGCATATGTATTTGAGATCCTGTGTATGTCTGTGTGTGAGACAGTATGTATGAAAGTAAATGATTGAGAGCCTGTATGTGTGTGTGATTGAGATCCTTTGTGTATGAAAGATAGCATGAATGTAAATGTATGATTGAGAACTTGTATGTATAAGTGAGAGCCTTTGTGTGTGAGAGAGCATGTGTGTCAGAAACGGTATGTATATGTGTGTGTGACTGAAAGCCTGTTATGTGTGTAAATGTGAAAAGACAGCGTGTGTGTAAATGTGTAATTAAGAGCCTAAATAATTGTGTGAGTGATTGAAAGTCAGTGTGAGAGAGAGAGGAGAAAGTTGTAAGCAAACCGTTCTTCCTCCTGCTAATTCAAAACAATCTCAGGGCACCTGGATATCAAACATTCCCAGGTATGCAGAGCAAAGCATTTTTATCTCATTTTTAATGATTTGGTCTGTCTGCTGTTTTGAAATATTTTATTGTTGTCTGGAAATTTTTTATACGAGCTTCTAGTTATTGGATATTCCATTCATTAGCTGTTTTGAAATCTGTCCTTTTTTGTTAGTATGGGTTTTACTGCTATTGATTTTATATTTTTTTAATTTTGTTTTATGAGGACTGGTGATTCTTCTTTTTCTTTTGTTGCACTGCATTCAGAGTCTCTGGCTTGTTGCAGTTTCCAATTCAGTTTTGTCTGCATGCTTCTAGTTCTGTGTTTTGGTCTCTTTATTCTTTGTTAGGTGAGGGTCAGCACGTGTGACTGAGGTGAGGTTTTCTGCTGGCGTGTAGCTTCTGTGTAGGGCTCTATAGCCGCCTGGCTTGGTCCGTTTTCCTAATAGGTGTATTGGTGTCTTAAGGCACCATCAGTGTTGCCTTTTCTTAGGTAAAGTGGTTACTGTTTGAGCGCTGAAAATTGATGCTGTTTTGGTATGGGATGTTTACTACTTATGCAATTTCTGTTCAGAAGAGTACTTATCTTTTCCTTGTGTCATTCTTAAAATCAATACTGGGCCTTTTATTTGTGGGTTTGTTTGGTTTTTTTTCCCGTCCGTGAATTGTAATGAACAGTGTGTGTCACGTGAGCGTTGTCTGTCAGGTATGACACAATGGGGAAAAAGGTTGAGAACCACTGCCTTAGACCATAAGTCTAGGCCCTTGTTGGTTGTTGTCTGAATCCAGCTCCCCTTTTACCCTGCCGTTGAAACGGAGAGGAACGTTGCAGTTGCATCAAGGCTTATTGGTTGTGGTTGTAACCGCCGCACCAGCAAGTTACTCCCATGCACCCTTTTCTTCATTTCCATCCTCTAGCCTTTAGGGATCTACAGTGTTTATCCCATGCCCTTGTAAACTTTTTGACTGCTTTTGTCTTCACCTCCTCCTCCAAAAGGACATTCAGGCATCCACTACCCTCTTCGTGAAAAAATATTTCCTGATGTTGGTTCTGAGTCGTTCTCTCTCCCCCCCCTCCCCCCCCCCCCCCCCCCCCCCCGGAGTTTAATTTCGTAACCCCTAGTTCTGCTGACTTCTTTCCAACGGAAAAGGTTTGAAGTTTGTGCATCAGAATGTTACAGGTATCTGAAATCTATATCATATCTCTCCTGCATCTCCTCTCTTCCAGAGTATACATATTTAGATCCTTCAGCCTCTCCTCATAAGTCTTCAATACTGACCCCACACGATTTTGGTCTCCCTTCTCTGGACCTCCTCCATTCTGTATCTATCCTTTGAGATACGGTCTCCAGTACTGAACACTCCAGGTGAGGCCTCACCAAGGACCTGTATGAGGGCATTATCACCTCTTTCTTTCTTACTGGTTATTCCTCTCTCTATGCAGCCCAGCATTCTTCTGGTTTTAGCTATCGCCTTGTCACATTGCTTTGCCATCTTCAGATCGCCAAACATTATTAAGCCCAAGATCCCTCTCTTGGTCGTGCAGATCAGTTTTTCATCCCCATCAGGTACAGTTCTTCTGGATTACCGCATCTCAGATGCATGACTCCACTTCTTGGCATTGAATCCCAACTGCCAAATCTTCGACCAATTTTCAACCTTTCTTAAATCACTTTTCATTCTCTACTCCTTCAGGTGTGTCCACTTTGTTGCAGATCTTAGTATCATCCGCAAATAGACAAACTTTACCTTCTATTCTTGCCTCAATATCTTTAACAAAAATATTAAACTGAGCCAGTCCCAAAACTGATCCTTGTAGCACTTCATTTAATACATTCTCTTTTCAGAGTAGGTTCCATTTACCATTACATGCTGTCCCCTGTCAGTTAACCAGTTTGTAATCTACTCCACCGTGCTGGCGCCCACTCTTAAGCTTCTCATTTTATTCATAAGCCTCCTATGTGAGACCATATCAAAAGCTTTGCTGAAATCCAAGTAAATTATATCAAGCACTCTTCCTCAATTCAATTCTATAGGTACCCAATCCAAAAAAATAAAATCCGATTTGTCTGAGAGGACGTTCCCTGGTGAGTCCATGCTGCCTTGGGTCCAGCAGCTTACTGGATAGTTCACTCGCCTGTCTTTCAGCAGAGCCTCCATTAACTTTCCCACCACAGAGGTAAGGCTAACTGGCCTTGTAGTTTCCAGTCTCTTCTCTGCTACCACTGTTGTGAAGCAGGACCACAACCACTCTTCTCCAATTTTGCATCACCACTCCCATTTCCAGGGATCTGTTGAACAGGTCTTTCAGCAGACCTGCTAGGACATCTCTTGAGTTCCGTAGTATCCTGGGATGTACCATGTCCAGTCCCAGGGCCAGTTTTTCCTAGTTCTTCCTGTACATTCTCTTCTTAAAAGGAGTTGTCTATCCCATTCCCATCTACGGTCTTGTCAACCAGCAACGGTCCTTCTCCAGGGTCGTCTTTAGTGAACAGCGAGCTGCACGTTGCTCCTTGTCACATTTGAATTTCACTATACCACTTCAGGCCTTCCTTCTCTCTGATATATCTGAAAAATGTGTTTTCATCTCGCTTGACCTCTTTGGCAATCCTTTTCTTCTACTTGACCTTTTGCTTTCCTGATTTTTCTTTGTCTCCCTCAATTTCACCAGGTAATCTTTTTTTCATTCTTCCTGAATGCTGTTTTTTGCCTTTTTTTTTTTTTTTTTTTTCGGCCACCTCCTTTGAGAACCAAGGCAGTTTCTTTTTCCTTGAACTTTTGTTTCTTTTTCTAAAATATAGATTTGTTGCCCTTGTAATAGCTTCTTTTTAATTTGGTCCACTGTTGTTCCACTTCACCCTTTTTCTCCCAGTCTTATTCTTCCTCCAGGTATGTCCATATTTTTGAAATTCAAAGCACGATTCTTTGTATGACTTCTCTGTATCCTATTCGCAATATCAAACCATATCATCTGATCACTGGTGCTCAGGTGAGCTCCTACCTGAACATCAAGACATTATCCCCGTTAGTGAGCTCTAGATTGAGGATCACACCCTCCCTCGTGGGTTCCATTACCATTTGTTTGATCAGAGCACCTTGAAGGGCATCCATTCTGTCTACTTGTAGATTCTGCAAAAAGGATAACACCAATCCACATCCAGCAGATTAAAATTTCCAACGAGCAATGCTATTCCCATCTTTTGGATGTCTTTCACCACATCTTCAGTTTGGGTTGGAGGTTTGTCGGACCACCAGTGTCTAGTTTTAGGATAGCCCATAACGCTTTTCCCTACCCCACATCCTTACATTTCGGTTGCAATGATATGGTTTTTGATATAAAATGCTACTCCTCCCCCTTTTCTGCCCTCCGTCCTTCCTTTTACAAGTTAAAGCCCAGGACAGCCATGAACCATGTCTCCGTAATGGCAACACTGTCCAAATTTGCTTCCACCATTAGGACATGCAGATCTGATGCCAAGGCTGCAAGCATTTGTGGTCTTAACTTTTCAGCTTTCCTCCCTTGGTTTGCTGATCCTCAGTCACCTTTTCTGCTATTTTGCTTAAGCATGGAATGTTGATCTGATTGACTTTATTATTATTCTTCCTTTCTGTATTGCTTGGGGGTGGCATTCCAATATCATTGGCAACCTTCTGCCACTCCCATCCTGGAGTTTAAATGCCTAATGATGTATGACTGGAATTTCTTGCTTAGGATTTTCTGTCCTGCCACTGTCAAATGTAGGCCATCCTTGTGGTACAGTCTTTTACTGCTCCGTACACAACCCCAGACTCCAATGTATTAAAATCCCACTTTTACACCATGTCTTGAGCCATATTTTGAATTTTCTGTCTGGCCTTTCTCTTTCCATGAACAGGTAATAAATATTTCAGAGAAGGCAATATTCCTTACCATGAGTTTAATCTCCTTCCCCAGACACTGGAAATCTATCTGTACTGCTTGGATACTGTTTCTAGTGAAGTCATTTGTCCCCAAATTTTATTTAATAAAAATTATATCCCACCCCTCCAAAATTTTTGACAACACTTATTAGTCTTTATTTTCTTCCATAATTGCGCAGACTATCTGGTTTGTATTTCTACCAGCTGAAGATCTGGAAGGCATTTAATAGTGTTGCCTTCAAAAGGAGATCCCAAATTAGGAGACTCAGTCATTCAGAGGAACTATCAGGAGCTTTCTTTTATGTGCTTTGATAATGTTAAAAGGTTTTCAGTTGCATTGGGTGGCTGCTTCTTTTACAGATCTCCACTTTATTTTCTATTGGAGGAGCAGCAGCTTCCGTTTCCAATGCGGTATGCACTACAGTAAAAATGCATGAGGACTTGGGCCTCTTTCAAGAGATGTCATGAGCAGTAGTAGTAGTAGTTACTATGTAGTGATGACCATATTTGAATTTAGTAACAAAGAATTGCCTTAAGCAGTGCTGTTAAAGGAGTCCATAGCTTCTGGGGATGTGAATCGATCCGGGGGGCCTATTGTGATCACAACAGGGAGTGCCATGGTACTCTTGTTACCTGAATCTGGCACCATCCCATTAAAAGGATCCCGGAAGGTCTTACTTATTTCCTCATTAAGCTTATATTTAATCTTTTGTTGTATTCACATAGCTTGAGCTACCATAGAGATGGGAATGAATGGAATCTAAATTAGGCCCCCCGCCTCTGAAAGAATACTCTTAATCCAAGGAAAGTGAATACTTGCACTGAAAGCAAGAGCACTAGCAAAAAGGAAAAAAAATACACGTAATCAGCAGGAAAAAGAAAACGAAGATTCCTACATGTTTGTTTTCAGCTTTTATTCTTGATGAATCACTTAGTTTTATGAGTGTAAACATAAAGGGGCGGATTTTCAGAGCCCTGCTCGCGTAAATCCGCCCAAAACCGGGCGGATTTACGCGAGCAGGGCCCTGCGCGCCGGGAAGCCTATTTTACATAGGCCTCCCGGCGCGCGCAAGTTCCGGGGTTCTCCGAGGGGGGCGTGTCGGGGGCGGGCCCGGTCGTCGCAGCGTTTTGGGGGCGGGTACGGGGCGTGGCGACGGCCCGGGGCGGTCCGGGGCGTGGCCGCGCCCTCCGTACCCGCCCCCAGGTCGCGGCCCGGCGCGCAGGAGGCCCGCTGGCGCGCGGGGATTTACGCCTCCCTCTGGGAGGCGTAAATCCCCCGACAAAGGTAAGGGGGGGAAGGAAAGTTCCCTCCAAGGCCGCTCCGATTTCGGAGCGGCCTTGGAGGGAACGGGGGTAGGCTGCGCGGCTCGGCGCGCGCCGGCTATACAAAATCCATAGCCTTGCGTGCGCCGATCCAGGTTTTTAGCAGATACGCGCGGCTCCGCGCCTATCTACTAAAATCCAGCGTACTTTTGTTTGCGCCTGGAGCGCAAACAAAAGTAGGCTATTCGCGCGCCTTTTAAAATCCGCCCCAAAGTGCTCAGTTACTCCTCATCAGAGCACATTTGCCTTATTACAAGAGCTGCTTGAAAAGCATTAGTATGTTATGAGTAGCTGCGGAAGATGAGGTAGGAGCATCCTTACAAAACCCAGGATATGACCTGAATTCAGGTGAGATTTTGTTCATAAAATTGCTAGCCAAGACAGAAGATGGGGTATATTTTATTCCAAACAAGAATATGAAGAGAGAATCCTGAAGAAAAGTGTCATGAGAGTATAAGGATACAGAAAGGAGTCAATGAAGGCACAGTGTGTAAGAAACCATGGCTTTACAGAGAGACTAACGTATGCACAGAACTGCCTCTCAGTGGCAGCATCGTGCACAGACACGGGAAGTGAAATTAAAAAAAAAAGACAACTTGAGAATCCTTAGCAAGGAAGTGAAAGTAAATCTAGAGATCAAGTGAAGTCTGTGTAAAGCAGTAAAAAAGAAAAATAGTTTAGATAGACCCTGCAGGCTTTGTATACTGCGATAGGTTTCTAAAATGTGTGTAAACTATTTGGGGAAAAGAGTTCAAAGGGAAGGGGGAAAAAAAGCCAAGTGACAAGTTTGTTTTCAGGCCATAATTTGTATAACTGATTTGCATAATGGGCTCTTTACACTGTTTCATCTTTAACCTACTACCTTTTTTTTTTCTTTGTTGGCAGTTTAAGGTCTACGCCGGTTACTTTGCGGTAATTGCACTGATTTTTTTGCTGAGTGGAATATACGGTATTATAAGAAAGAACCAGAAGAAACGCAGGGAAGAAGAAATGCAGGCAAGATCCTCTTCAGTCTCCTGACATTGTGCATTTAACCAGGATGGCTTTCAACGTGAACCTTGCACAGCAACTGTGTCAAACTGTAGCTATTTTTCTATATAGAAATGCATGCAATGTTTCTTGGTGAAATGTTTGCATTTCATGGACTTAAAATGAATGTAGCCGCCCTGGTTTTGCCAGAAGACCGGTAATGGTTACATTTGCTGTGTTATTACTTAGCTAAGGATCAACAAAAAAATTTTTTGGGTTTTTTTTTTTTGTTTGTTTAATCACTTTCTTGAATTTTGGGAAGATTTATTTTTGTCAGTTTTTTTTCCACCAATTTTCACTTTTTTAATGTTTTTATTTGCATTGTTGGCTCTGATAGTGGATTCATTCCTTCGCAGAGACCGGATTTTCTCTCCCTGCTTCTCTTCATGGTTTCCTATGTCTCCTTTCTTATAGGCAGAAAAGAACATAGCTTCAAAGCTGTTTATATTTCTGTATAAAATGCCTTTTCAAAAGCTCCTGGGAAGCCAGAGTCCACAAGGGGACTGGAATGTTCAATTTAAACAAATGGATTTCCCCAAGAAGAAAATAATCTGCCTTCAGGAGTAGCGCTTGCAGATTGTGAGTGGTGGTTTTGCAGTGCGAGAGTGGCTGCCTCTGCCCCCGCCCCCAGCAGAGGTGTGCGGGGCACGGCTTCTGTCAGGGACCTGACCTGGCTGCATTATTTCAACGAATCAGCATGCAGTCGGTTCCCAGGGCAGCCCTGCCCCTTCCCACTGCTGGTTTCCTGTTGGAAAAGGAAAAAAAACCCCACTGGAAGGGGGCAGGACTGCTGCAGGGACCATAAGCATGGATTGGCTCACAGCGAAGCACTGCAGCCAGTCCTGACAGTGAAAGCTGCAGGTCTCTGCTGAGCCGTGGCTGGGGGGAGGGCTGTAAATGTAAATACGGTTTCTCTTTAGTGATTTTTGTTGATCCTTAATTCATAATATACATGATTTAAGGAACAGAGAGGATATTTTTTTAGAAATGCCTTTGTTACTGAAAGTGCTCTTGTGATTAACTATGTATTTCAGGTCAGCTACCTTGTAGTTAAGAAACATTGCAAGTAGCGATATTTATCTATAAAAGTATTTATAAGTCAGAGCATCCATGTCCAAATGCGTTTGTTAGATTAAATAATAGTATTTATTTTAGCCATCTCATTGGGCCAGACAGACACAGGGGTCATTGAGTGTGTGCCATAAGCTTACAGCACCCAGCCGTGCAGAGCAAAGTGCTCTCTTCATGTAGTGCACAAATGGAATTTTGTTTTACAAGGTAATGTGACTGGTTCACGTATAACTGTTATGTTACATCTCTAGGGTCAAGCACTGTGAAAACTCTTTTTATGGCGTGAATCAGACAGGCTTGGACTGTCATGTGCCATATCCAGAGAGTACCTCTTAAAAGAAATGATTCTGTATTACAAACATTTCTGATGAAATATTGATACTTTTTTGGAATAAAATATTTGCAATTTGCACTTCCGTGTTACGTCTGATTTGACTTCTGCGCAGAACACTTGATCCTTGGTTTTATGGCTATTGACAGGTTAAGATGGTGTTGGATGTGATCTACATTGAACCCTTTCAGTGAGATGCAAAACTTTAGGGAAATGAAGGAGGCTAATTGGGAAACATTCTCTGTGAAAATGAAGAATCCCAAAATTAAATGTATTACATTAATGAAATATCTATCATTCAGTGTGAGTTTACCTTCCTATCTTTAACTTCTGCAAGTTGTGACATGTCCCTTTAATCTTTATATGCAATACTTGGCAGTTTCTCCAACTTTAGTTTAGTTTATTAGGTTTTTATATACCAACACATCGGACAAGCCTTCACATCGGTTTACATATGTTAAAACAAGATTAGAAATACAATGTTCATAAATAGTAACAGCTAAAAACTATATAGAGTAAAAGAATAAATTAGCTGTTAAGAGAGATAAAATCATAGATAAATTTCCCTGTTACCTTCTGAGGATTACTTTTATTCAGTTTGGTTATTGGTTAAATCAGCGTTTCCCAACTGGTGTGTCGTGGCTGACCTGTAGGTGTGCCATGAGAAGAGCCAGATATGAAAAGAGCCGTCGGTGGTCTTGTTTTTCCTTCCTGCCGAACGTCGTCCTGCCAGCAGAGGGGGATCAGAGAGCAGTGCCTATGTGCTGCTGCTGTTAGCTCTCTCAGGCCAGACACGCTGGCCTCGTGCTGTTTCTTCCTCCCATCTGCAGTAACAGCACCAGGTAAGTGCTGCTCAGATTTCTGCCAGCTCTGGGGGGAGGGAAGGGACAGGAAGAAGAAACAACTGAATGTGCTGGGGAAGGTGGTGAATAGGCATGTGTCAGGGAGGGAAGGTGATGGTGCCAGAGGGTGGGAAAGAGGGAAGCTGACAAGGGTTAGGGGACAGGGTAAAGGGACAAGGAAGGTGTTTATATACCATGGTGATGTCAGGGGATAGGCAAGTTTAAGATGATGGTGGAGGGACAGGGGAGGGAAGAGAAGTGGTGGTGGTGGTTCCAGGGGGTGGAGGGAGAGAAAAAGGAAGGGAAGAAGGTGGGGCCAGGGGATAGGGAAGGGTAGAACAAGGGAAAAGAAAGTGGTGATGCCAGGGGGTGGGGGGGGGGGGAGGGAAGGTGGTAATGATACCAGGGGAGAGAAGGTGATGATAAGGGTGGAGAAAGAGGGAAAGGAAATTGGTGATACCAGGGGGTGGAGTGGGAGAGAAAAGGAAAGAAGATGACAGGGGAGAGGGAAAGAAAGTAGTGGTGATGCCAGGGATGGAGGGAGAGGGAAAGTGGTAATGATGCCAGGAGAGGGGAAGGTGATAATGTCAGATGGGTGGAAAGAGAGAGGGAAGGCAAGGTAGTGGTGATGCTAGGGGAGAGGGAATATTTAAGGTGACGATAATGCCAGGGGCTGGAGGGAGAAGATGGTGGTGATGCCAGTGGGTGAAGGGAAAGTTTGGGCAGTGGGAAGGAAAAGGTGGTGATATCAGAGAGGGAAGAGAAGGTGGTGATGTCAGAAAGGTGGTGGTATGGGTGGACGGAGAAGGAAAGTGGTGGTAGTGGTTATGCCAGAAGGTTGGAGGGATAGGGAGAGGAAAAGATAGGTAGTAACGATGCCAGAAGGGTTGAGGGAAAGGGAGGGTGATGCCAGTGGAAAGGAAAAGGTGATGCTACCAGGGGGTGTGGAGGGAGAGGAAAAGGAAGAAAGATGTTAGGGGGGTGGGGGGGAAGGTGAAGGAGGGGAAGAGCTGATGGTGCCAGGGGTGGGAGGAAAGAAAGGGAAAGTGGTAATACCAGGGGGTAGGGGGAGAGGGAATGTGATGAAGCCAGAAGTGGGGGGAGAGGGAAGAGAAAAGATGGTGAAGGGTGTGCTATGATGAAGTGAGCCGTGTGCTGTGTGTACCATGACACACGCAAGGTTGGGAATCACTGGCTTAGTTGCCGGAGACATGGTAGACCCTCTTCATGGTCTCAAATAGCAAGCTACTGATAATAAAAAAAACAAAAAACAAAAAAGCAAAAGCCTGTGACCTGATTCAAATAATGTAGTACCTGTTACTGACACAGACCATCATTCTTGTGCCAGAGACTGACATTGTCAAGAGTATATTGTAGGGTAGTCTTCTAGTAGCTGCTTTGGTCCTGGAAAAAATTGGAGTCTTTGGAGGTTGCAATACCTTTTAAAAGGAACTAAAGAGCAGATGTACATGATCAACTTCATCTTAAAAAAAACAAACCAAAAAAACCCAAAAACTTCTCTCATAAAATTGTTAAAAGACTTTAGTCCAAACACTGATCAAGCCCCCCTTGGAGCTAATGAATAAATTGGAATATGTTGCTAAAGTCTTTGCAGGTTGAGATACTAATAAAATACAAAACAATCACTGAGAAAATGTAATTACATTACCCAATGGTGAATGTAAATTTTGGTTACAGGTGGAGGGAGGGGCCTCGGATCCCAACCATATCATGAATTTTGGTATAGAATCAAAACAGGCTGTACATATCTCCATCACAGGCAAAAAAAGCCTTCAAAAAGTGCCACACACTTGTAAATGCACAATCTATGAATTCAAAAGCATTTTCAAAATAACATCCAGAAATCCTTTTTCTCTGATACTGCTCTCTTGAAGCCCCCCAACTGACAACCTGTCTAACCCATTTAGCCATAGCGAGGCTCGAGCGAACTGCCATAGACGCGGGAAGGCGAGCCTGTCCCGTGCACCCCCAAAGATGCGGCTCAGTTTATTCCAGCTGAAAACACCTTCAAAGGCCTTCTAGATCAGTGGTTCCCAACCCTGTTCTGGGGGCCCACCAGCCAGTCTGGTTTTCTGGAGGCAGTGTATGCAATTTTTCTCTCATGCATATTCAGTGTGGATATCTTGAAAACCTGACTGGCTGGTGGGCCCCCAGGACAGGGTTGGGGACCACTGTCCTAGATGTTATTGATAAACAAGTCCCTGCCTATAAATGAAGGATGGATGCCATCTGAGCGAAAAAGGATCTCCTGCCTGTCCCCAGGACCACTCATGCTTAATGTTTCCCACCCATCATTTCTACCCAGGAACCTATTTGCTGATTGGGGTCCTACAGTGCCCCCCCAGCTGTGCTGATCCATTACTGCCAGCCTTGGAATGATGTCCGACCAGCATAAAACCACCTGTGGCATCCAGATCATTAGCACAGATAAATCCTTCCGAACCACACAAACTGACGCCCCGGTATTTTGCCCCAATCATTATCGCCCAAGTGCACCACCAGCACGTCTGGATGTGGCTTGTATTTCATTATGTGTTATGCTGTAGGAAGTAGTTCCGCCCAGCGCATCCCTCGTCGACAAAGCCACCAGACGGCCACACCATGCTTTGCTAAACCCAACTGAGTGCCATAGGGCCGATGACCCACACTTGGTTACCATGGGGCCTGACATCTAGAAAACAAACATCTGTTAATATCCCTTGTCCGGCCTTGAAGAAACAGGCCGGACATATGTCCTATTATCCCAGGACAAGCAGGATGCTAGTCCTCACATATGGGTGACGTCATTGATGGAGCCCTATTGCGGAAAACTTTCTGTCAAAGTTTCTAGAAACTATTGACTGGCACTCTGAGCCCATTGAGCATGCCCAGCATGCCATGATATTCTCAGCCATAGGGGTCTCCCTTCAGCCTTTGTTTTTCCGTGCTGCTTTTGGCATCGCGGAACAGGAGCCTGTGTGTTTTCTCACACAATTCTGACTAAAAATCAGATTTAAAAGTGATAATTTCTCTCCCATATTGGGGTCTCCCTCGTTACCACCGGCCGGTGAGTAAAGTTTTCTCATTCCGACTCATTCGAATAAACTAATTTTTCTTCACATTTTCATCGACAGCTGTCGACTGTAGCATGGCCACGGAATTCAAAAAATGTCCCAATTGTAATCGGACCATGTCCATTACGGACCCACACCTCGAGTGTGTACTTTGCTTGGACCAATCGCACAATGTAACATCTTGCCCAAAATGTGCTGAAATGACCGCTAAAGGTCAGAAGGCGCGACAAGAAAAGATGGAACACTTGTTCCATCTTCAACTTTTACCTTCTTCAACGACGTTCACTCAGTCATCTCTGGCCGGGGTTTCGAAACGACTGATCCTTAAAAAAAACATCATCCTGAAGGTTCAGGGGACCATTTATCACAGACCCCATCCGTGGCATCAACTAAGTCAGCGGCGGAATATCGACCGAAGCAGACATCGCCATCCATCGATTCCGGAATCTCTGCTATCCCCAGAGAAATCGACCACCAAGCGGCCTTGCCTGCAGGAAACACCAAGGCATTCACCTTCTATTGAGGTGCCACCCATCGAACCTCTACAGGGCCATGTGGAAGGACCGATAAACGCCCCCACCGCCACCATGTGTAGCTGCTCTACCTGCATCAGCTATCACGGAGGAATTGAGCGGATTTATCCGCCAAGCGGTGCTACAAACGCTACAGGAGCATCGACCATAGACGCAGATGCCCTTGCCGACACCAAAGTCGGTGCCCATGTCGATGCCTCTGCCGGTACCCGGACCAATGCCGGAACCAACCCCAACGACACCGATGCCACTACCTGGGGCTCCAGATCAACCAGAATTGGCTTTATTTCAACTACTGATGGATAGATTCAACGCCATGGTCGGTGCTCTTCCAATGAAGTCTATCCCAACTAAACCAATTGAGGAAGTTCCTGGACAGAGACCTATCGACGATCCTCAGCCAGGGCCTTCAGGACTCTTTCGACCACAGAGGTCTTCTCCCACCTCCCCTTCCAGAGAAGAACCATATGACTCATGGGAAGACAAGCATACTGATACTTCGTCGGAAAGCTTCATGTCTGACCCTTCTCCTCCGGAAGGCAGGAAGAAATCTCCACCAGAGGACGTGTCCTTCACTAATTTTATAAAGGACATGGCAGACACAATACCATTCAACTTAGTGTCTGAGGAAGAAAAGAGACGACAAACTTTAGAAGTCTTACAGTTCGTGGACCCTCCAAAAGAGGTCCTGGCCATTCCTGTCCACGAGGTACTTTTGGAGTTGCAACATAGACTCTGGGAACATCCATGCGCTGTTCCACCTATTAATAAAAGAGTAGATACCACCTATCTTGTCTAACATGTTCCTGGTTACCAAAAATTAATTACCACATCAATCTGTTGTGGTCTAGTCGGCTCAAAAGAAGTCAAAAAGGGTAAGACCTCATTCCTCCACTCCTGGAAAGGACCATAGATTCCTGGACTCCTTGCGCAGAAAAGTATACCAAGGAACTATGCTCAATTCAAGGATTGCATCCTATCAACTATATATGACGCAATACCAGAGGAATCTTTGGAAGCAGATGCAGGAACTTTCCAACTCCCTACCTCAGCAGTACCAGGAGGCAGCTCAGGCCATAATACACAAAGGACTTGAAGCTGGAAAGCATGAAGTCCGGACCGCCTACGACAACTTTGAAACAGCTTCGAGAGTAGCAGCCTCAGGAATAAGTGCACGTCGCTGGGCATGGTTAAAAGCCTCTGACCTTAGGCCCTGAGGTAGAGGAAAAACTGGATTTGCCCTGTGTAGGTGACAACCTCTTTGGGTCGAAAGTGCAGGATGCAGTGGCCCAATTGACAGAACACACGGAGACATTGCGCCAACTGTAGTCAGTTCCGCAAGACTCTGCTTCATCTCGCCGTCCAAGGAAAGAATCTCAAACCTTTCTACAGGCAGAGACGTTATCCACCAGCATCCAGGGGTAGATCTTCTTGTCCGCAGCAAAGATCTCAACCCAGACAGCCTAGAGCTGCTAGGCCTCAACCGCCACCGCAGATGGGACTGGCTGCAGGTTTGACGCCACCACCAGAGACCAAAGCCATTTCCACAATCCAAAACCGAACCTGCCAGTAGAAGGCAGTTTCCTCCTTCTACAACCATTGGTTTCAGATAACAGACCAATGGGTACTCTCAATATCTCGAGGTTACCAACTCAATTTCCTCTCAACTCCAAAAGATTCTCCTCCAAAACCTCTTTCGTTACACGAAACTCACAGAATTATCCACCCTTCTGAGAGCCAGAGCTGAAGAACCGGTGCACCGGACTCAGCAGGGCAGATGATTCTACTTCTGTTATTTCCTCATTCCAAAGAAAACCGGAGGCCGATGTCCCATCGTAGACCTCAGAAATCTCAACAAATTTCTAAAGAAAGAAAAGTTCAGGATGGTCTCTCTAGGCACCATGCTTCCACTTCTTCAAACAGGAGATTGGCTTTGTTCTCTGGATCTACAAGATGCTTACGCTCACATTCCGATATTCCCCCCTCATCGCAAGTATCTGCGCTTCCTGGTGGGTCATCAACATTTCCAGTACAGAGTACTACTATTCGGACTTGCCTCAGCTCCCAGAGTATTCACAAAATGCCTGGTAGTAATAGCAGCACACTTACATAAGAAAAGTGTCCACGTCTTCCCCTATCTAGATGACTGGCTCATCAGAAGTCAATCTAAACAAGGAGCTCTGACTTCTCTCAACCGAACAATTACTTTACTTCACTCCATGGGGTTTCTCATCAATTATCAAAAGTCCCATCTCATACCGTCTCACCTGCTTCAATTCATTGGAGTAGAATTGAATACCATCCTCTCAAAAGCCTTTCTACCCGAGGATCGGGCAGAAACCCTTTCCCTATTGGCAAACTCGCTACACTTGAAGAAACAAGCAACAGCTCATCAGTTTCTACTTTACTGGGACACATGGCCTCCACAGTTCATGTCACTTCTATGGCGAGAATAGCCATGAGAATAACCCAATGGACATTAAGGTCACAATGGATACAAGCCATTCAACCACTGCCCTCTCCAATTCAAGTAACCCACCAGCTACGTTCATCTCTACTTTTGGTGGGTGAACAAGGACAACTTGCGCAAGGGCCTACCCTTCCAGCAACCAGTCCCACAGATAACTTTAACTACAGATGCATCCACCTTAGGTTGGGGAGCTCACACAATCTCCAGACCCAAGGTACTTGGACAAAAGAAACATTTCAAATCAATTTAATGGAACTTCGAGCTATACGTTATGCGCTGCATGCATTCAAAGACTGCCTTTCACACGAGACTGCTACTGTATTGTCCGTTTGAATCAGAACAATATGGTACCTGAACAAACAAGGAGATAAGGGCTCGTATCTCCTTTGTCAAGAAGCCGTGCAAATTTGGGACTGGGCCCTGACACATTCCATATTTCTCCGGCCAACTTATCTAGCGGGCATCCACAACGTAGTGGCAGATCACCTCAGTCGTCAGTTCCAACCACACGAGTGGTCCCTGGATCCCTTAGTAGCGACCAGGATCTTTCAACGTTCGGGGTAACCAACAATAGACCTTTGCATCACACCTGAATTATTATTTTTTT